>NC_136527.1:41975640-42575640 GCF_053919585.1 Euprymna scolopes
TGTCCTTAGTAGTGGTGGTTGGATTTGCATTAACACTTCTTACAATATTCCTGGTGGCTCTAGCAGACAGTTTCCTTTTCCTTCCTCTACCAATCAAGTTGTTTGTTGTGTGGTGGCTCTGGAATTTTTTGATGATGCTCTGTACTGTTGCTGTAGGGACCTCAAATTTCTTGGAAATTGACTTGTAACCTAAACCATCCTTATGTGAATTCACAATTTTAGTCCTAAGTTCATTACTAAGCTCTTTTTTCTTCCCCATTCTAATAATTTTTATTCTTTTATTGATTTTCAGTTGATATCATTTTAATTTCTGAAAAATGCAAAAAACGAAATGAAATTAATCAAAGGTTGTATAAAAGCATTCAAAATAAGAATCAAACAGGAAACAAACAGTCAGAAACTCGATTAATACTGAAAAAATAAGGGGGTTTGATTATTTTTGAACATTGCAGATTTTATAAATAGCTGTATATTTCTTTTATTACAAGTATCCCGAGATTTTAAAATGACGAAAATGATCAGAAGAGGTGTATCAAGAATGTGTATCAATATGGACGTAAAGAATAAATTCTTACAAACTTACACCTAATAAACTCAATTTTCAAGGGGGGGTATGAATAATATCGGGCACAAGTGTATATGTATATATATGTATATCTATATATATGTATATATATGTATATATATATGCATATATATATATCTATATATACGTATATATATATTTGTATATATGTATATATATGTATATATTTGTATATATATTTCTGTAGAAATATATTTTCTAATAATATATATCAATCCTTATATAAGAAGCTCAATGTAATTACATAGCAATATTAAGACTATATCAGTGAATCTATTATGCACTTCTCATGAGTTAAGGGCATAATAGATTAACTGATTGATATAAAAATTAAGTGATTGATTTTGCGCTACGAAGCAGATACTGTCAAGAATTGTACAGGTCAACTGAATTAAAGGAATAAATTATAAGATGATCAACATCATTAATTTTGGAATATAACTTTTTGTAATTTATTCTCTCTCTCTCTCTCTCTCTCTCTCTCTCTCTCTCTCTATATATATATATATATATATATATATATATATATATATATATATATATATATATATATATATATCAGGAGAATTTTGAATTGGTTGACTTACCGAGGGAAGTCGGTGGGGAAGAAAAAAGTGCTGGTAGCTGTGACCAACACGGCCGGTGGTCCGTTAATCAAAGAACCTGAGTGCCTATTCCTTACAAGTAAAATAGACATTTCAGTCACGCGTGAATCTCGTTGACTGAGAGTTGGAGTAGATAAAAAGGGGTGGCCGCTCTGCTCTACTGTTGTGTTAGTAGTTGTTGCTTTCTTTTAGACAAGTTACACTTCGACCATCGTTACCCATTTGTTACTTTTACAAGGAAAGACTGCTTGTAAGCAACGTCGACATTTCGTTGCAAGACTTAAACCGTCTTTTCTTCCCCTCCCCCCTACTCGTCGGTATGCTAATTCCGACAATATAGGTATGGGCAAACTGAATAGCGATGATCAAAATGTATAAACATTTTGACCCCTCCCTTTACCCCAATTCACCGAAAATCAGGAAATTAATCAATTTTTATGTAATTTTCAGTATTTGTCAAATAATGATCGCGGAATATATTGAACTGATTATTTTTATTTAAATCTTAGTAAAAATGTATCAGGTTTTTAAACAAAAAATACCTTTACTAAAGTTATGGTTTTCAGTAGTAAATAAAAAACGCAAGAATTTATTGTTGCTTTTATATATAAATAAAGCATCGTAATTTGTAACAATAAAAAAATTTACAGGAACATTACAAAAAAGCCCCTAAAGTCCGTATTAATGAATTCTATATAACTCGAAGAAAAATGAATTTCTCGTACTACCTATATTATCATTGAATTAAGCATTGTTTATTTAATATTTTCACACAAAAAAAATTGTAATAGCAAAAATCTTTTTACTTTTTTAAATTAATAAAAATTCACAGGAACATTACGAAAAAAAGTCCGTATAAATGAATTCGTTATAATTCGATAAAAAATGAATTTCTCGAACTACCGATATTATCAGTGAATTAAGCATTGTTTATTTAATATTTTAACTATATATATATATATATATATATATATATATATATATATATATATATATATATATATATATATATAATAGCAAAAATATTTCTACTTTTTTTTAAATTACAGATTTCGCATGGTTTGTATATGCAATATTTTAATAATTTCCTTTTTCGCAAGACTATGAAACTTTCAGCGTAACATAATTATTATGTCATCTCGAACAATAATTAAAAAAAATAATTTAAAAACAGCAACATAAAAATAATTAAATTAAAAATGATAAAAATTGATACAAACGTTCAGAATAGGAATGTACGGATACACGTCTGGGGGAAAAAAGATAGCTGACACCCCTTCCTCCTTTTACTATCATGACTTCATTTTGAAACAGCGTTTCGATTGCCTGTAATTTTAGGCCTTCGTATAATCGTGTTTATAAACCTTTATTTGTTGCGTTTTTTGGGCGGACGATAAAATTACTTGCTTTTTGAGGGCTAATTGTTATTTTTTGCGCAAACAATTTCTTTGTTTTTTTTTAATTTAATTCAATATCTTAGTATTCAATTTACTATTTATCTTTGAAATAGACACACAAAACTAATAATTATCTGTTAAAGGATTTTTACAACGTTGTACAATGGGGAAAGGAGTGGCTGGTTACTTTTAATGCATCTAAAACCAAGCTTCTATCTTTACATCATCAACGTTCTGACCCCCATCTGGCATCAATTAAAATGAATGGCTCTCGTCTTGGGGAGGCCTCAAGTTTTGATAGGCTTCTGGGCTTGACCATTACTCCTGATCTTAAACGGAATACGTACATCAAATCTATTGTCAAGGCTGCTGGAAAAATGGTGGGATCCTTCTATCGACCCAGTAGATATCTCACTGCTGGTGCAATTCTCTATCTATATAAGAGCCAGATACGTCCAAGGATGGAATACTGTTGCCACATATGGGCAGGAGCTGCTAGAAAAGTCCTGCCTTGATAGGGTTCAAAATAGACTTTGTGGCCTGGTGGGAGATGTCCTTTTCTCTTCGCTGCGGCCTCTGTCTCACAGAAGAAATGTTGCGAGTTTGTCTCTGCTTTATCGTTATTTTCATGGAAGTTGTTCGACTGAGCTTCAATCTATAGTCCCCCCTTGCCAAACTTTAACAAGAAACGCTCGACTAGCTGAAAACATTATCAATAATTTTCCCCACTCTTTATCTGTACCTAAATTTAAACATAGATTCCATGATCAAAGCTTCTTTCTTAGAACTGCAAACTGCACGCCTGTGGAATTGTCTTCCGTTTTCCTGCTTTCCAGCTGTCTATAATATGGTTGTCTTCAAGTCCAACGTAAACAAGTTTCTGATGAGCTGTTCCACTTAAGCTAACAAATTTACCGAACTTCCATTAGTATCGATTACTATATTGTCCTTTTGACTACTGTACACTCTTTAACCCTTATCCTTGAGTGGCCTATCGGCCTTGATAAGTGGCAACGCCTATGTAAGAAAAAATTATATATATATATATTTAACTTCAAAATTTAGCTGAATTGGTTAGATCGCCGTAAAAAAAGAATTTCATAACTTTTCTTTTTTTCACGTGTACAAATATTTTTTTTTCTTTTGGAAATTAACTTTACTCTCTACACTTTTAAATACAATCAAAAAGTAGTCGGAAACCTACAAAAAATGATGATAAATCGGCTTTCAAAACTAGGTCCCTTTATCTGTATCCGCCCATTTTGCTCGTACCTAATATATAAACATAAATACACGGATATTTTTAAGTGAAAATAAATTTCGAAATCGAATAAATTAAAAGTAGTTTACTTGACAAAATTTAATTTTTAAACCGTTTTTCAATTAAAGAACTTGTTTTTTTTTAATATAAATAATTACAATAATTAAAAAACTTGTTTTTTTTAATATAAATAAATTACAATAATTATAAAAGTTGTTTTTTTTTTAATATAAATAAATTACGATAATTATAAAAGTGTTTTAATATAAATAAATTACAATAATTAAAAAACTTGTTTTTTTTTTTTTTGTTGTCTATTTTCCATGCATTGTGTCCCTTTAACAGTCATCTCCCTTGGCCGGACATTTTTCTTTTAGAGTTTCCTCTGACTCGACACCGGCAGGTTGACCGGTGTTTCATTCTCTAGTCAGTTCCCTTTCTAGTCTCACATGTCTCTGTCTATTATCTTCTGTTATCCTTCGCCGTTTTAAGCCATCTCCGGTAAGGAACATTATATATCTCCTTCTTAAAGACACTTTTTAAAATACTTTTAACGTTATTTTTATATATTATTTCATCTTAACTACGAACTTTGTTTATTTTCTTTACCCACATGTCCGACTCCCTTACTTCTAGTTTTGTTGTTCATTTCCTACCGCATACGACTCCCTATTCAGTCTTTTATAACTTCTTGATTCTTTTTTTTTTTTTTTTTTTCAGTTTTACAATATCTACTCTCAGTACGCGTGTGTTAATTAAAAGGATTAAAAAAAAATCGAACTTACTAGGGAAGATAATAACTTCCGGTGAATGCTGAAAAAATATCCAGTAAATAAAACGTCGTTTAATAAATCGTTATTTGTATTTTAAACTAAATATTTTATCGTGATTTATTTTTTATTTATTTTTTTTTTGTCATTTCATTTAACTTAATATGAAAATGGATAATAAACTTCAAACTATTTTTGTTTTCTGCGAACTTGCTCTTCCGTTCGTCATCTTGAATGTTGAGCTTGTAAATTCAATCACATTTGAAAAATCGTTTCCTTTATAAAAGCAGATAAAGTTAATCGAAAGCAGATTATAAAACAAAAACGTAAGTATTACTACATGAATTTAGTATCGATTTTTGCGCATTTGCAGAATACGTTAAAATGTAAGGGAGATAACTACATTTACTAAGCGAATAATCCTAATGAAAATGTTGATTTATTGTTGAAAATTTTTCGCTGTCGAATGTTTTGGTAATCGTGAAGAAAGAGAGTGCCTGTTTCCTCCGTTCGACTATAGGTGGCGTTACTGTCTGTCCACCCAGTTACGGAAGTACAAAATGTATATAATGCCACCCTTGAAATAAAAATAAATGTTTTTGTTATATTTTAATTTTAAACATGTTTCTTTTTTTTTGTGCAAGCATATTTAAGTTTTATTTTTTTGCAAACATATTTAAGTTTTATTTTTCCAAACATTTACGTTTTGATGCTTGTTTATTTTTAAACATTTACGTTTTTTTTTTTTTTGCAAGCATAAACTAAATGTTTTTGCTATATTTTTCTTTTAAACATATTTATGGGTACAACCGTTTTTCCGCGAGTATTTTTTACGCTCTTATGATAATAATAAAAAAATCAACGTTTTTTCTTTTATCTTTTTTATGGACCCCCCCCCTTTTTTCTTAATTTTTCTGCACTTATTTTACCTTTTCCGCAAGTATTTATATATATATATATATATATATATATATATATATATATATATATATATATATATATATATATATATTTGAAAAAGGATATTGTAAAACCTGAATCTTACTTGAAACTACTATTAAAAAATAGCGCGGTACCAATAAGTGCAAACTTTTCAAAAAGAAAAATATTTCAAAAATATTTAGTTTATGCTTGCAAAAAAAAAAAAACCCCCAAAAAAACCGTAAATGTTTTAAAATAAACAAGCAACAACACGTAAATGTTTGGAAAAATAAAACTTAAATATGCTTGCAAAAACAAAAAAAAAAACGTAAATATGTTTAAAAAAACAAAAAACAAAACGTAAATATGTTTGCACCCCCCCCCCCAAAAAAAAACATGTTTAAAATTAAAATATAACAAAAACATTTATTTTTATTTCAAGGGTGGCATTATATACATTTTGTGTTTCCGTAACTGGGTGGACAGACAGTAACGCCACCTATAGTCAAACGGAGGAAACAGGCTCTCTCTTTCTTCACGATTACCAATGTTTTTTTGTTTTCAATGCTGACTTAAACATAAAAATAACTTCTTTATTGTTTACAAAAAAAAATTATAAATTTTAAATCTTTTAACTATTTCACAAGGTTTAAGTATAAAATTTGTCTTTTTTTTGTTTTGTTTTTCAGCGGATTATTTTATTGTTTTTCGGGTGTGCTAAAAACGAATATATGCTTTAAAACTTGCACTGAGAATTATTTTTCATTATATGAGGAAATTACTTTTTCAAAAAGTCGGGATCATATTTCTATATAAATTTAATGTAAAAGGAGCACCCACTTTCTGGCCACATGGTAATAATTTGTTTTATTTTTTTTTGTTAACCTGAAATTGATAATTGTTATTTATTTTCCACCTTAACAATCACCTTTAACATTACAACTTCGATAAGTTGTCAGGTATGCTGAAAACGAATATCGCATTTAAATTTGCTGCAAACGAGTAAGTATCTGGATATTAATCAATGTAATTGTTTGTTATCAGTGGTGGCCAATTAAGTATTTACTTGCACATACAGAATTGGCTATCACTGATAACATAAGGAATTACATTCCTTAATATTTGGAAAACTACTTGTTTATGACAAATATATGTGTGCATTTACACATACAAAAATGGACACCAATGATAACATAAGGAATGATACGTGTCTGTATACAGATTATACTTTATGTTTGTTCTATAATGTCCTCGTATCCTTATTGAAAGAGGAAATCAAAATAAAAAACAAAAAATACTTTTTGCCAAAAAAATAAAGGCAAAAAATGACCCCCTCTCTATATGGCCATGAAGTAGGTGCTCATTTTAGGTTTAATTTATATTTAGATTTGATCTCTCACTTTTTGAAATAGTAAATTTTTCATATCATAAAAACTATTTCTCTGCACCATTTTTGGAGTATATATTCGTTTTTAGCACCCTCAAAAACTTATAAAAGTCGTCATTGTAAAGGTTTTTTGTGGGTTCGGAAAGATTCTAAACATTAAGCAAAATAACAAACCTTATAAATAGCTTTAACTTAATTAAAAAAAAATAATAATCATGATCCTTAAACAAATTACAATATAATGGTTCTGATTTTTTTTATTTAATTATGTATTATTTAGATGAGGAATGATTCTTTGTATTATTTACATTATTAAGACTACTGTTCTCATCTCGAGTGTTATTTATTGGGAAAACATTGTAAAAATAACACCTGTCGCATATTTACTTGCCAGATTGTGATATTACGCTTAAACTTTAATTCTGTTTTGAAAAGTAAAGGCGACATAAAATTAAACTATTTCGTATTTTCGGAGACATTAACTTTGATAGATGAAAAGATTTGAATTATTATTAATGGGGTTTTCATAAGTGGATGAACTGCATTTGTCATGTGCTAAGCTTGACTTAGAAATAGCCTTTTATTTGGTAAAATCTCAAACTTGCTGATTGTTGTCATCATGCCTTTTTCTCTTCTCCTTCGCGTAACATCAGCATGTGCTATTGTTATGGACTTTTATTTTTCTTGCAGTTATGACTGAAAGTAGTCTTGTGTCCATAGAAACTAAGTAAAAGTCCATGGAAATAAAGTAAGGAACCGTTATCTCCCTCTTGTTATTTGTATGAACTTTTATTTTTCTTTCGACTATGAGTAAAAGAACGTGTGTATCTAACTTTTAGATCCCTAGCCATGTGTTAGTTATGAAATTTGGATACGCTTCAAATGTTACCTTTGATAATTATCTGGGAGGATGTAAGCAAGTAAACTTTTCAGCCTCTTCCTCATTTTGAGGTCAGAGAGGATAAAGTCCTAGTGATTGTCACAAGTAGAGTAGAGGTGCTTGTTAGTTCTATTTAGATATAGGGCACCTTACTTTTAATGGTTGCCAAAAGGACATGATTTCTCAGATTAGCATGAGAAAAAGCTGATTATTTCATAAGGAGGAGGAGTGCTTGTTAGTTCTATTTAGATATTTGGTTGTCACATCTTGAGATCAGAGAGAATAAACTACTAGTCATTCGATTTGGATATGTTTGGGCAACTTTTATCGGTTGCTAAAAGGAACATTTCTCAGAGTAGCATAAAAAAAGCTGATCATTTCCTGACATATTTCCCCTAAAATCATATGAAACTAACAAAAATTGCTTCTCTTCTCTACCTGCATAGGTAAAAGGGCTTTGTCGATATATGAAGAACAAGAGAAAGAAAAGACAAGGATATGCAATCAAAAATCCAAATTAAACAATTCTCCTGACAATGCGTTAGGTCAATTATCTCGCAATCGAGTTACTTAACTTCCTGGAAGCTGCATGATTGGTTCTAATGATGAGGTTTTGGTTGGAGTCTAAGAGTATATGAAACGTGCTACAGGAGGAAAATGTTGGTTCCTTTTATATTTCGTATTTCATCTCTTTTAGCCATCACAAAAATTATGTGATTAAAAACAAGAAAATACATTAAGACGGTTCTAATTAAAATATATGACTAACTTTACAAAGCTTTAAAATTGACATGCACTGTGGGTATTTGTGGTCGGTCAGAGAGTAATATGATCACTGTTAAAATGGGTCAATATTCTATGAGATATGCTATTGATATTCTTTGCTAGTATGGATTGAGCCATACATATGTGATGTTGATTGCCGGCTGAGTGTAAGCTTCTTTCTTCTTTTGCATTTTCCTCTGGGCTATATATGTGACTTGCTGTTTGCAAGTGCGCTCATCTTCAACAGCTGCAGGCGTCAAATAGTTGACCTTTCTTCCACTGATGATATCAAAGCTTACAACCTGATCACATGTGTTTGTTACGAGCTGTCATGTGTTGCTTTGTGTGTGCACGCTCAACTCACCACTTTCCCCCTCTTTATTTTCAAAGAAATATTCACATATATTTTTTCCATTCCCCCTCTGTCTCAAGGCTCTCTAGTGCGTCATCAATTTACACTTCTTTTTTCACAATTCGACAAAACAATTATTACAATAAAAAACAAATACAATAATGAAACTTTCCAAAATCCGTATAAAAACAAAATATATATTCTTTTTCATATCAACAAAACACAATTATTACACAAAATAACCAACAACAAACATTGTACAACATTTAAAATCAGTGTCAAAGGTATTCCATAGGTCAATTTCAGTATGATATTTGCATATTAGTTTTTCTTTCTCCATTTTTGTCTTTATTTTTTTCCGAAGAAAAAAGTAATTTTATTAATTTTAAATATTTTTAACTAATGTTGTATTTTCGTTTACCAAAGAAAAAAAACTATAAATCTTAAACGGTTTTCATTGTTTAATGGATTTTGTTTTCATCTTTTTTTCAATTTTCTCAGTGGATTATTATCATTAATCTATGATTTTATTTTCAATACTTAAACATAAAAAAGATCAATATCTGGAATCTGACTTTTATGGTTTTTCGGGTGTGCTGAAAATGAATATATACTTCAAAAGTGGCGCAGAGAATTAGATTTCATGATATGAGGCAATTAGTTTTTTTCCAAACGTGGAAATAACTATTTTTTTATATAAATTGAATGTAAAATGAGCGGTACTAGTGCATTTATTGATCCATGCTGAAATAATAATGTTATTTTTAGAAAGCCATTATAAACATAGGAGAGGGAGGGTGTTTTGTACCTATTCTGTACTTTAACCTTACAATTGAATAAAAAAAGATATAAAACTTTAATTAAATTTGAAAATACTATTTTAAAAATAGCGCAAATCAAAAGTGCACTAGCACCAAATGAGCACTCACTTTCAGGCCACACGGTGATAATTTTTTGGGGGGTGGAGCTGCCTGAAAGCCGTTTTGGTAAATTGTTACTTACTTTTGAGCTTAACAATCAGATGACGATTTCTATAGGTTTTTTGTATGCTGAAAACGAATATCTCATTAAACTTTGTCACAAACAAGTCCTTTTCCGACTATTATACAATGTAAATAATTGGCCACCAATGATAACATAAGGAATTACACTGCTTGATAATCAGAAAACGTTATTGTGGCAAAAATATGCATATGCTTACACATACAAAAATGGTCACCACTGATAACATAAGGAATAACATATTTGTATGCAAATTTTCCTCTTTTTCTGTTTTTTAATGTCCTTGGGCTTTATTGAAAGATGAAATTAGAAAGAAAACTTTTATCTCCACTCACTAGGTTGCCATAAATTTATAATTAAAAGTGATACCCCACTTTTAAAAAAGTACATTTTTCATATCATGAAAACTATTTCTCTGCACCACTGTTAAAGCATATATTCAGCACCCCCGAAAACTTTTAAAAGTGGTAATCATAAAAATTTCTTTGGGGGAAGGGGGAGGTTGAGGAAATTACTTTTTTAAAAAGTGGGGATCAGTTTTCTATATGAATTTAATGTAAAATAAGCACCCACTTTCTGGCCATATGATGATAATTTGTTTTATTTCTTTTTTTGACCTGCCTTAAAGCCGTTTTGGTAACTTCTTATTTACTTTCCACCGTAACACTCTTTTTTAACATGACAACCTTTATAAATTTTTGGATATGCTGAAAACAAATATCACATTTAAATGTGTTGCAAACAAGTACATATCTGTATATTACACATTGTAATTGTTATTAGTGGTGGCCAATTCAGTATGCACTTGCACATACAGAATTGGCCACCACTGATAACATAAGGAATTACATTGCTTAACATTTGGAAAACTACTTGTTTGCGGCAAACATATGTGTGCACTTGACCAAAACAACAAACCTTACAAATAACTTTGACTAAATTAAAAATAATCATGATTCTTAAATAAATTACAATATTAACGTTCTGGATTGTTTTGTATTATTTAGATTATTAAGACTACTGTTCTCATCTTAAGTGTAATTTATTGTGCAAACATTGTAAAAATAACATTTAATATGAGAACAATAGTCCAAATAATCCAAATGATACGAACAAATCAGAATATGTTTTTTCTTTACATGTATTTTTTACATGCTGAAAACTTGTTTTTATTTTTTTTCTTACAATAATGAAGATTCCATAATTACTTACCAGATTGTGATAGGACACTTTAACTTTAATTCTCTTTTGAAAAGTGAAGATAGATGACATAAAATTAAATTATTTTGTATTAGTGTGTGCGTGTGTGTGTGTGTGTGCTTTAAAGGATTGACAATGTAACAAAAGAAAAGAAAAGGCTAAATTGACAAAACACAGTTAGTTTTATGGTTGGTAAGTTCTCTCAAAAATACATGCAACAAACCTTACAATTGACTTAATAAAAAAATAATATTGATTTTTAAACAAATTATAATATTACGGTTTTGAAGTTTTTAGATGAGGAATGATTCTTTGTATTATTTAGATTATTAAAACTACTGTTCTCATCTTGAGTGTTATTTATTGTGCAAACATTGTAAAAGTAACACTTAAGAACAAAACAATAGTCCAAATAATCCAAATGATATGAGCAAATTACATGTTTTTTTCTTTACATGTATTTTTATATGTTGAAAACTTGTTTTTGTTTTTCCAGCAATAATGGAGATTCCATAATTACTGGATTGTGATATGACCCTTTAATTTTAATTCTGTTTTGAAAATTGAAGATGACATAAAATTAAATTATTTTGTATTTGGGGGACATTAAATTTGATAGATGAAAAGGAAATTATTATAAATGGGGCTTTCAGAAGTAGATGTTTTGAATTTGTGTATGGAAAATATAACTCTTTTGGCTAGCATGTGTGTATGCTTCATAGAATTGGCAATGTAACAAAAGAAAAGGTTTAAATGACAAAACCCAATTAGTTTTATGGTTGGTAAGCTATCATACATCATTATATTACAAGAACATTTGTTTGTGCATAATTAACATGACAACATTTATAGGTTTTCGGGTATGCTGAAAACAAATAAATAAAAAAAGGGTTTCATTCAAAATTCTCTACATATTTCTTAGTTCAAGAAAAAGTTTCCAAGGTTTCACAAAATAGACCTGAATAAGATCGGAGGTTACAGAAACGTTGTTGTGAAAATGACACTGAATATAAGAACAATAGTCTGAGGAATCCAAATAATATGAATAATCAATCTTCAGCTCTAAAATGAAGAAACGTAATTCTTTTTAATTAAATATTTGAACATAGAAACACATTAATTTTGTTGACTGACCAGTATTGCATCAAACTATACTAATTTTCTTTTTTTGAATTTCATTAATAAAAGATGTTTTTGATATTTTTAATAAAAATCAACATAATTCAAGTTAATCACATGAAATATATTTTTTTTAAATTTATTTTATATTTCCAGAATTTGCAAAAATGAAAAGAAATTAATAAATGGACGAGAAGGAACTTTCCTCATTGGTGATTTAAAATCATTCTTTATATGAATTTTCTAAAGTTACAAGTTACTATCATTGCATTACATAGCAAACATGGGAGACAAATCGCATTATTGTGAAGTATGTGGTTCTTCTTTTGCACAGAAGTCAACTTTGTTTAATCATATAAAAACACATACGGGAGACAAACCACATTCTTGTGAAGTATGTGGTTTTTCTTTTGCACAGAAGTCACATTTGTTGCGTCATATGAAAACACATACAGGAGACAAACCACATTCTTGTGTAGTATGTGGTTCTTCTTTTACACAGAAGTCAAATTTGTTGTGTCATATGAACACACATACGGGAGACAAACCACATTCTTGTAAAGTATGTGGTTCTTCTTTTGCACATAAGTCAACTTTGTTTAATCATATTAAAACACATACGGGAGACAAACCACATTCTTGTGAAGTATGTGGTTCTTCTTTTGCACAGAAGTCAACTTTGTTTAATCATATTAAAACACATACGGGAGACAAACCACATTCTTGTGAAGTATGTGGTTTTTCTTTTGCACAGAAGCCACATTTGTTGCGTCATATGAAAACACATACAGGAGACAAACCACATTCTTGTGTAGTATGTGGTTCTTCTTTTGCACGGAAGTCAACTTTGTTTAATCATATTAAAACACATACGGGAGACAAACAACATTCTAGTGAAGTATGTGGTTCTTCTTTTACACGGAAGTCACATTTGTCGATTCATATGAAAACACAGACGGAAGAGAAACCACATTCTTGTGAAGTATGTGGTTCTTCTTTTACACGGAAGTCACATTTGTTGAGTCATATGAACACACATACGGGAGACAAACCATATTCGTGTGAAGTATGTTGTTCTTCTTTTGCACAGAAGTCAAATTTGTTTACACATATGAAAATACATTCAGGAGACAAACCACATTCTTGTGAAGTATGTGGTTCTTCTTTTGCACTGAAGTACAGTTTGTTGCGTCATATGAAAACACACACGGGAGGGAAACCACATTCTTAAGTATGTGGTTCCTTTTTTGCAGAGAAGTTAAATTTGTTGGATCATATTAAAACACATACGGGAGACAAACCACATTCTTGTGAAGTATGTGGTTTTTCTTTTGCACAGAAGCCACATTTGTTGCGTCATATGAAAACACATACAGGAGACAAACCACATTCTTGTGTAGTATGTGGTTCTTCTTTTGCACGGAAGTCAACTTTGTTTAATCATATTAAAACACATACGGGAGACAAACAACATTCTAGTGAAGTATGTGGTTCTTCTTTTACACGGAAGTCACATTTGTCGATTCATATGAAAACACAGACGGAAGAGAAACCACATTCTTGTGAAGTATGTGGTTCTTCTTTTACACGGAAGTCACATTTGTTGAGTCATATGAACACACATACGGGAGACAAACCATATTCGTGTGAAGTATGTTGTTCTTCTTTTGCACAGAAGTCAAATTTGTTTACACATATGAAAATACATTCAGGAGACAAACCACATTCTTGTGAAGTATGTGGTTCTTCTTTTGCACTGAAGTACAGTTTGTTGCGTCATATGAAAACACACACGGGAGGGAAACCACATTCTTAAGTATGTGGTTCCTTTTTTGCAGAGAAGTTAAATTTGTTGGATCATATGAAAACACATACAGGAGAGAAACCACATTCTTGTGAAGTATGTGGTTTTTCTTTTGTACGGAAATCACAGTTGTTGAATCATATGAAAACACATATGGGCGACAAACCACGTTCATGTGAAGTATGCGGTTCTTCTTTTGCACAGAAGTCGCATTTGTTGTGTCATATTAAAACACATACGGGAAATAAACCACATTCTTGTGAATATGAGGTTCCATTTTTGCACAGAATTCGCATTTGTTTATTCACATGTGAACACAAAACGGAGCTATAAAACCCGACATTGTAATATGGGACAAGAAGGAGAAGGAAGCAACCTTATTGGAAGTTAGTGTCCCGAATGATGCTGGGTTAAACAGAGCTGAGAGGGAAAAGATTACTAAATACCAGGGTCTTATGTATGACATGAAAAGAAACTGGAAACGTAAGAAGATCTCTATCATTCCAGTAATTATAGGAGCAACCGGACTTATGAAAAAGAATTTTACAAACTATCTTACAAATATACCAGGTAAACCAAGTGCAAAGGAGATTCAAACAATTGCACTTAAAGGGACGGTTAGAATCTTAAAAAGATCTCTCGGTTGGAGTGTCTAAAATAGCAGGTGTATGTTTGGCATCTGGTAGGATGCCCCATCCCTGGCTTAAACAAAATGATAAGAAAAATGAAAAAATAGAGAAAAATATCTCCACTAGAAAACAACTGTAAGAACCTTAATAGCCAATGAAGTAGCAAATCCTAAGGACATGTACCAGAAACAGTTGGAAATAAGTCATTCACTCTTCGCTATGACTATGAAATTCCTACAGCTACATACCTAGAAAATGTGGCTATTAAGCCTGACATAGTGATATGGGACAAGAAGGAGAATGTGGCAAGCTTAGTTGAAGTAATCATTCCTAATGATGCTGACCTTAACAGAGAGGAGAGAGAGAAAATAACAAAATACCAATGACTTATGTACGACATAAAAAGAAATTGGAATCTTACGAATGTAGCAATCATACCTCTCATTATAGGATTAACCAGGCTAATGAAAAAGAATTAAAAAAAATATCTGGCCAATATGCCGAGTGAATCATGTGGCAAACTTAGTTGAAGTAATCATTCCTAATGATGCTGACCTTAACAGAGAGGAGAGAGAGAAAATAACAAAATACCAATGACTTATGTACGACATAAAAAGAAATTGGAATCTTACGAATGTAGCAATCATACCTCTCATTATAGGATTAACCAGGCTAATGAAAAAGAATTTAAAAAAATATCTGGCCAATATGCCGAGTGAATCATGTGGCAAACTTAGTTGAAGTAATCATTCCTAATGATGCTGACCTTAACAGAGAGGAGAGAGAGAAAATAACAAAATACCAATGACTTATGTACGACATAAAAAGAAATTGGAATCTTACGAATGTAGCAATCATACCTCATTATAGGATTAACCAGGCTAATGAAAAAGATGTTAAAAAATATCTGGCCAATATGCCGAGTGAATCATGTGCAAAATAAATACAAGAAATATGAAAAATTTATCCGAAAATGATACAGTCATGTTTATGACCTTTTGTTGATGTTGTAAGTCCAATATTTCGCGAAAAATGGCTTAATCATGGTAGTTTCTCAGTTTGTAGTGTTTTGTTTTTTTTCTTCATTTTGTTGATAAAGAGGAAGTAAGTCCTGGAGATGAATTTTAAAAGTACGAGCTGACGTTTTTGACGTGTGCATTCGCGCCAGTTTCGAGCAGGAATATGAAATAATAGTTGCACACTATTTTAAGACACTTGTTTTGAATTGAAATTTGAATATTTTGAAAACTTTAGGTGTCAAGAAAATGATAAAATCATTTTTATGTCCTTTTGTTGGTGTTGTAAGTCCAATATTTCGCTAAAAATAGCTTCATCAGGTAGTTAGTCAGTTCGTAGCTTTTTTCTTCGTTTTGTTATAGAAACTGGAGCGAACACACCCTTACTTCCTCTATAACACATATATATATATAGAGTTAAATGCGACCTTCATGTAGGGAGCCCATTGATTTCTGAGAACTTCGATTGATCAAAATTTAAACAAAAGAGGAATATATGAAAGATACTAACTGGTTTAATAAAAAATCTTAAGAAATATTTACACACAATTCCTAGTAAACCAAACTTGTGTAAAGAAACTTTCATTCTTTCAAGTAAAAACGTGAGAAACGAATATGATACTTTGATTATGTTTATAATTTTCTTATAAAAGCAAAGTTTTTATTCTCATGTAAATCTTTAAAACCAACCAAAAGAACTGAGGTCATGTCTTAACAGTTTTTACTTTTAATTTTAAATTTAATATATTTCAATAAAACGACTATATTGAGTTTTCATTTTTAAATATCTAATTCATGTGTAAGCCTTTTATCACTGTTGTTTTCATATATAAATTTATTGTGAAAATGTTTTTAAATACGATTGACGTTCAATAAGTAATGACCCTGATTTACTACCATTTGTCTGATCTAGTAGAAATGTTGCATATGCAATGATTTATATTCTCATGTGGCAAATTTCAACTCTGGACTAATTGTTTTTCTGATTTCCATGTGTTTGAAATTAGTTAAGTGTGAAATGGAGCCTGTCAAGTGTCATGCAGTAATCAGTTGTCTTATTTGAAATCACGCTCACCACAGGAATCTCTTGATGAAATTAAAAGAAATGTCACATATTCTTTTAAAACGTTGCCATTGTGAATTCCAATATGTCATGAAATCTGTAACAGCAGCACCTAGATTTGGTTGCCATCCATCTGTCATGGATGAGGCAACTGTCAGTCATTTCGTGGCAACCTTTTTTGAAGATCCAGGCTTAACTATTTGCAAGATCGACCAAAAGAACATCACTAGTGTAAGGTCTCTAGAAACTATCTGATGCATTTAAAGGTTGCTGACAACTTTCCAACAGCAAAACCACATTGATTACGGTACTGTACCGAAGAAGTATTCAGTCTGTATGTCTTAAACCGGTATTCACAATTTATTACGCTTGAATTTTCAGAAAAAATATATGAAAGATATCAAAATCAAGAGCCAAGACCAGATCAGGAAATATCCCCACTGCAAGATATCACTCTGATCCACAACACACATCGTTTGAGATCAGAAGCACAGACATATATGAAATCCTTTCCCATGCACTTTGCATCACCTTGCACCATCCAATGTTCACCTCTTGAAGCCAAAAATTTGATTTTTGAAAGGAAAGCGTATTCAAGAAGATGCAACTTGATGTTTTATTTAAAACATGCGAGAAATGTGTAATTCTGTGATGTTCTTATCTAGAAAAAATAATAACTGTGTCATTTTTCGGTGTTCTACTTATATTAGAAATTAGGCTGTGGCATTATTATTTACTGTTGCAGCATCAGGATATCGAAAAAAATCAACAATAATAAACTGATTAGCCATATCAACTGTGATAAGACCACAGTTTCAGTTTGTTTGAATGACAATGGTAGCAGCTTGAAGATAAGGAGTTAGTCTGGAGTCGGCGCCTGTTCGACTACGGCTCCAGCTTGCCAAGTTTTTTTTTCACCTCGTGAGTGTAACTCTCAATGGCTTTTAAAATAGCCATATTCACGAGTGGTTGGATTGCCTATATAAGTGGAGACAAGATGTCGTTAGGCTGTGGCATTATTATGAAGGTTCGGAGCAACTATTTTATATATATATATATATATATATATATATATATATATATATATATATAAAGCAACAAGAGACAAAAAAATCAAGGGTAAGAAAATCGAAAAAGAGCATTGTCGTGGGACCACGTGGAGGAACAAGGAACATATTTAGCCAGAGACAAAAATAATAGCGGAAATACTTAATAAGAGGTGAAGAAAAAAATGACAAAATAAAATAGAAAAATATACTTTTAAAAGGTAGGCCAGTGGTAAAGGTGTGGACGAAATGTGTCTGTGTGTGCGTGCTCTTAAGTGAAGCGAGATAAGGTTTGGTCACAGAAGAAGAAAAAAATTTAAGTTTTTTTGTTATAGGAATAATTCTCTTTTGTGTTTCGTTTCTCTGCGACGATTAGAATTTGAATGTGTCTTGAATGGAGGAATATTCTCACACCTCCGAGTTTGATAATTAAATAATAATCACTTAAAAATTGTTTAGAATGTCACATTTTTCTTTTTTCGAAAGTTATGAAAAAGGATTTTTTTCACACACACAAACACGAGCATGTCGCCGTGTTTGTGTGTTCACACGTGGTGTTATTGTTCCACTGGAAATGTATCTGTAGCTTTTTTCTTTTTTGTTGGTAAAAAAGAGGGAAGAGTTCTGTATCTGTTATGAAAGATATTAACTATTTTATGTGTGTGAAGCTGAGAAGTTTTTCTTACTATCTTTTGTGTGGTCTTCATTTATTTTTGAATGTTTCAAAGAAGGCTTGTTTTACGAGTTCTTTTATGTTTTCAAAAAGTGTGTATTCATCGGGTCACCATTTTTAGGAAGGTAACACAACACAAAATGGCAACAGAAACTTGAATGTCAAACAAAGATAAAGGAAGAATGTTCTTTTTGAGGTCGTTATCGGTCAGTCAGTACATTTCCTGTGTTGTCCCCAGTTATTATTAGCTGTTTTCAATGGAGACCGTCAATGCTAGATCAAAATGTCCGGTGGACAGGGGACGAAAGAGGAGAGGTTTTGCTTGGTTGAAGGTCCAGACCTGACTACTGACGTTCCCTCAAGTCTTTTTTAGGAAACAAATGAATCAATGCGCATGTTTGCTGATAGGTCAGCCTGTGGCCGAAGAACTCAGAGATGGGTATTAATTTACTAGCAAAAATAGTTCTCTGTAATTGCTACATCCCTAACACGTATCTCATTAAGTCGTTTGAAAGAGAATATGATGAAGATCTTCATTCAAATTTCACTGTCACCAGCAGTTTCAATGGCTTAACCAGTAGAGCGATATGTACAAAGAATTGAAGTTTCATTATTTAATCTATGTACATTTATACCAAACATGAGACTTAAGAGATGACGAAACATGTGTCCATGAAGATATAAAAGAAAAAAGGAATTTGATCGAAGTGAGAAGACAAATTTCATTAGAATATAACTGCTACAGATGAATTCCTACCTATAATGGGTAATTTGTTTTTGGCAGACCAAAAAGTACGCAACGTGCCAAATTTCATAAACATTCTTGTAAAAATAAACTTTATTCAATTTTATTCTTAAGAAAAAAATAATTCAGCAGTACGCCAAAAACACATTTATCAAACAAAGTCAGTCTCGTTTAAGAAAAAAGAAGCGATCTTCATTCCCATTTCATAATTATTTTTTTTAAATATTAACTAGATTTGCAAATATATTTTATGTTTATTAGCTAAAAAAATATTTAGCGGTATGCCACACAGAGATTTATCAAAAAAATCTTTTTGTTTTACAATCGAAAACATCGACTTTAGCTCCATTTTTGGATTTAAAAAAATAAAAAACGTGGTTTTTCCGTATAATTTCATGTTTATTCGCTTGACAAAAACGAAAAAATGTTTTTCTGTATTATTATTATTAAAAAATAATTACTGATCTTTTATCCTGGTAAATTTTTTGGTAATTCTTTTTGCTACGCCAGCTCGCCAAAAGTACGCCAACGCCAAATTTCATTCCATCATAAAACAAAGTTCCACAGATAAAAAAACTTATTTTTACATTTTTATCTAGCGAATAAACATAAAATTATATATAAAAAACTGCGTTTATTATTTTTTCAACAACGGAGTTGAAGTCGATGTTTTCGATTGTAAAACAAAAATAATTTTTTGGATAAATCTCTGTATGGGGTACCACCGAATTATTATTTTTTTATATATATAATTGAAAAAAGTTTATTTTTCCAAGAATGTTTAGGCATTTACCCAGCGAATAAGCATAAAAATATATATATGAAAAACACGTTTATTATTTAACAAAAAAAATCAAAATTATGCACTGGGTACGAAGTTGGTTTTATTTATTTATTTATAATTCTTAAACAAAACTGACTTTGATAAACCTGTGTAAAAATAAGCTTCTTTTTTTTTGTCGTGCTTGCGTGGCAAAAAAGAATTACCCGTTTTTTTAGTTAGGAATGTTTCTTCTCTTAATACAATTACTTGTTTCGATTTTCTAATTATCTTTTAATCGTATTCAATTTATATTTCGCTCTACACTAAGTGTGTCAGTATTTTCGGGGAATTTTTGACACTCTTAACACAAAACTGCGAATAAAATATAAAAAAATCTCGTAATTTCTCTTTTTAAAGTGGGTTGTTTAGTTTCTTTATGGAATATACTTCCAAAATGAATTATTAAAGTTGTTTAAAACATAATAGAAATATTTTTTATTTAAAAAATATGTTTACAAAGTGCATGCGCGCACTCATGCAGCCTGTAGCAGCCAACAAGATTTGAAATTCATTTCCTCCTGGCTTGTCCAATCACAAGTCAGCTCTCTATCACGTGACGACAGAGTATATAAAAGGCGAAACCTGAAACCATTAACTCTCTTTGATCCTGGCCCTGCTTGGGAGCAGACTTCATCTGAGGCTACTGCCCCAGGCAGGACGCGACTACAACGAGCTAGCTATACTTCTCTTCTAACTACTATTTGTTTCCATGTGTGGTACCCTGAAAGGAACATTCTTTGTCACGCTAAAGAACATACATCAATACAACTCGTATTCACCCACGTCAACACACTGAAGACTTTGCCTTTTCTTTCTCTTTTGTTCCAGCGACTACTAGCTATAAACACGTGCGCGCACGAACACTGAACTATTGTCTCCCTCAACACGCCGGCAATATATTAATTCTATCTTTAAATACATGGAACACTTTTCTCTCTATCAACGAACTCTTCACTACTATAATACAAGCGCGTATGAACACTGAACTCCCTTACTCATACCTTTCTCTCTTGTACTCTTGTGATAAACCCAACTAACGAAAATAACAAATAAAGTTGTTTATGAAATGTTAAAATGAGACTTCCTTTCGTTGTCTTCATTATTAACTAAAAATCTTCATTTTTAACTAAAAGTCATTTTTTTTTCATTTTTAACTAAAAGCCATTTTTTCTACGTAATGAAATTAATTGAATTTTACGAGTTAATTTTTTCAATTTTTAAACTTTAAAAATCTATCAAACTTTTTCTATTGGTTCAAAATTTACGATATTTTCAGGTTCACTGTGAAATTTTATGCTCTTTCCAATAAACCGAATATAATATTCTAGACAAACGTTTTTTTAATAAAACCCCCCATTTATAAATGTCTATTAAAATGAAACTAAATACTTTTCTCACCTAAGTTTTATATATCACAAACCGAAGATAAAAGATCAATAAATAAAATAATCTAAACAAAAAAAGAATAGTTATTTGCAAATTTACCTGTAAAGTGCAAAGTTTAAAACTTAAAAAAAAACACGTTATTTTTTTTTAATTGAAACCTCATGCTCTGGTCAGATTCTCCAGTAAATATCAGACTGGCGACAATTTTTTTTGTTAATGTTTTTTTGTATTTAGATATTTTAAAACAAAAATCATTGCATAAAGAAGAAATAAAATATATTATATTAAATATATTATATTAAATATATTAAATCAAAACTCATGTATTTTTTAAGAGAATAAAAAAAATGGAAAATTGGTTGAGCGGTTTCTTTAAAAAAGGCCAAAACTGATGAGTGAAATGTGATCATTTTTCAAGTACGATGACGCATCTTGATCAACTTTGTAGATTAAAACAAATATGTCAGAAATACAAAAGGAAGATAATTTATTGCCCTTTTAGGCATCCGTATTTAACAATTAGAAAATAGAGGAAACACCGCTTTTGCTAACAGCGGGAACGCGTTACAAAATGCAGTCTTCTGTGACTCTTGCTTAAAAATATCCTTTTATTTAAAAAGTACATGGAATATAAAATATAAATATGGACAAATTCTTATGAATGAAGAATGGAAGCATCCATTGATTAGTATTTTATATAGGTCAATGATTTTTTGGAATTTATATATATATATATTTATTATATTTAAAAATATTTTTAAAAATATTAAAATTCGTAGAATTTCCTGAAATATTTTGCAAAGAAAACCGATTTAAAAAAATGTATAATTTTGGATTAAACCTTTATTATTTTAAAATTTGGTCTTTGCACCTTTTATTGAAAAAAATAGGGTTTAAATTACAGTATGCATGTTGGTATAAGCTTCGATAGATAGCGAGTCTAATTAATCACTCCTTTTTAATGGCAACTTCTGACACTCCTAGCACTACACGTATGAGAATTACCAATTTAACACAATTACGTTGTCATAGCCTGACATGACAGCAACTAAGACGATAAGACCCAGATAATGATGCAATTTCCGGTAGAAAAGACTATACAACATTATGTAAGCAATATGACACCGGCCATTTTACAAAATTAATTAAAAACTTGTGAAGACAATAAAAGTTTTCGGATGTCACGACAATCGTTTTGACTGCACTTCCTTAAACCTGACAGCAACTAAGACAATAAGATTCAAATAAATCCACTCTCCAAAAGAATGATGCAATACCCGGAAGTAAATAACATTATCTAAAGCAATATTACAACAGCCATTTTACAAAATTAATCGTTTCCATTAAAAAATGTTAAAACAATAAAAAATAAAGAATGAAAGTTTGGAGAGGCACAATAATGGTTTACACGCAGGTTAACGCCTCAATATTTTTATAAACAATTATTGTGCGATCTGAAAATTTTCATTCTTTATCTTTTAATGCATTAACAAGTTTTTGAATAGAATTTTTTTTTTTAAATGTCCGTTAAATGTTTTTATTCTGTTAGATCTCGACAGACACATGTTTCGTCATCTCGAAGTCTCGTGTGTGGCTAAACGTAAAGAATAAAACTTCAGTTGTTGGCAAATAGCACTCTGCCGGTTGAGCCAATGAAACTCCTTGGTGAATGAAACACGTGAGTCGGAAACAGGGATTTGAAGAGTCAGGGTTCAAGTGGAAGAGCAGGTTAGCCTGAAAAACATGCCGAGGGTACATTGTGTATTAGTAATAATTATAATAAGCGATTGGTGAAGGTCAAAGTCAAGTATATGTTTTGTTTCATGAATGAATTATCGCAGGCATTATCTACTTATTTCGGACCACAAATTTTATATTACTTATTGCGTGAAGTATGGCAAGGTACTAATAAGGATGTTAGCAGCTTGATTAATTTGATATTTTTCAGAGCGTTATTCTGATTATGAATTGACCTTGTGTCTTACTTATGTCGTAGAAAGCATATAAACAAATAAGACTTTTGTGGTTGTATATCAGTGCAGTGTGTGTTCTGTCCTAGAAGGATCTGCTCGCAGGTAAAACCTCCTGTTTTTAGAGGGCGAATAGAATGTGTTTATTTTGGTGCTCGGAAAACTCCTCCCGGGAAAACTCGTCTCCAGAAAACCCGTACCCGGAAAACTCGTCTCCGGAAAACTCGTACCCGGAAAAATCCCCCCTTTTTGCTAGGTAGGAAAACTGGTCCCTTATTGAATAAATATCGATTGAAAACACAGTTTATTACCGTTCTCTTATTACCGTTTTAAAAGAGACTATGCACCCCCATAATATTTTTTTAAATTGATTTTAACTCTTGTTTAAAAAAAAATAAACTTGATTACGGAGTTAAGATACGAAAAACGAAACCAAATATTTATTTTTTAAAAATACTCTAGATTTAACACTTTTTGTGCCATTACGAAAGAGAAATTAAGAGAGAAAATACGTATTATCAAAGAAAAGAAAGCAATTATTTTATTTAGAAGAATTAATTCAGTTTAAATAATTCTTGTGTTATTACGAAACAACAAAAAAGAAAACACGGTCTTATGTAATTTTGCTACCGCGCTGAAATAATAACGTTATTATTTCGAAAGCCATTCTAAACAGGGAGGAGAGGGTATCGTTTAAAATTCATTTCGGAGGCACTTGTGCAATATTTAAAAATATACAAATTTATTTTCTTTTGGAGGTGAAGGAGGCTCGTTTTAAAACTATATCTACCTCATTATTTTCTTTAATTTTCAGACATTTTTTGTTAAAAATTATTTACTAAGTAATGTCGCGTGCGACATTACTTGTCGTTTCTTTTTAACTAAATAAACTCTTTAAAATAAGTTTAAACACCAAAAACTTACAAAGCTAGGTAGAAAACAAAAGCTTAGAAAAATCAATTTAATTTTTTTTAAAACAATAATCATGTAAAAATATTTTTAAAAATATTATGGGATGTGCATTACTGCATTATTACCTAAAAATATACAAATGTATTTTCTTTTGGAGGGCGCCCGTTTTAAAACTATACTACCTCTTTAATTTTCTATTTTTGAGCAATTATCGAGACTCATCCTCTTATGTCGGACATTTTTTGTTCATAAGTAACACTCGACATTACTTTTTTTAACTGCATAAACTCTTTAAAATAAGTTGAAAGATCAAAACTAGGTAGAAAACGAAAACTTAGAAAAATTAATTTAATTTTTTATAAACAATAGTAAACAAGTAAAAATATTAAAAAAATATTGTGGGATGTATATTCTCTTTTAAAGACTATATCTTCTTCAATAACGGTCATAAAATGTGTTTTCAATCGATGTTTATTCAATAAAGGAGCAGTTTTCCTACCTAGCGAAAGGGGACGAGTGTTCCGGAGTCGAGTTTTCCGGGTACGAGTTTTCCGGAGAGAGTTTTCCGGGGATGAGTTTCCTAAATTCGTTTATTTTCTATCGCAACATTTATTTCAATTTTGGAAAGCAAGATTCTGATTATGAAATGAATTTGCCATTCTGTAACAATGCAGATTTTGGAAGGGGGTTAAATTTATGTATGTTTTCCGTGTAGAAGGTTTTAACTATATATAAGCACATTCCACCACAAAATTATTACCACTGAGTTTCTTAGGGTGATTAAATTTCTTATTGTGTGTATGGATGAGCGCGCTATATTTGAGGATTGCAGAATAAACAATTTAGCATAGCACCTACGTATACTTTGTAGTCGTGATTAATTCTTATTATTTCCAAAAGCAAGTTAGTTCTCAAAAGAACGGGTTAACTCAAAATATCCTTAAGCTTTGACAATAGTTTAAAACTGTAAAATTAACAATCTTAATGTTATGTATTGTGACGATACGTCCATAACAATTTTGGATCACACATCTACAAAGCTTTGTGATTATTTACTTTGATTTCTGTACCAAACACGACTTTTAATAAAGAATCCCTACTGATTAAACATTACAATTATATCCTTATAAACGTGTAGATATTGTGACGTGACCCGGGTCTAGTCTAGGGGTTAGGAATTTCACAAGAATTCTATACCCAAGTACACGTCGTAAGAAAAGTAAAAGTGTGGAATTTTGCCGGTCGTAATAATATCACGACTGCATGGCATCTCCCAAGTTTCGAATCAGTGGAATCGTCATGGACTACCTGATAACATTCACGTTTAATAATAAAGATGGCAGGGAATGAAAAAGGTCGGACACCAAATGAATAACGTTAAAATATATAAATTTATTATTCAAACAAAAAAAAACAAATGAAGAAAATAAAAATAATAAAACAGTCATAATGAGAGTCCAGTCACAGACAACATCAGATCAGAATGGGGGGCGGGTCATTGGTGGAGCTATATTATTTTTCTCTTCCTTTTCTTTCCATTTTCTTTCTTTTCTTTCTTGATAAAACACAGAGTCACAGTTAAAACAAAATATTCAAATATTTAAAATGAAAGTCGGGTCACAGACTTTGGCAAAGCATAAAGACACAGACCAAACAAAATATTAGGATAATCAAAATAAAAGTCGGGTCGCAGACAATATCAGGTTGGAATGGGGTTATGGTTTCTCTTTTCTTTTGATAATGCATAAAGTCACAGTTGAAACAAACATTAGAATAATCAAAGTGAAAGTTAGGTAACAATGTTCTTTCTCTCCTTATCCTTCTTTTCTTTTGCCAATTCTCTCACCTTTATGCTTAGTGAGAGAAGAAATTATTTCACGGAAAGAACTCGATTGTCACTGAGTGGGCTGAGGGCGGGGGGTGAAATATGAGAGAATAAATATCGAACGATACTTAGCTTTTTGGTGGGAATTTCTCTCCTGACGCGTGCATTTCGATGACGTGATAATGTCCTTAGTTTTTCTTTATCACTTCTTTTTCTTTCTTTGTCATCTTCGATATGCGGTTTGTCCTGACAAAGTTTTCGGGTAGAATGGCACTCGTTGAATTATATTGACCAAGGTAATTCCTTGTTGGAGTCAAAGCCCCTTTTTTGGTCTCATGGCCATCCGCCAAGTTGAGTTGAGTTGATCATTTGCCGGTCACCATACATCGTCCACGCTGGTGTAACACCAAAGAGAGGCAGCGTCAGACCATTAGGGTCGATGTGACGCTTTTATTTAACGTTAATATTTTATCCCGGGCAATATCGGGTAATTGAAAGATAGATGTTAAGATCTTATTCCGGGCAACACCATTTAACTAAAAGATATTTGTTAATATTTTTGTCCCGGGCCGTCATCGAAAAAAGAAAAGACCTCGCTGAATTCCAATTCTGTCAAAACATTTTTTTTCCTTTCTGTTTTTTTTTTGTTGATACACTTTGACACTTGAAACGGGACAAGCGCCTCAGCCAAGTTGAAATGCCTGAACGAATTCAAAGCATAATTCGATTGTTGATATTTTTTCCTGATTTGAATTCGCACGTACGCATTGGTCAGGTTCAAAGGATGCACCGACCGTTTGTTGTTGATAAATTCAAGGACACAATTCATGTGTCAGCTAGAAACAACAAAGGTAGATTATGTTTTTGCTTTGAACTAAAATCTACACACACACACACACACACACACACGTATTTGTTGGCGTCACAAAATATATTTGTGACAGATCAAAACAAGGATAAATAATTTCTTTAGAATTAAAATTTCATACACGCATTTGCCGGCTTCTTTGTCGAATTAAATATTAAATTATTTTTTATGACTCTGATAAAACCATTTGAACCGAAAATAACATTCCCAACACTTTTCATTCTCAAACCGAATCGCAGTTCTGAAATATAGATCAAAGGATTTTTGCCACCTGACAATTTTCAATAACATATTTTGTCGAGATGTTAACAGAATAATAAATTGTTTATTTCCTTTGATAATGACACGTGTCACATCTAAGGGCAGAATTAACGAAGCTTTTTTTTTGGATGCAGCTTTCTTACTTACGCGGTTATCGCGTATTGCGCAGTTTGGGAATTATCCAATGAGAGAAAACTGGTTAGTTTCCATCGGGCGTTTTTGATTGATCGAGGAGGAGTTAGAATTATTCTTGGATTGTGGGAGGTTGCCAATTTCTATCATCAGTCAAATTATCCAATGAGAGAGAATCAGACGATTTGGTTATCGAGCATTCTGATTGGTCGGGAAGGAATTGGTAATTGCCGCCCCGCCCAGTGCTCTACTATATAAAGACCAAGAGAGTCAGAGCAAAACAGAGAGAGTCTGGGAAGTCGGAGCAAAACAGAGCGAGTCCGAGAGTCAAGCCACCTCATCTCTCCTCTCTCTCTCCCCCCTCGCATATTGCCCGATAACTAAAAAGGGTTAAATTAATAGACCTATGAATTCCAGCAAGGGGAAACCCCACTTAGAAGTTTAAATGCTTGCTTACAAATTCATACTCCAAACTGTACATGTGTTTGTATATATTTCTTTTATGGTTTTCTTTTAATACATTCCATATAACCCAATCTCCGGAGTCTTTGTTCATTCAAAATTCTTCGATTTGCTGATGTGCTGATGTTTTCATTATTATTTTTTTTTACTTGTGAAACTGCTTCCGTCAACGGGCAAAAATCTCTAGACGATCACAGAAGATCCGGCCTTGTGGACATCGCAGCAAAGACGATTCCACCAACGCACTGAAGAAGGGCTTACTGGGTGACGCGACGTACTGGCGGGTTTCATACTGGTACATATTTCTGCTTTTTGGGGAGCAGAAAATATTGTCGTCGTTTCCCAACGGCTGTCAACTTTAAAACTGAACTTTTTCGCGTGCTTTCCTCCAGCGCTTACGTCACGACCGCCTGATGTCGGCTGTCATGGTTACCTATGTTTGCGTGGGTGTTTGACTGCTGCTTATAGTTGATCAGTGAAGGAGGGAGGGGGTTGTGTCGTTCGACTGTTCGCTGTTCAACTTAGGAAGGGGAGGTCTGCTGCTTGAATTGGAAGGGGGGAAGGGGAGGTCTGTCTGGATTGACTTAGAAAGGGGGAAGGGGAGGTCTGTCTGGCTTGACTTGGAAAGGGGGGAAGGGAGGTCTGTCTGGCTCATATCTATACATCCATTATGATATAAGGAGGTGGGTATATATGTTTCTCCTAATAATATAAACATGATTTGTTATAAAATTTCGTTTTCTTCAATTTTTTATTTCAAAAATTCTATTTATGCTTAAATATTCGCTATATGCATTACTGTTTAATTTCTTTTATAAAAAATATGACGTCACAATGTATTCTTCCTCAACTAATCTAGCAATGGTCTATTGAAAAAAGAATCACAATTTTTTAATGATAAATTACGTGTGCAAACGGAAAAAATAAAAAAAAACATGCAGAATAAAACTTTTTAATCCAAAGTTAAATTAATCAAAATGTCTCAATTTTTAAAAACTTTATTTCCCGTTTTCGCTCATAAAATAATTTAAACCAAATGCTATGTCATATCGCTGGTGATTTGGATTGGAGCGTCTAAACGACCAGTTTGTTAATGTTTCCAACCCAACTGATTTAGATATGAGAGAAGTGTTTAAGTAGCTCAGCAGAAGTTCACTCCATATAAAGTATTTTCATTTGATAATAATAGGTCAATTACTCTAAGTAGAAAGATTCGTTCACATAAATATAAAACAGCCCCACAAAATATAACTTCTATACAACTTACTATCTATGTCGGAGTTGTATATGGCTAATTAGTTTATAATTGTTACATTTTTATCGATATCCTGATGCTGCAGCAGTAAATGATAATCCGATGCTGTCCAACACTCTTGGTTTATCGTTTGATTTGTAAGAAGAAACTTTCCCTAAAAATATAAAATTGTTTTGACAGGCGTACAGTACGTAATGCCCTGGTTTAATTTCTCATATAAGTAGAACGCCGAAAAATGGCACAGTTATTATTTTTCTAGATAAAAACATCACAGAGTTACACATTTCTCGCATCTTTTAAATCAGAAGTGAAGCTGCATCATCTGGGAAAGGCGTTTCTTTCAAAAACAATTTTATGGCTTCTAGCGGTGAAACTCGGATAGTGAAAGGTGAGGTAAAATGCATGGGAAAGGATTTCATAGATATCTGTGTTTCTGATCTCGAACAATGTGCGTTGTGGATTGGAGTGATATCTTGCAGGGGGGAATATTTGCTGATCTGGTCCCGGCTCTTGATTTTGATAACTTTACTATATTTTCTGAAAATTAAAGCGTAATAAGCGCCTGTAAATTGTGGATCCCAGTTTAAGGCATATAGAGTGAATACTTTTCGGTACACTATGGTAATCAACGCGGTTTTGCTTTTGGAAAGTTGTCAGCAACTTATGAATCCATCAGACAATTTCCACAGACACCCAATGATCATGGGCTTTCAGGCGATTTGACAAATAGTCAAGCATGGATCTTCAAAAAAGATTGCATCACAGTGGCTGACAGTGGCCTTATCAATGACAGATGGAGAGCAACCAAGCCTCGGTGCTGCTGCTACAGATATCATGACATATTGGAATTCATAATATAAACGTTTTACAAGAATAATATGATGTGACATCGTTTCTTTTAATTTCATCAAGTTTCGTGTGGTGTGCGTGATTTCAAATAAGACAACTGACCACAGCATGACACTTGACAGGCTCCGTTTCACACTTAACTAATTTCAAACACTTGTACATCAGAAACAATAATTAGTTCAGAGTTGTAATTTGCCACGTGACCCACAGAGATATAAATCATTGCATATGCAACATTTCTACTAGATCAGACAAACGGAAGTGGGTCAGGGTCATTACTTATTGAACGTCAATCATATTTAAAAAAATCTTTCACAATAAAGATTTGTATGAAAATAACAATGATAAAAGTTTAAAACATGAATCATTAAGACATGGAAACTTTCTATAAAATAGACGTTTTATTGAAATATATTAAATTTAAAAATAAAGGTAAAAACTGTTAAGACGTCACCTCAGTTCTTTTTGGGTGGTTTTAAAGATTTACATGAGAATAAAAACTTTAAAGGAAAATTAATTCTCGCTGTTGATGGACGAGTAAGAAGGTATGCCACATACGTAGTCGTGTGGAACTCAACTTGAAAGTTGAGTTTTGGAGCTGGAAATTTTGAAACAAGAGTGTCGAGTTTTGGAAGTTTTGAAGTTTCCTGTTATCGCTTCATTGCAAAAGCTTGGTTTTCTAGGAATTGTCTGTAAATATTTCTTAAGATTTTTTATTAAACCAGTAAATATATTTCATACATTTTTTCTTTTGTTTCAATTTTCATCAGTCGCAGAAATCATGAGGCTCACATCAAACTATGCATGAAATATATGGATATTTGAATGTTCTATTAAAGTTCTTTTGTCTTCCGTATGTTTTTGCATATGGCACAACAAATGTTCCTTCTATGCAAAGAACCACATACGTCAAAGGAATGTCGTTTGGCTAATTTTAATTGTTTCTTTTTTAATTTAATTATTTTGTTTAAGCTGGAGATCGTGCATCCTACCGGATGCCAGGTATTCACCCTTCATACATTTCCACCGAGCAATTATATTAAGATTCTTATGTCTCTTTTGGATCTCTCTTGCACTTGGTTCACTAGGTATATTTTCCAGGTAGAGTTTAAAATTATTATTTGAATTTCATTTGCTCCTATAATTACTGAAATAGAAATTTTTCAAAGATTCTAAATTTTTCACGTTGTACATAAATGTGGTGTTTTGTTATTTTTTACTCTTACTATTTTAAGTATATAATAAGACATTAACTTCTAAGGTTGCTTCTTTCGACTTATTGTCTCATATGATTATGTCAGGTTTAACAGCTCCGTTTTAAGGTGTGTAACCTTAAGAATCGTACAGTCATAGTGGATTGTGTATAACATGTCCAACTGTTGTTCCCATGACTTGCTGCAGCATTCAATATTCAACATGTTATAGATCGTCATGTGGATATATTTACACATTCCATTATATTCTATTGTATATTAGCCATCCTCTAGAAGAACCTAACGGCTCGATGTCAAATCGCTCACCCTCACTATTTCTGTATATTTCAAACATAAAGTCATGGGTGTATGAATCCAGAAAATACTTGTCACAATATTGTTTGGCCCATTTTTCCAATTTTCTGTAATGGAAGTTCTGGAGTATTTTTAACCACTCTTTTAGATGATTTTCGTAGGAGACTTGTTTTCTAATTCTGTCATATTTGTAAAACAGTCTTGATTAAAATGGTTGGCCACTTGCGTGATAGAGATTGTTCTGTCGGATCTTGTTTCATAAGGCTGCAATACAATGTTGAGGTATCGATATTGGAAGATAATCACATACTGTTTCTTATATGTGTTTTCATATGATGCAACAAATCTCACATCTGTTTCTTATATGTTTTCATATGACGCAACAAATCTCACATCTGTTTCTTATATGTGTTTTCATATGATGCAACAAATCTCACATCTGTTTCTTATATGTGTTTTCATATGACGCAACAAATCTCACATCTGTTTCTTATATGTGTTTTCATATGACGCAACAAATCTCACATCCGTTTCTTATATATGTTTTCATATGACGCAACAAATCTTACATCTGTTTCTTATATATGTTTTCATATGACGCAACAAATCTCACATCTGTTTCTTGTATGTGTTTTCATATGACGCAACAAATCTCACATCTGTTTCTTATATGTGTTTTCATATGACGCAACAAATCTCACATCTGTTTCTTATATATGTTTTCATATGACGCAACAAATCTCACATCTGTTTCTTATATATGTTTTCATATGACGCAACAAATCTCACATCTGTTTCTTATATATGTTTTCATATGACGCAACAAATCTCACATCTGTTTCTTATATATGTTTTCATATGACGCAACAAATCTCACATCTGTTTCTTATATATGTTTTCATATGACGCAACAAATATCACATCTGTTTCTTATATATGTTTTCATATGACGCAACAAATCTCACATCTGTTTCTTATATATGTTTTCATATGACGCAACAAATCTCACATCTGTTTCTTATATATGTTTTCATATGACACAACAAATCTCACATCTGTTTCTTGTATGTGTTTTTATATGACGCAACAAATCTCACATCTGTTTCTTGTATGTGTTTTTATATGACGCAACAAATCTCACATCTGTTTCTTGTATGTGTTTTCATATGACGCAACAAATCTCACATCTGTTTCTTATATGTGTTTTCATATGACGCAACAAATCTCACATCTGTTTCTTGTATGTGTTTTTATATGACGCAACAAATCTCACATCTGTTTCTTGTATGTGTTTTTATATGACGCAACAAATCTCACATCTGTTTCTTGTATGTGTTTTTATATGACGCAACAAATCTCACATCTGTTTCTTGTATGTGTTTTCATATGACGCAACAAATTTCGCATCTGTTTCTTATATATTTTCATATGACGCAACAAATCTTACATCTGTGCAAAAAATTAAAATTTTTTGTATGCACACTAAAAATTTGACTTCCGTTCAAAAGAACCACATATTCACAAGAATGTGGTTTTTCCGTTTTAATTTTCTTATCACTTTGTTTTAGCTGGGAATGGAATATTCTACCAGATGCCAAACATTCTCCAACCGAAAGATCTTTTTTAAGATTCTAACTGTTCCTTTAAGTGTTACTGTTTGTATTTCTTTTGCACTTGGTTCACTGGGGATATTCACCAGATAAATTTTGAAATTTTTTTTTAGCTCAATTGCTGTTATAATGACTGGCATGATTGATACCTTCTTAAGATTCCAGTTCCGTTTCATGTCGTACATAAGTCCTTGGTATTCTTTTATTTTCTCCCTCTCTCTCTGTTAAGGCCAGCAGAATTAGGGACATTTACTTCAACTAGGATTGCCACATTCTCGTTCTCGGCCTATATAACTATGCCAGGCTTAATAGCTACATTTTCTAGGCATGTAGCTGTAGGAATTTCGTAGTCACATTGGATATTGTATGATGAATTTGCAACTGTTCTTTCTCGTACATGTTCGCAAGATTTGAATTTGCTACTACATTGGATATTCAGGTTTTTACAGTTTTTCTAGGAGATATTTTCCCCCATATGTGTTTTCATATGAATAAACTAATTTGACTTCTGTGCAAAATAAGAACCACATACTTCACAAGAATGTGGTTGGTCCGTTTTTGTTTTATTTTACTTCAATAGAAGGTCTCAGAAATCAAGGGGCCCACGACTTGGGGCTAACACTTGAACTCTATATGAGATACATAGATATTCGAATGTTCCATTAAAGTTTTTATCTCTCAAGCACTGAGTTAGTAAAGAAGTTGAGAACACAATTTTCTTCTCCCTAATTAACCATTTTTATACGTCGTATTATATATTTTATTTTGGTCTCTTGGTCTTACTGGATTCCAGGACAAGAATTTATCTAATCTGGTGGAGTATCCAGCTTCGTGCTATTACTTGAGGTAACATTACTTGGAGAAGGTGCACCATTCCTCATAAAAGCTAATGTGGGTTAGCCATAGTGAGGAGATCTTATTTGGGCAGCGAATACTATGTGATTTTGAATATTTGGTGAGGGTTTACTTCCATGGAAAAAGTATCCTCATGCCAGATTGTTCTGACAAACCCCTTTACAGAGAGTCCTTATACACTTGAGGACAGTGGCATTCAATTTCTCCATATGTGTTAGCATATGATGCACCAAACTTGACATCCGTCCAAAAGAAGAACGAAACACTTCACAATAACTTGGTTTATCTCCTGTGTTTTCATATGACGCAACAAATGTGACTTCCATGCAAAAAACACATACTTCACAAGAATGTGGTTTGTGACTTTGTTTTATTTTACTTCAGTCGAAATTCCCAGAAATCAAGGGGCCCACAACCAGGGGCTAACACTTGAACTCTATATGAGATACATAGATATTCGAATGTTCCATTTAATTTCTTTATCTCTCAAGCACTGAGTTAGTAAAGAATTGAGAACATAATTTTCCTCTCCCCAATTAACCATTTTTATACGTTGTAGTATATCTTTCAGGTTGGTCTCTTGGTTTTACTGGATTCCAGGACAAGAATTTATCTAGTCTGGTGGAGTATCCAGCTTTGTGCTATTACTTGAGGTAATATCACTTGGAGAAGGTGCACCATTCCCCAGAAAAAGCTGTGGAGTAGCCATAGTGAGATCTTATTTGGGCAGCGAATACTATGTGATTTTGAATATTTGGTGAGAGTTTACTTCTATGGAAAAAGTATCCTCATGCCAGATTGTTCTGACAAACCCCTGTACAGAGAGACCTTAGACACCCGAGGATAGTGTCTAGTAGGCATTCAAGTTCTCTGTATGTGTTAGCATATGATGCACCAAATTGACTTCCGTGCAAAAGAAGCACACACTTCACAAGAATGTGGAGTGTGACCTGTATGTGTTAGCATATGGCTCAACAAATTTGACTTCAATGCAAAAGAACAACATTCTTCACAATAATATAGTTTGAGTCTTTTTTGTTTCATTTTGCTTCAGTCAGAGATACAGAGATATTCGAATGTTCTATTAAACTTCCTTATCTATCAAACACAGGGTTAGTGAAGAAATTGAGAACATATTTTCCTCTCTGATATTAACCATTTTCATACGTTCTAGTATATATCTAATTTTGGTCTTTTAGTCATACTGGATCCCAGGACAAAAATTTATCTAGTCTGGTGGAGTATCCAGCTTCGTGAAGTTACTTGTGGCCACATTATATGGGGAAAGTGCAACATTCGTCATAAAAGCTTATGTGGCTTACTCATAGTGAGAAGATCTTATTTGGACAGTGAATACTATATGATTTTGAATATTTTGCTAGGGTTCAAATTTAGGGAAAAGTATATTCATGCCAGGTTGTTATGGCAAACCACTATACAGACGTTAGACACTCGAGTATGTATTTTCATATGACGCAACAAATGTGACTTCTGTGCAAAAGAAGAACCACATATTTCACAAGAATGTGGTTTGTCTCCTGTATGTGTTAGCATATGACGCACCAAAGTTGACTTCAGAGCAAAAGAAGAACCACATACTTCACAAGAATGTGGTTTCTCTCCTGTATGTTTTGTCATATGACGCAACAAATGTGACTTCTGTGCAAAAGAAGAACCACATATTTCACAAGAATGTGGTTTCTCTCCCGTATGTGTTGTCATATGATCAAACAAATGTGACTTCTGTACAAAAGAAGAACCACATACTTCACATGAATGTGGTTTGTGTCTCATATGTGTTTTTATATGACGCAACAAAGTTGACTTCAATGTAAAAGAAGAACCACATACTTCACAAGAATGTGGTTTATCAGCCATGTTATATTTCATCTGATTCCACAAAATATAATGCAGTGTATGGGGATAGCCAGGCTAGTAACCTTTAATTTTAGAAAATTTATATGAAAAATGTATAATTCTTTTAAACCTTTTTTAAATCACCAAGGAAGAAAGGTCCTTCTTTTCCATTAATTAATGTTGTTTTCGTTGTTGCAAATTCTGGAAATATAAAATAAATTTGAAAAATTATATATTTATGTGGTTAACTTGAATTTCTCATGTCGATTTTTATTAACAATATCCTAAACATCTTTTATTAATGAAATTAAAAAAAGGAAATGAGTAGAGTTATATTTCATGCTGTTAGAGATGACTGGTAAAAAACTTATTAAAAATTCTATTTTAAATCTCACTGAGGATTGAAACTTCAACGGTCAGGTATATGTAAATTACATTTGAATTTTCCCAATTACTCTAAGCATAGCACCACGGTCCCTAGCAGATAATCCTTGTATGAACTTATGAACATTTTTGTTTCTAGACGTTACTGGCAGCAAAAAAAGGTTTGCACTCCTCACTTTTAAGCTAAATTGAATGCAACAGTTTAAAAAAACTTATACCTCATTTGTGTCATCTTTCAGTCGTCTATAATTTGTTTGACTTTTAATTGAAGTATTCTAATGTCCACGTCTTTACAAAATTCACTTTAAATTGAGATGGCATTAAGAAACACTGTACCATGGAAAATTGTATTTTAATAGAATTTTAGAGCATTACTGTAACACAAATACAATAGGAACACAATGAACTAGTTAATATTTAGTAGTATAGCCCTTCTGTAATTCGACAGCCTGCAATCTTTTGGGCATTCCTTGAATTAGTCTCCATAAAAACTCCGGTAAAAGGGTATCGTATTTCTCTTTCATTTTTGTCCAAAATTCTTCATGATTTGAAATGTTATCATTATGTAGCTGTGGCCTGATGTAATGCCATACGTTTTTTATAGGATTGAGGTCTGGAGATTGTGCAGACCAATTCAAAAATGGAAAACTATGCCCTTCAAGTAACCTCTTTACACTGTCAGTTGTGTGAATGGGAGCACTATCCTACATAAAGATAGAATTATTATCCAAATTACGGTCAAAGTAGGGTAGAAAATGCCTAGTCAACACATTAATATACTTGGTCGAATTTATTCGATCTTGCTAGCGAACTATAGGCACTTATAATATGCAACATTAATACTGAACCTTAACCACCTTGTAGCATTGACACTATGCACCTAGGATTAATTCTTCTTCCTCCCTTTGACTGATGTAATGCCTGCAATCAATGCCTTGTCTATGAGATTTTCTTCCATTGCTAAAAATCACTTTTGACTAATATGAAATCATGATTTTTAATGCATCTGATGAAGTCCAGATTGCACTTTCTGTTCTTTACAGTAATCATTGGCTTGCATCTTGAAACAGTCTCACAAATTAAATTCCTTCAATTTGTTCTTAACTGTAGAAAGAGAACACTTCTTAACAAGATTACACTTGTTGGATTTGGGAAGCTGTTTCACATCTGTTTCTGACGCTCTGGATCTAAATAGCGTTCTTCCCTGTAAAAAGTAACTCAGATTTATGGACATCACGAACATTGCAAGTTTTTTATGCTTTTGTGCAATCGTTTTCTCATCAAATTTCAATCTGCGACTGATTTCTTGTTTTTTTTCAATCTCTCTACATATTACAGCTCTTCAATGTTTTTCCAACTTTACTGTTAATGAATGACATGGCTCATATTTGTATAAATTTTCACATCTACATGGAATCTCTTAGTCATGATTTTTACACAAGCAACTGCACACGCACAACATAGCTACATTGTTTACATTATATAGATTGTAAGAATTGACTTGCTTCATATTTAAAGATATTAAGAAATATTTGGGCTGTTATGAAAGTCTTTTAATGATGTTAACCCCACAGGGCATCACATGACTTGGAAAGTAAAAGAGACAAGAGTTTGATTCCTTGGTATAGCGTGAAGGTGCACACATGCAAACGCATGCATGACAGCTGGTAACAAATTCACAGGACGATGAGGTTAGTTTGTCATAATTGCTATTGTAAATGGAGAAATGTCAACTATTTAACAAACAGCTGTCGAGGGTGAGCACAAATAGCAAGTCGTATATATAGCCAATGACAGCGGGATATACATTTCATTTGCTGCAGTTTTTGACCAGTTATTCTAATAAATATTAAGGGGACGAACTGTAAGCATATGACAAAGAAGGGTCCTATAAAGTTGAAGAAAACAAAAAATAAAACAAGAAGGTACGTGACATTCCATTTTTAATGCTCCTGTGTCTGCTAAAAACAACAAATATATATGTAATGATAATAAAATACAGATGTGCTCAAAATTTTTAAGCTAATTTTTTTTCTCTTTCGTGTTTCTTAGAGGGGTTAAAGGATAGGAGAGTGAGGAAGGTTGTGATGAGACACAAGCCATAAGATCTTCAAGCTGCTTATCAGAAAGCTATAGCAGAAGTTAAATGGAAGATCTGGTTGACTGGAGACAGACGTCAAAGAGGAAACAAAGTAGAGAGTAGAGGACTAGGATTTAAAACCAAAGTAAAGAAAAAGCTAGGTAGATAATTAGGTGTTACTGAACAAGGGCATACCAAAGCACATAGAATTGATTAGAATTGAGGGGAAAATATAGAGGAACAGAGGTGTCAGTAATAAATATGTGATACTAATGAACAATACCAACCAAGTGTAGAGTGGCTTGTGACATTACTGTGATTATTATGTTTGATGAACAAAAGAATTAAATCCCCGAAAGCATAAAAACTGTACACAGATCAGAGCGAGCATGAAGATTGAAAAACCAATTTACTTCTTATCACATAAACTTAGTGATATGCAGACAAGATGGTCGACTATAGAAAAAGAAGCATATACGATCCACTTAATAATTACACGATACACTATGCCCTTAATAAGTTGAATGAATATTTTCATAATATAAAGGTCACCATCTATACAAATCACATACCTCTAGAATATTTATTCAATATTAATATTAAACTCGCCTATACAGAATAGGAAAATACAGGGGTGGGCTTTGAAAGAGAAGGAAAATGTTTGTGTGGATCTTTTGTTATGCATCGTTGGATTTGAGCAGCGACAGTGACGTTCCCTGGTAGAAATACACGGTAGGAATTACTTGGTAGGTGCGATAAACTAAGATCATTTTGATTCAATATAGTTTGTGCCATATAAGAAGGTTAAAGGCTCATCAGTATTGCACGAACATCATACGTTATTGGGTTTTGATTTAATTGGGGAACAAGAGGCAGATAAGGAAATTTTTAGATTTAAAGATGCAGATGAACAAATGGAACAAAACCGTTTATGAATATATGACGAACAATTGTGAAGGTTATATCTACCACAGCATATGGTCACAATATATATATATATATATATATTAGTGATTTCCTTCAGTCTTGACAGACTATGGATACCCACCGTAATATTTATATATATAGTAGTGACTTCCTTCAGTCTTGACAGACTATGGATACCCACCGTAATATATATATACTAGTGACTTCCTTTAGTCTTGACAGACTATGGATACCCACCGTAATATATATATATAGTAGTGACTTCCTTCAGTCTTGACAGACTATGGATACCCACCGTAATATATATATATAGTAGTGACTTCCTTCAGTCTTGACAGACTATGGATACCCACCGTAAGGCTGCCTGATAAGAGTTGCGCAATCTTCAACCACATCACTCCTGAGTCGACATTGTTTAATACTAGTGACAATAGGAGGTTCAAGACGACTGAAAACAATGATTGCATATTCTATATTTTCTCTTTTTCTCTTGTTTTTCCCGGTTGAAGAAAGCTGTTTAACCTTTCCAGACATAAAGGGAGAGAAGAGAAATACATTTTGTTAATTTTTCATGATTTGAGGGGATATTTTTTGTGACGTGGGAACCAGAAACCATTTTGATTATTTTGCACATGTCAGAAAAATGATCAGCTTCTTCTTATGCTAATCTGAGAAATGATGCCGTTTTTTAGTACATTTTTTTTAAAAATAGAAACAATCTGAGAAATGATGCACAAGTGACCATCAACCATTTTAGGTTTTCTTTCTTTCCTTTCTTTTTTTGTTACATGACCAATCCTAGTAAGTTACGATTTTCCATACACAAATTCAGAACACCTACTTATGAAAGCTTCATTTATAATAACTTCCTTTTCATCTATCACAGTTAATGTCTTCAAAATACAAAATTATTTAATTTATGTCATCTTCACTTTTCAAAACAGAATTAAAATTAAAGGGTCATATCACAATCCGGTAAGTAAATATGGAATTTCTATTATTGCAGGGAAAAACAAATTTTCACAAATGTTATTTTACAATGTTTGCACAATAAATAACACTCAAGATGAGAACAGTAGTCTTAATCTAAATAATACAAAGAATCATTCCTCATCTAAAAATTCAGAACTGTAATATTGTAATTTGTTTAAAATCATGATTATTTTTTAATGTAGTCAAAGTAGTAAGGTTTGTTAAATATATTTTTTAGAAAACTTAAACATACAACATAAGTTTCTTTAATTATAAGAATTCTTTAAACAAACAAACAGAAAATTTGATAACTGCATTTCCAAATAAATTAACATGAAAACTCTTTGGTATACTTACGTGTGTAAACAGTTTCTAATAAATCGATATCTCATGGGAGATCGATTTACTAGAACTTTGTATTAGAAACAGAGCACAACTTGAAAATTGTAAATATTGAATTTTTTTTTATAATCTGGTTGATTAGTGACAAATACACAGGAGCATACCACTTCTATGCATGCGTCGAGCATTTTATTTTTATTTTAAACTTTTTTTTTCATTGTAAACTATAAAGAAGTTGTTCTGGTCAATGTCTAGAATCTTTACCCCCCCCCCCAAAAAAAAAACTTTCACGATTACCACTTTTGGAAGTTTTCGGAGCTGCTGAAAATAAATATATGCTTTAACAGTGGTGCAGAAAAATAATGTTCATGATATGAAAAATGTACTTTTTTAAAAAGTCGGGTATCACTTTTCATTATAGATTTAACGTAAAATGAGCACCTGCTTTATTGCCACCTAGTGAGTGGAGCTAAAAAATTTTTTTTCTAATTTCATCTTTCAATAAAGCCCGAGGACATAAAAGAGCAGAAAAAAGACAAAACTCTGTATGCAGATGTGTGTCATTCCTTATGTTATCAGTGGTGACCATTTCTGTATGTGCAAACATATGCATATTTTTACACAGAGTACGTTTCTGATTAAGCAGTGTAATTCCTTATGTTATCAGTAGTGGCAAATTCTTTACATTGCAAAATATCCGAAAAACGACTTGTTTGCGACAAATATAATGGGATATTCGTTTTCAGCATACAAAAAAAACTATAGAAATCGTCATGTTAAAGGTGATTGTAAACGTCGAAAGTAAGTAAAAATTTACCAAAACCACTTTCAGGCAGCCTAACTCCAACCCCAAAAATTATCAGTGTGGCCTGAAAGTGGGTGCTAGTGACTTTATTGATCTGCACTATTTTTTAAATAGTATTTTCAAGTTTAATTAAAGTTTTATGATATCTCTATTTATTGAATTGTATGGTTAAAGTACTGAATAGGTACAAAACACCCTCCACTCTCCATGTCAAGAATGGCTTTCTAAAAATATAACATTATTATTTCAGCATGGATCAATAAGTGCACTAGTACCGCTCATTTTACATTAAATTTATATAAGAAAAAAAGTGATTCCCACATTTGGGAAAAGTAATTTCTTCATATCATGAAATCTAATTCTCTGCGCCACTTTTGAATTATATATTCGTTTTCAGCACACCCGAAAAACTATAAAAGTTTTTATTGTAAAGATTTTTTTTTGCTTTACGTCAGATTCTAGACATTGAACGTTGTTTTTTATGATTAAGTATTGAAATAAAAAATAAATTAATGATAATAATCCACTGAGAAAATTGAAAAAAAGATGAAAACAAAAACCATTAAACAAAAAACAACACTAGTTAAAAATATTTAAAATTTATAAAATAGAAGTTTTTTATGTTTAAGTCAATATTGAAACCAAAAAACAATTGACAGTGAAAAAATGTTCAACAATAAATCAACATTTTCATTAGGATTATTCGCTTAGTAAATGTAGTTATCTCCCTTACATTTTTAACGTATTCTACAAATGCGCAAAAATTGATATTTTGTATTGTGTTTGAAACATTTAAGCCTAGAGTAAATCTGGTGCTTGTGCAGTTTACTAAACACATTGAAAACGAAGATATTGAAAAAGAGCCATAGTTCTATACGGGGGAACAATACACGTGAAATGTTTTTACGGCATCGTTAGAAACTTAAACTTAACTTGGAGGGGGGGGCAGGTAAGTACTTTTTGATGGACCGTCTTTTTTAAAATCTACCAAAAATCAGGTAATTATCCGATCACTACGAAATTTTCAGCGTCTTTTTTAAAATCTACCAAAAATCAGGTAATTATCCGATCACTACGAAATTTTCAGCGATTATTAAGAGAAGAATGAACAGTGTACTTATTTTTTATAAACGATATTTATATATATATATTTTTTTTACTTACAACCTCCCCTTGTTTTGAGATGGTACAAATATGCTTAAAATAATCATCTGAAACTGAACAAAACATATTATGTTGTTGTAAGGGACGGGATTATAGATTTTTAAAAAATGGTTTGCATACCTTATTTTGACGTCTTAATATCAGAACTTCGATTGTGTTTAATTATCCCGCTTTTGAGTTTTGAAGTGTGAAATTCGGTGAATATGTTAAGTAAAATAATTAATTTAAGTTAAGCAAAACAAAAAAAAAATTTAATTTATACGAAAAAAGCCATTTTAAAATCTTTGATAAATGAATTAACAATTTTTTTTAGCGAGCCGAATAATACATGACCATTATTAAGCAGGGCATGCTTTGAAGAATCGATACAAAAAAATTCGATAAATATATTCGATAATATATTGTGCCCTTTGTGTTAAAAATAGCATCATTTTTTCGATCCCGTTTGAAAACGTTTGCTGCCTTTCGACTACGGTGGACCAAACGCGCTGAAATAATTTTTTTTTATTCTGCTTTAAATTGCCCCTCCCCCATTTTGGGAAGCCTGGTCCCCACACACATACACATTAAAACCAAACTCATACAAATGGTCACCCATCTGGTACTGGCCAGCCTCAGTGTTAATAATACATTGAAATTTTCGTTACTGAAAAATATTTTTTTTTTTGCCCGTTTGGTCTTCCATAGTTTGCTTTTTATCGAATACAAACGTAAACAGTGTCGATCTAGACTCCAGATCGACTCGAAGTAACTGGTTGCCTATATGAATAAGTGGAATTATTTGAAATCCAGGTACTTATAATATTTTTGCATATTCTCATAGAAAATCATCCTAAATCTTAGTTAGACAACAAATAAATAAATGAATTATTTCAAAAACCTTTTTTAAAAAATATTTATGTACGTTTTTTTTTGCAAGACAAAAAATGTCAATTGTTAACTTTTTTGGGAAAATTTAACATTTAAACTTTAATTAAAATAGTAGAAAAAGTTTTACATTATTCTGTTTTCTATATGATAAAATTCAGGGTTTTATCTTTCTGGAAAAAAAAAGTTACTCAGAAATAAATGGATTTTAATAAATGTAATTTCGTTTTAAAAAACAACAACAACTTGATTTTTCGGCCATTTTTGGCGGTGCCTAGTTTTGATTAACACAAATTGTTGTGCGTCTTTTTCCAACCATTTTTATTGAAATATCTTAAAAGAAAATATATTGTAGTAGGATATCAGACATTATACATATTTACTGAATATTACGAAATTAAAATTGAACATAATGAAGTAACATAAAATCCAACCATCTTATTTATTTTTGTGCGATTTATTTGGTAAATGGTGAGAAATAGTAAAATAAATAAATTTATTTATTTTTAGTAATGAAAACTACATTTTTTTAAAAAATATATAGAATAAATCTGTAAAATTTTTACAATAAATGAGAAACAATAAATTTTAAATAAATATTAACAGCATCTAATTTTACTTACCACGAGGTTAAACTTAGACAAGGTCAGTTTTTCATATAGGAAAAAGCTGAAACACCATTGGAGAAAAAAAAATTAAAATTGCCTTAGTCTAGAAGGATTTTCTTTTCATTGACTAACGTCAGAACTTTGAATTTTAAACAATGAAAAACAACTTTTAAATAAAAAAAAAATACAACCTCTTTTTTAAGTAATTAAGTCAGCAATATTAACTTATAATAAAATTACATTGTGTCACATACAGGGGGTAATTTCGTGGTGGAGGTGCCTACTTTCGGTTTGTCTTCCCACGAGGTTAAACATTGAAAATCTACAGAAAAAAAATTAAAACAGAAATATTTAAAAATTTTCTTTAAAATAATTAAGTCTATTTAAAATTTAAAAAAATACATGTAATTAGAATGTTGTGCAACTTATATATAAACAGAAACCTGAATGAATCCACGTGGAAATCACTGTGAATGTAAACAACAATTATTAATGAAAAAAGTGTCCTTATTTACTTAAGTTTTCAGTTAAATGTAGGCACCGCCAAAAATGGCCGAAAAATGAAGTTGTTGTTTTTTAAAACGGAATTACATTTATTAAAAACCATGATTTCTGAGTAACTTTTTTTTCCAGAAAGATAAAATTCTGAATTTTATCATATAGAAAGCTGAATAATGTAAAACTTTTTCTGCTATTTTTAATTAAATTTTAAATGTTAAATTTTCCCCAAAAGTTAACAATTGACATTTTTTGTCTTGAACAAAAAGCATGTATAAATATTTAAAAAAAAAAAGAAAAGGTTTTTGAAAGAATTACGTTGTTTATTTTTAGTCTAACTAAGATTTAGGGTGATTTTCTATGAATATATGCAAAAATATTATAATATAAGTACCTGGATTTCAAATAATTCCACTTATTCATATAGGCAACCAGTTACTTCGCGTCCATATAGAGTCCAGATCGAGAATATTTACGTTTGTGTTTAATAAAAAGCAAACTATGGAAGACCAAACAGGCCAAAAAAAACTTATTTTTCAGTGACGAAAATTTCAATGTATTATTAACGCTGAGGCTGGCCAGTACCAGATGGGTGACCATTTGTATGAGTTTGGTTTTTAATGTGTATGTGTGGGGGTTAGGCTCCCAAAGATGGGGGGGGAAAGCAGAATATAAATTAAAATTGACCCAGTCTAGAAAGATTTCTCCGTCATTGAACGAGGAAGAACTGTAGTTTTTTTTTTACTACATAAGCAACCCCGAGGTGTGTGTGTGGGGGGGGAGTGGAATTCAAAGCAGAATAAAAATTAAACTAAACTACATAAGCAACCCTGAGGCTAGCCAGTACCAGATGGGTGACCATTTTGATGAGTTTGCTTTTTAATGTGTACGCGTGTGTGTGTGGGGGGGGGGCTCAGGCTCCCCAAGATGGGGGAGGGAATTTAAAACAGAATAAAAACTAAACTACATAAGCAACCCTGAGGCTGGCCAGTACCAGATGGGTGACCATTTTGATGAGTTTGGTTTTTAATGTGTATGTGTGGGGGTTAGGCTCCCAAAAATGGGGGGGGGTAAAGCAGAATAAAAATAAAAATTGAAATGAAATGCAATGAAAAGAGAAACGTCTCGTTTCTATGTGAGTGTTGACCAACATAAATTGTACTGATTCACGCTTGCACCGGTTTTGGCAGTCATGAAGATCCAACAAAATCATTTCAGCGCGTATGGTCCACCGTAGTCGAAAGGCGGCAAACGTTATCAAATGGGATCGAAAAACTGATGATATTTTTTAACAAAGGGCACAATATTTATCGATTTTTTTTGTATCGATTCTTCAAAGAATTCCCTGTTTAATTATGGTCATGCATTATTCGGCTCGCTAAAAAAAAATTATTAATTTATTTATCAAAGATTTTAAAATGGCTTTTTTCGTATAAATATTTAAATTTTTTTTTTTTTTTTGCTTAGCTTAAATTAATTATTTTACTTAACATATTCACCGAATTTCACACTCCAAAAGTCAAAAGCGGAATAATTAAACACAATCAAAGTTCTGATATTCAGACGTCAAAATAAGGTATGTAAACAAGTGTTTTTTTTTGTTGCTTTTTTATCTATAATCCTGTCCCTTACAACAACGGAATATGTTTTGTTTAGTTTCAGATGATTATTTAAAGCATATTTGTTCCCACTTCAAAACAAGGGGGGGTTGTAAGCAAAATAAATATATATAAATATCGTTTATGAAAAATAAGTAGACTGTTATAAAGTTCATTCTTCTCTTAATAATCGCTGAAAATTTCGTATTGATCAGATAATTACCTGATTTTTTGGTAGATTTTTAAAAAGACGGTCCGTCAAAAATTACTTACCTGCCCCCCCCCCCAGTTTTCCCTTAATAAATGTAGTTATCTCCCTTACATTTTTAACGTATTCTACAAATGCGCAAAAATTGATACTAAATTCATGTAGTACTTACGTTTTTGTTTTATAATCTGCTTTCGATTAACTTTATCTGCTTTTATAAAGGAAACGATTTTTCAAATACGATTGGCTTTACAAGCTCAAGTTAACATTCAAGATGACGAACGGAAGAGCAAGTTCGCAGAAAACAAAATTGAAGAGAGAGAGAGAGAAAAAAAAAGGAAACTATTTCGAAATAGAGCCGATTTATTTGGTGAATATCGCGGATAAAATTAATATTATTTTATTTAACATTTTAATATTTACATGAGAGAGAAGAGATTACAATTTTCATCTTTATTAATTCTCTAATTCGTTGCACGTGGAATTTAATGGCGGAAACTGATAGATTTTTAAAGCCGCCTTTTCGTATTTTTATTTACTTATTATTTTTTTATTTTTTTAGACTCTTCTTTTTTGTATTGTGTTTGAAACATTTAAGCCTAGAGTAAATCTGGTGCTTGTGCAGTTTACTAAACACATTGAAAACGAAGATATTGAAAAAGAGCCATAGTTCTATACGGGGGAAAAATACACGTGAAATGTTTTTACGGCATCGTTAGAAACTTAAACTTAACTTGAAAGATTAATATTAGTTTTTATGGACTATTTCAGAGATAATTAATGAAGTAAAATCTTTAAATATTGATTAAAAAAACACCTTGTTTGTGCAAAAAAAAAATTAATTTAGCCCCCCCTCCAGTACAATCAATCAACACATCCGTAATTAAAAAAAAAATTGCTCATTATTAAAAATAAGGTACTCATGCAGGCACCTATTGATCCGTGCTGAAATATTAACGTTATTATTTTAAAAGCCATTCTTAGCACGGGGAGGGGAAGGTGTTTTGTACTTATTCTGTACTTTAACCTTACAACTGAATTTAAAAAAAACAAATGAATTAACATCAAATTTTTTATTGTTAACATCTACAATGTTTTATTTTTATATAAAAAAAGCAAACAGGTATTTGTTTCATTCTCTGTTCATGTGGATTCCCATTAATGAAAATAACACAACGCGTACACTTGGTTTACTGGCATCTAATTTATTTATCGCGCCGTTATCTACAATACAAGTCTGTCACCACCAAGGGGCGTTACTCTAACGGTGTAACCTGAGATTAGTTCCTCATGCAATATCTTCCCCCTTTTAAGAACAACAACAAAGAAAAAATCCACTAACAAAAACACAAAATAACTAAAATACAAAAAAAAAAAAACAAACAAAAAAAAATCACTGCTTTGTCCTTGTGACCTAGGCCTTCACTGGGCTGACTACCCTCCGGCCTAACTTGGATTACTCTGCACTTTTCACTTGGACTCAAGTAGTTCGTATAGTCTTTGAATCTAGCCGGATTCCTTACTAGTCTCCCTTAACGTGTCATCTTCATTCCTTCAGTATTTTGGTTTGCTGGGATGGTGTCGCCGGCCTCATTCCTTCTCTTCTATTACTTTCAAGCCGAGGTGTTTGCGAATTACAAACCCCTTCTTTACTTGGCGGTTCAGTTATTGGTGCCTCCTCGCTTGGCCTTTGGTATGACTGAGGGATCAATGATGGTGATGGGAATGCTTCTGCTGTTTTTTTAAAATCCACCCTATTACGTCGGAGCATCTCCCCATCAACTTTGACATGGTATGACCTCTCATCCAGTCTCTCCCACATAACTGCCTTCTTCCACTCTCGCTGACCTTTTATTTGTGATTTATTACGTACCACATCTCCATGTTACACTGGCTGAAGTGGTTTTACTTTCCGGTTGAAAAAATGCTTTTGCTTTCTGCTGCCCCACTTAACTGTTTTGCTTAGATTTTTGTGTAGTTCTGGTCTGAGTAGGTCCTCTTCAGTTGGAAGAAGTGTCTTTGTTCTTCTTGACATTAGCTTCTGCGCCTGTGATACGTGACCCTTGGCTGGCGTATTCCTGTGATTCAGCATCGCTAGGTATGGATCCGCCTTATCTTCCATTGATTCCTGGAAAAGGTTCTTTGCCATCTTTACAGCAGATTCTACTTTTCCATTTGCCTTGCTATTGTAAGGACTGACGGGTGTATGTGCAAAACACCACTTTCTTGCAAAGGTGGAGAATTCTTGACTACTAAACTGTGGTCCATTATCAGTGACCACCTGATCTGGTATCCCATGTCGTGCAAAATGGTGCTTAAGATTAGTGATCACCCTTCTAGCTTGTGTAGTCGGGAGATGGTCAATTTCCCAGAAATTACTCATATAATCAACGGTGCAGATATAGTCCCTATCTGCAAAGCTAAAGTGATCTACTCCTACTTTTGCCCAGGGTATCTCCTGAATTTCATGAACCATTAAAGACTCTGCAGGATTGGCTACCTCATATTTCCAGCCCGTTGGGCATTTTGAGACAAAGTCTCTGATGCCACTATTCATATTTGGCCAGTACAAGCATTTTCTTGCTCTTCTGCAGCATCCTTCGACCCCTAGGTGTGTGGAATGCAATTTTCTTTTAACACTGCCCGATGTGTTGGTACTACTGCTCGGTTTCCTCTGAATATTAATCCATCTTGTACCGTCATTTCATTCCGCATGCTGAAACAGGGTCTCACCTCTGGGTCAAGATGTACTTTGTTTTCTGGCCATCCTTCCACAATTACTTGCTGTAACATCTGCATACATCTGTCTTCTTTTGTGCATGAGCGCAATTCGAGCAACCTTCCCTCTGTCACTGGAATATATTCTGTTTCCTGGACATCATCATCATCGATACATTTATTGCTCACTCCATGAATGTATGCCCTTGATATGTCTGCTAGGAACATCTTCTTACCAGGATGGTATAAAACAATCACATTGTAAACTTGCAATCGCATTAACATATTTTGCAGTCGCTTTGGACATTTCACCAGTTCCTTTTTCATTATTGCTTCTAATGGTTTATGATCAGTCAGTACTGTAACCTGTTGACCAAATGTGTATTGGTGAAACCGTTCACAGACATAAACCTCTGCCAATAGTTTTTTCTCAATCTGTGCATATCGGGTTTCCATGTCTGTAAGTGCTCGGCTAATATATGCTAAGGGTTGACCTTCTTGTAGCAATGCAGCCTCCATTCCTTTCTCACTTGCATCACATTGAACGACCAATGGTTTGTTGGGGTCATAGTATCTCAATACTGGTGCTTCACTCATCAACGTTTTGATTTTCTCAAAAGCTTCTTCATGGATCTGAGAACACGTCCATGGCACATCCGCCTTTGTTAAGTTGCAAATTGGAGCCATCACGTCAGAGATGTGGGGCAGAAACTTTGCCAAACAATTCACGAGTCCTCCCAATCGTTGCACTCCCTTAATGTCTGGTTGCCGTGGCATATCTTTTATGGCTTTTATTTTCATAGGATCTGGAAGTAAATCCTCACTGGTTATCCTGTGACCCAGAAATGATACAGATGTTTGCCATAAATTCATTTTCACACCATTCAATCGCATCCCACGATCACGACATCTTTGCAACAGCCTTCTGAGTTTTCTATCATGGTCCTCTGTTGCTTCTTCCATCATTTTACCATCCCAACCACCAGAAGATTGTCTGCTTTGTTGATGATTCCTTTCAAATCGGCCACATTATTATATAGTTCTCTTTGAAGTATTTCCGGGGTTGGAGCAATTCCAAATGGTAAAACCTTCCATCGAAACCGACCATATGGAGTGGCAAAAGTGGTCAAGCGACTGCTGGCTTCATCTAACTTCAGGTGCCAAAATCCATCCCTTAGATCATGAGTTAAGAAAACTTTGCTATCAGCAAGTTCTGGGAGGAGATCATACAGTACTCGTAACTGAAAATGCTCCCGTTTAAGAGCCTTATTTAATGGTCTGGGGTCAATACATATCCGTAACTTTCCATATTGTATTACCAGTGATAAGGCACTTACCTATGGTGTTGGCTCGTTCACTGGTTCAATTACCTTCTTTTTTACCAGTCTTTCTAATTCTGCTTTCACTTTTGCCTTGATAGACACTGGTATTCTTCGAACCGCTGCAACATGTGGTGTTACGTTGGAGTTCACCTCTAGATGATGAACCTCTCCAAGTAACGTACTCAATTTCCTGGAATACATCTTGAAATTCGGATATGATGCTCTGCGGGTGCTGGCTTTTTGAGATATGTTTGCAACCCTCTTAAATTTGTTATTGTTCACACTAATGAGTGCCATTTGCTGGATGGCATTCGCTCCAAGTAGTGGATGGAAGTCTTCCTTTACAATGACAAACTTCACTGCATACTTGAGTCCGGTTTTTGGTTTTATCATTTTTATCCGACGTTCTCCTAACAGTTTCATTTGTGACCAGTTCCACATGACAAGGGTCTTATTTGACTGCTCAAGTGTTTTGCCCGCCACATGTTTCTCGTTCAGGATGTTCACTGAGGCTCCACTATCTAGCTGAAAAACAACCGGCTTTCCTTTGACCATCATTTCTGCCTTTATCACTTAAGATCTGATGGAATTGATTCCTTCTTTCCTGGTCACACTGTCCACGTGTTCATAGTCTGAACCATCACTACTGCTATCGCTATCATCTTGTTTTCCAACAAACCGAATATTCTTTTTCCTTGATTTGCATCTTTTTTCAAAGTAGTGCTTTCCATTGCATTTGAAACACTTCCCAAAAGCTGGACAAAACTCTTTTCCGGGTTCATGTCGCAATGCACACGCCCTACACCCTCTGTTACTTTCTGTAGTTGTTGGCCTTCCCTTAGGTTTCAAGTCTACTACTAGAATTCTAGACTGTAGCGTTTCATTTTCCGATAGTTTGCATATGTCTTTGCATCTCTATAAGGCCAACTGTCTCATTTTAAGCAGTTCCGCTTGGGTGTGGGGGTTGTGTACTCCAAGAATTATCTGGTCTCGTAGTATGGAAGAGACGCAATTCTCACAGAAATTGCATGTCTTTATCAACGTACGGAGTGCCGTGATAAATGCTTCCACTGTTTCACCTTCTTCCTGCTTTCATGTGTCGAAGATATATCGTTCGTATGTCTCATTAATTTCTCCAATGGCATACTTATCGAACGCTTGGAGAATTTCATTGGGTGTTCTCTTTTCTTCCGGAGTCAGAAATTGAAACCCATAATATACTTTTAACGCTTCGTCTCCAAGTGTATGCAGCAACACCACCGTTTGGTATAGTACGGGTTGTCTCGCTAGATACGTGATGATAGCATAGTTATTCCATCTTAATTTAAACAGCTTCCATTTCGCTGAAAGATATTTACCATACACAGGGGTTGTGGGGGTCGTATTTATCTCTTCCATGTTAAGGTCGCATACTTTTTTTCTCAATACAATCTTGTGTTTTACGGCCGATTAAATTGGTTTAAACTTCTTTTTCATATTATTTAAACGCAAATAGACCACAATGATCAGATAAGGCAATACAAACTATTTTGCGTATGTGTGTGTGTGCGTGCGTAGGTGTGCATGTGTGTGTGCGTGTACAATGTTACAGAATAAATCAAACATTACTTATCTTCGTTTATTTTTTTTTACAATTCATTCTTACCATTTTAATGGTTCTCTACCATTAAATAAAAAAGGAAAATACAAAAATACGTTGATGATAAAATAAAATTGCTATATTCTTATCGAGTTGATTTATTTATTGGCTAATTTAATTTAACCAAATTAATTAAAACAAAACAAAATGCAAAACGTTAACACAATCGTATTGGACTGATGGATTTTTACTTAAAGTTAAACTATAACAAGACTATCATAAGTAACGGATAAATTTTAAAATTACTAAAGTTAAATTACATAATCATAACTTTCAGATGCCAGGTTGATTATCATTTTTGTCATATATTTTAACTTACTTTAAACGTTTCCTTGTCCGGCTAGTTGCAATAACTCGCAAAAATCGTTGTCGAAATTTAGCCAGGCTTCCTTGTTGTTGACAGTAGGTGAAACTTAAACTTAGAGTGTCTGGGAATTAGAGTGTGACCCTGGCTTTGCTCCTCCGTTCCAAGGTCTTACACCAGCACATTGTATGCCCCTCTCCATGCACGCACTTCTTCCTGTCTTGGCGGATTCTTTGGGGTTTTTTTCTCTACTTCCTACAAATGTTTTCATTCGTTGAGGGTGTAACGATGTTATCGTTTCGTTTCGTTACAATATTCCAACAACGTTTGGAACTTTATTTCACAGCGAAGGGAACTAAAGAAAAAGAGAAAGTGCCTATCATTCTACTCGCAACTGACGAGGAAGGAATTCGTAGATACAACAGTTGGTCTATGTCAAACGAAGACCGGAGAGACGCCAACAAAATTTTCAACGCATTTTTGGAGCAGCTGGAACCGGCAACCAACCACCGTATATGTAAGCTCGAACTGAGTAGATACCAACAAAAACCTACCGAGACGACCGACATATTTCTTAACAGGTGTCGCTTACAGGCGAAGAAATGCGATTTCACAGCCCATGAAATGAACAAACGTTTAGTAGAAATACTGATAGCCAACACGCCCATACCGGACTTACAAAAAGAACTGTTGAACAAGCCGAAGGGCTACACAATAGAAGAGGCTGTGAAATTAGCACGCACATATGAGGCTTCAGCCGTGTATATAAACAAAATACACCAACTACATGGCCTGTCACAGATAGACACCATAAATCGCGGTGGTCGCGAACGCCAGGAAGGCAACAGAAATACCAGCAACTTGTGTAAAAATTGTGGACGGGACCACCGTTTTGGCAAGGAGCATTGCCCTGCCAAGAACGACATATGCAGCTCCTGCGGGAAAATGGGCTATTGGGCCAAATTGTGCTTCTCAGCGAGACTCAGACCCAGGAAACAAGAAAAACCCTGGCACAAAAGCCGCAGCCAGTCAAGGCACAGACAACATGGAACAGGCCGAAAAGTCGACAGCGTTGCTGAACATGACGACAGAGCCACAACAAAACTACATGCGGCGATGGAGCACACCTCACATTCAGCACTATTAACAGTGAACATCCACTGATTAAACAAAAAACAACACAAAATGAAGCGTTTGTCAATATCAACGTTATATTGACAGACAACCCAGGTACGCACAGCCTCAAACTGAAGGTAGACACGGGTGCACAGGCAAACACACTACCTTTACGCATATTCCGCAGTATGTGCCCCTCCGCCATAAACGAAGACGGAAACCCAATACCTGGATCACTAAACCCAACGAAATGCGTACTGACAGCATACAACAACACTGAAATAAAATGCCATGGCACCGCAAACATCAGGTGCAAATACAAGGACTCTTCATGGCTCAAGACTCAATTTTATGTGCTCAACACTCAGGGACCAGCTATACTGGGCCTGCCAACATCTGCAACCTTCAACGTTGTGACAATGAACTGTGCCATATCCGTTCAGCAACAACCTATCAACAGCATAGATGATCTGATGCGTTTATACCACGACAGATTCGACCGCATTGGCGAGTTCAAGAAAACACAAGCTCACTGTCAACCCTAACACTCCATGCCACATAGACGCACCAAGAAGAACGCCAATAGCCATGCGGGAGAAGATCAAGGCTGAACTAGACAAGACGGAGTCACAGAATGTCATTGGTCGTATTGAGAAGCCAACTGACTGGGTAAGCTCCCTTACATATGTAACCAAACGCGACAACACAATAAGGGTCTGCTTAGACTCAAGGGCACTAAACAAAGCCCTAATGCGGCCGTATCATCAAATCCCAACAGTTGAGGAACTCAATCACCGGTTTGCAGGTGCAAAATACTTCTCAAAACTGAATGCTAAGGCAGGATACTGGTCTATAAAGCTTGACCAGGAAAGCCAGATCCTGACCACTTTTCAAACACCATTTGGAAGGTACTGCTTCCAACGACTTCCATTTGGTTTAAACGTGAGCCAAGACATCTACCAGCTCGAGATGGACAGAATAGTTGAGAAGTGCACAGGAGCATGCGGTATAGCGGATGATATTGTTGTATATGGCTCAACAGAACGTGAACATGACAACAACCTAAGGCACCTCATGGAAGTCGCCACACAAGAGGGCCTCAAAATGAATTCCAAGAAATGCGAGATAAAACGCCAGGAAATCTCCTTCTTCGGAAATATATACACCCATTCTGGAATGAAACCTGACCCAGCAAAGGTACGAGACCTACAGGAAATGCCATAAAACAGAACTGCAACAGTTTCTAGGTGTAATGACATACCTATCCCGCTTTATTAAGGATTTCAGCTCAAAACCCACTGTATTACGTTACTTACTTCACAAAGAGTCAGAATTCGAATGGGGGCCACACCACCAGACGGTTTTCAAAAACCTGAAGAGTGAAGTGTCTGAAACGTCCCTGCTTCACTACTTTGACCCCAAGCGCCCAATCTACTTACACTGTGACGCAAGTCTTCATCGAATAGGAGCAGCGCTTCTACAACCAGACTCAGCTGGCAATTTAATGCCTGTCTTATACGCAAGCAAGAGTCTGACACAAACAGAACAACGATACGCATGTACCGAGCGGGAACTACTGGCAATCGTGTTTGGCACACATAGATTCCACACATATTTATACGGTCATCCTTCAGACTAATAAAAAACCTTATTAAGAAGTAATTAATTAAATATTGGTGTTTCCTACCTAAAACAATATCCCTTTAAATAAAACATTAAAAAACAGCAAATCTTTATTGTACTTTACTACACATGTAGTTTTTTGTTTGATGAGTTAAAGCCAGGTACAATAATAATAAAACTGACTATAAAATAAAGACCTTAGTCGCTTGAAAGCAAAAACACATGCGAGGAAAAAACTATGCGTTTATGAAAAGAGTGCATATAAACTTTTGTTGAACATTAAAATGCTAAATTAAGTTAAATTAATGCCTTGGGTAACAAAATCTGATTTCTTCGAATTTCTCAAGCTGGTTGGGCTGAAATACTTAAGATTGTGTCTTGAGTTGGAGAGAGGCAAAAAGTAATCTTTAATAACTCGCATACACGCCTTCATCTCATGCACATATTCTTAGACATTAGCAAGAGAACTGAACGTATTGACGCAGACACTTGTAGATACAAACATGTTTTATTATATAATTTCGCTTTCCTCGATTTTTTCATAAAAAATTCTATTTATCTTTTAATAAGCACTTGTAATATACTAACTGGTTTCATTTATGCATGTCAGCAAATATAAAATAAAAAAAATGTAATAAAAAATTAAATTAAAAAAATTAAAGTCTAACATTTTGTAAATTTTATTTCACATTTTGTTTATGTAACTATGGATATGGGATATGACAAAGGAAACGGTTTTGTTGATGTTTCCAAATATTATGTAATTTATAATGAGTATAGACACAATTAGATTAAGACATAAGATGTTTGTTGATGTTTCCAAATATTATGTAAGTTATAATAAAATGAGTATAGACACAATTAGAATAAGATATAAGATGTTTTGTTGATGTTTCCAAATATTATGTAAGTTTTAATGAGTATAGACACAATTAGAATAAGATATAAGATGTTTTATTGATGTTTCCAAATATTATGTACGTTATAATGAGTATAGACACAATTAGAATAAGATATAAGATGTTTTGTTGATGTTTCCAAATATTATGTAAGTTTTAATGAGTATAGACACAATTAGAATAAGATATAAGATGTTTTGTTGATGTTTCCAAATATTATGTAAGTTTTAATGAGTATAGACACAATTAGATTAAGACATAAGCCTGTACGTAGCTCAGTAGAAGTATTTTCATCAGATCAATTATTTTAAGTGAAATTTTTTCTTTACATAAATATAAAATATGAATATAAAACAAGTATAAAAAATCTAATTTCTCATATGTTATGACAGGCATTCAATACATAATGTTCTGGTCTAATTTCTCATATAACAACGAAAATGGAACATTTCTTAGGGTTTTTTTTCTAGAAAAGAACATCAGAGTTACACATTTCTCACATCGTTTAATGCATCTCTAGAGACAGTTTTTGCAGATGTAGAAATTCATAAATCAGAAGGATATTTGCTTATCTGGCCCCATCTCGTGATTTTGATAGCTTCTTTAATTCCCTAAACAGCTTTAGTGTCTGAATCGCAGTTACATACCCAGGTTTCATCCTGTGCATTTAGTCTTACTTTTATAGTCCTGGGTGGATAAATCCAGAAAATACTTGTTACGATATTGTTTTGGCCCAATTTTCTGTAATGAAACTTCTGGAGTATTTTTAACAACTTTTTGAGTTCTTTTTGTAGCAGACTTATTATCTATGTATTTCATATTTGTAAATTAGACTTGATTAAAATGCCTGACCATTTTCGTGATTGAGATCGTTCTGTTGTTCTTGATTCATGAGACTGGTATACAATGTTGAGGTATCTATAAATTGATTGGTTTTGTGATGTTGTTGTTGTTCTGCTGGGATTTTTTTGTAATGCTATTTTTGAGGTATGGATTTTGAAATATCATCAGATATTGTTTCCTTTATGTGTGTTCATATGACGAAACAAATTTTACTTAAATGCAAAAGAAAAGGCACTTCACAATAATGTGTTTTCATATGACACAATTTTGACATCTGTGCAAAAAAAGAACACACAAAATGTGGTTTTTCTCTGTTTTAATTTTCTTATCATTGTTTTTCCAGGGAATAGAGCATTCTACCGGATGCCAAACATTCTCCCACTAGTTTCGTTACTCCAACCAAGAGATCTTTTTTAAGTGATAACCGTCCCTTTAACTGCCATTGTTTGTATTTCTTTTGCACTTGGTTCACCAGGTATATTCACCAGATAGTTTTTGAAATTCTTTTTCATTAGCCTGGTTGCTCCTATAATGGCTAATTTTCTCCCGTATGTGTTTTCATATAATGCAACAAATATTTCTTCTATGAAAAAAAAAGAACAACATATTTAACAAGAATGTGGTTTGTCCCATGTGCGCTTTTACTTCTGTGCAAAAAAGAACCACATACTTCACAAGAATGTGGTTTATATCTGATATGCATTTTCATATCACACAAATTTCCTTCTGTTAAAAATAACATCATACTTCACAAGAATGTGGTTTGTCTCCTATATGCGTCTCCATATGACACAATTTTGACTTTTGTGCAAAAGAAGAATCACATACTTCACTAGAATGTGGTTTATCTCCCGTATGTGTTTTAATATGACTCAACAAATGTGACTTCCATACAAAAGAAGAACCACATACTTCACAAGAATATGGTTTCTCTCTCATATGTGTTTTCATATGACGCAACCAGTGTGCCTTCTGTGCAAAAGAAGAACCACATACTTCACAAGAATATGGTTTCTCTCCCGTATGTGTTCTAATATGATGCAACAAAGCTGACTTCCATGCAAAAGAGGAACCACATACTTCACAAGAATGTGGTTTCTCTCCCGTATGTGTTTTCATATGACTTAACAAATGTGCCTTCTGTGTAAAAGAACACCAACATACTTCACAAAAATGTGGTTTCTCTCCCGTATGTGTTTTCATATGACACAGCAAATTTGACTTCTGTGCAAAAGAAGAACCACATACTTCACAAGAATATGGTTTCTCTCCCGTATGTGTTTTTATATGACTCAATAAATGTGCCTTCTTTGCAAAAAAAGAACCACATACTTCACAAGAATGTGGTTTCTCTCCCGTATGTGTTTTCATATGACACAACAAAGTTGACTTCTGTGCAAAAGAAGAACCACATACTTCACAAGAATATGGTTTCTCTCCTGTATGTGTTTTTATATGGTGCAACAAAGTTGACTTCCGTGCAAAAGAAGAACCACATACTTCACAAGAATATGGTTTCTCTCCCGTATGTGTTTTCACATGACGCAACAAATTTGCCTTCTGTACAAAAGAAGAACCACATACTTCACAAGAATATGGTTTGTGTCCCGTATGTGTTTTCATATGACACAACAAAGCTGACTTCCAAGCAAAAGAAGAACCACATACTTCACAAGAATTTGGCTTAGCTCTCATGTTTGCTTGCATCTTATTCCAGAAAAGTATATGCAATGAAGTGTATGATTTTAGGCACGCTAATAAATTCAACTTTAGGAAGTTTATATGAAGAACTTTATTATTATTATTTTAAACCTTTAAATCACACATGACGAAAGGTCTTTCTTATCCATTAATGAATTCTTTTTCGTGTTCAAGTTCTGAAAATGTAAAATAAATTTTATAAAATATATTGAATGTGGTAAAACTGAATTTATTATGTACTAGCGTGGGTACCCTGCTTTCCAGGGTGTTTGGAGGTGTGGGGGGGAGAGGATAAATCAAAACAAAATGGAAAATAAAGAATAACTGATAAAAAAGAACAAAAAACGATGTTAAAACTTCTTAAAAATATCGGAAAATAACAAAAACTGAACATGATGGAAAAATACAAAAAAAAGAACGTGCAATGAACGATGTTGAAACTTTTTAAAAAAAAATTGTCCAAAGGGTCGAGCTTAAAAATGATACAAATCGCATGAAAATTTGTTGCCTCTGTCGAAATTTTTAGGGAGACATACAAACACACACATTTTTCCTTTCATATATACAGATGTAAGTTATAATAAAATGAGTAGAGTTTTATTCAATACTAGTTAGTTAATAATGTAATCAGAGTTCTTTTTTTCTGTCTGTTTCGATTTACTCAAAACCGCACACACCTCGTCTTCTCATGTATCGTTCTCTTCTTCCTCTTCTACTTCTTGCTTTTTCTTCTTTTTTCTTCTCAGTCGTCAGAAGCGTCGTCTTTGTCTTGACTACGTTTTTCCTTCTCCCTTCTTGCTCACAGTGACCCGTTTTTATGCTAAGCTGAACTCTCGTGTGTGCGAGAGAACACGAGATTTTGCGTGATTACTTGGCAATATTAACCGGCCGCCGCCATCTTGCCATTTTTCTTTGGACGTGCCCACTTTGCAGAGTGCACACCTCGAGCGTTTGTCAGGTAAGCCCGTCTGTTCGCAATTTATTACACAAATAATCTGGTTCTATTTTCGAAGCTTTAACTAAAAATATTTACGTTTCTTTATTTTTGAGATGAGGATTGATTAGTCATATTATTTGGATTCTTCAGAAGATTGATAAGAGAGAAATCTCTTCTAAGGAAAACAACGCTGTCGGAAAATAGAAAAGACGGTGGCGATAGGAGATGGGTGGATCATGTTGAGCAATATTTAAGCATGACAGGAAGTGGATTAGAGAACTACTATAAAATTATTGCAAACCCTAACAAACATATGATGAAAAGTTAATTAGCTCACATAGGTTATTACTAGCCAGTTTACATAAGTTCAACCTCAGGTTGAAAGCTATGTAGCATGAGGTTTTAGAAGTACAGTATCTGGGGTTCAAAGTAAGTGAACAGAGTATATAGTCAGACCTGGACAAAGTCAAAATCGATACAATCTCGACTTCAACTACCATGAGACAATTCAGAGCTTTCATTGGTATGACGTCATATTATTGGCGATTTATAGCCTAAAACCGAAGTTCACAGATATGGTTATACTGGCTTAACCTGATCCTGAGAAGGACTACAGACTGTACATGGATGCCCCCAATCATGCGATTGGGGCATGTCTGTCACAAATGATCTATGATCTGAGCGAGGGTAAATATGTTAAAAACAAATCTACTTCTTATCCCATCAAGTTAGTGATATGCAAACGAGATGGTACCTGAAGGGGAAAGAAAATGTTGGTGTGGACCTCTAGTTGAGATAATGACAATGATGATTCCCGGTAGAAATAGATGATAAGAATTACTTGGTGTAATAAACTTGAATTGTTTTGTTTGAGCCAAAAGAACTTGCATCATATAAGAAGGTTGCATGACCATTATACGTTGTTTGATTTCTATTAAAGGGAACCAGAGGAAAATAATAAAATGCCTAGATTTAAAGATGCAAAACAAAAAAGTTCATAGTGATGGACAAGATAGTGTATTACTTGTCCCAACCTGACAACGAACTATTGATAAGGTTATATGTACTGTCACATCTTAAAAAAATGTTAGTACAGTACCATGACAATAATGGTTGTGGAAAAGACATTTCACGCCATTAAGCAAAAATATTTCTGGTTGTGTTTATTTAAGGAGGTGAATGAATATGTAGGAAATGTATCAAATGTGCCAAACAAGAGAATTGAGGAAGCAACAACCTTGAATGCAGAAGTGCGATCTGCTTCCTTTTCCTTTCACAAAACTGGCGTTGAATATTTTCTGGCCCTACCTTTTGAGTAACTAGTATATAGTGACTTTCATCTATATGGCCAGAGGATGCATGATAGTAAAACAAAAGCAAGGAACAATGAGCTGTTATGGGATTTATACATAAACCAAATGTTGGCAACTGTCAGATTCCATGTGAGCGAAACGACAAAATTATCACCATACTACTTGCTCTACAAGAGACGTGATCTTGTCATTAGATAATATATTAATGCTTTGTAGAGTATACTATGGTGATGAGCAACACGAGATCGCTGTAAAAGAGATGCATCGATCTTTTACTTTGGTAAGGAATAACATTCAGGAAGTTAGGAAAAAACTGATAGAGAACAAGAAAATAAAGTCAGTAGATTTTAAGATTGGAGATCTGGTTTTTATAAGAACCACCAGAAGGCGCATGTGAAACATCTGTGGGTAACATTGATTAAGGAAAGTCCAATGAGTTGGATAGTGATTGAGCCACAGATCAAACTGATATCTCAATATGGAGGAGTCAACATCAACGGGAAAAGCCGTTAATGGATCGTAGAGTCATGACATATAGCATGACATCGAAAATTGCAAATAATTTGGACACAAATTATCTGCTGTATCATCGTTTGTGGATGTCAAAGACAATAATAGGATCCATTTGAAACGGCCTAGAATTGGTTCTGAGTTGTGAAGTGGGGAAGAGGAACCAGTGGGAGGGAATTATTTAGGTTGGGTAAGATCTATATTCTGTTTTTAAAAATATTCTGTTCTCGGGGTTTGTTCTATACGTGACACTTTGGAAGATGATTTCAGCTAACCATTTTGACAGAGTATGCGAAGCGTTAGGAATGAGTTATGAAAGAAAAGATTATGAGAAAGACAAAAGAAATCAATTTTTTCTTGTTTATAAACTCAAGCATGGAAGTCATCAAGTGTCATCTACCAATGTTAATTTTAAATTATCAGATGATATTCACCATGCATCAGGTGTTCCCCATATTAAGACATTTAACAAAACAAGAAGAAACTTATTCTGGGAAAGAAAAAATTGAGTTAACAAGACAATAACGAGTTTTCCAAATATTAAGCAATGTAATTCCTTATGTTATGAATGGTGGCCACCACTGGATACATAAATAATTACAGAGCTTAATATCCATACTACTTGTTTACGGCAATTTTAAATGTAATATTCGTTTTCAGCATACCCGAAAACATATAGAATTCGTCATGGTAAAGATGACTATTAAGGTTGAAAGTAAGTAACAATTAACCAACACGGCTTTCAGGCAGCCCCTCCTCCCCCAAATATCACCATATGGCCACATATTTGTGATAAGTATGCGAATTATAGAAAAGTAGAAGTGACTTAATGATTTTTAAAACCTTTGTTTATCTTCTTCAAACTGCAATTAATAATTAATCTTTGTTATAATTTTGTGATGTTTTAATATTTACACAGTTTCACGATTAATAATGTTATAAACATTTGTTTATTAATTTGAAAAACGGTTTTACTGAATGTTCATTTGGTTACCTACGGGGTTCCATATTTTGTTCACTAAAAAGAGACGAACAAAATATGAGGGAGGGTTCTACAAAATGCATAATATTTGTGCAATAATATTTTTAAATTGCTTTTAATCTGGCGATAAAAAAGCTGACAAGGGTTATGGTTATATTAAAGCTTAATATTTAAAAAAAATAAGCACAATTAATTAAAATCTATGTTGTAACGGAACATTTTGAAATAATGGAATTTTAATCGTTTTAATCTTTTAAAATTATTTAATTTTTAGCAAGTTTCTTTTTCTTGGCAGTTATACTGATTATAGTATATATTAATTCGAAAAAAAAACGCTATTTAAAAAAAAACATAATAATATTAAATTTATATCATTTTTTTTTAATTGCCACTTCAAGGTAATTTTTTGTTCAATATGTGTATTTAATTTTTTGTTCAATATGTGTATTTAATTTTTTGTTCAATATGTGTATTTAATTTTTTGTTCAATATGTGTATTTAATTTTTTGTTCAATATGTGTATTTATTTTTTGTTCAATATGTGTATTTAATTTTTTGTTCAATATGTGTATTTAATTTTTTGTTCAATATGTGTATTTAATTTTTTGTTCAATATGTGTATTTAATTTTTTGTTCAATATGTGTATTTAATTTTTTGTTCAATATGTGTATTTAATTTTTTGTTCAATATGTGTATTTAATTTTTTGTTCAATATGTGTATTTAATTTTTTGTTCAATATGTGTATTTAATTTTTTGTTCAATATGTGTATTTAATTTTTTGTTCAATATGTGTATTTAATTTTTTGTTCAATATGTGTATTTAATTTTTGTTCAATATGTGTATTTAATTTTTTGTTCGATATGTGTATTTAATTTTTTGTTCAATATGTGTATTTAAATTTTTGTTCAATATGTGTATTTAATTTTTTGTTCAATATGTGTATTTAATTTTTTGTTCAATATGTGTATTTAATTTTTTGTTCAATATGTGTATTTAAATTTTTGTTTTACTTATTTGAACTTTTATGCTTCATAATAAACAAAAATTTCGATAGCTTTAAATATATTTTGTTCGGATTTCGAAAAAAAAAACATAGGGGGGTGGACACGCACTAAAAAACAATATATCCGCTTATATATTTTATGAAAACTGCATTATATATGTAATTACAGTCTAAAATGGATAAGTATCGAAAATTTCATGAAAATCTGATCATTAGTTGATTTTTGCTAGATTTATTAAACACAGGCATGTTTTCACGTTCGAAATGCTTACTACATGGGGACGTTATTTTAAAGCACTTATGTAAACACGATTTTCGTCTCGCAATTTCATTTTTTTTCATATGATGAAACAATTTCATTATTTTCGTTCGATGAAAAAATTTCATTATTTTCGTATGCTGAAAAAATTTCATTTTTTTCGTTTGATGAAATTGAAAACAAAAAACAGTCGACAGCGAAATATTTTCAATGATAAATCAATATTTTCATTAGGATTATTCGCTTTTTTTTCTGATTTCATGTTTCAATAAAGACATAGGGAAATTAAAGAACAAAAAAACAAAGAAAAATGTTATCAATTCTGTACGTGAAAACACATACAGAATTGGCCACCACTGATAACATAAAGAATTACGTATTGACCGTTTTTTTTTTTTTGTAAGTCAGTATTGAAAATAAAATCTGATAGATTAGTGGTCATTTCGATAATAATCCGATGAAAAAAAGATGAAAATAAAAAATACACATGCGCCATGTAGTAATACTTACGTTTTTGTTTTATAATCTGCTTTCGATTAACTTTATCTGCTTTTATAAAGGAAACGATTTTTCAAATGTGATTGACTTTACAAGCTCAACTTAACACTCAAGATGACGAACGGAAGAGCAAGTTCGCAGAAAACAAAATTAAAGAGAAAAAATAAAAAAAGAAACCATTTCGAAATAGAGCCGATCTATTTGGTGAATATCACGGATAAAATTAATATTATTTTATTTAACATTTTAATATTTACATGAGAGAACAGATTACAAGTTTTATCTTTATTAATTCTATAATTCGTTGCACGTGCAATTTAATGGCGGAAACTCCTAGTTTTTAAAGCCACCTTTTCGTATTTTTATCTATTTTTTATTTTTATAAAGATTTCCGATCATTTTTTTTTATTGTGTTTAGAAGATTAATCTAAAGTTAATCTATACGAGAAAAAAATAATTAAAGAGATATTAAGTAAAAAATTACAGGTGAAAACATGTTATAATGAAAATGAAAACTGTTATCACGTCGGCAGAAACTGACAAATTCATCTAAATTAAGAAGTTAATTAAATTCCTTGTAAAACCCAAAAATCCCATTAAGAATAAATACTAGTTTTCTGGGACTATTTCAAAGATAATTAATAAAATAAAAGGTAATATTGACAGGTTTCTTAGCGGCTTCCGCAACGAAAAATAGTTCGTCCTAACACTGTTTCAAGAAGCAGAACTTGATGTAAGAACGGAAACGAAACGAAACTTCTTCCGTTTTTTTTTTTTTAAATACTGCAATAATTAGTTTTAATTATTTTCTTCTGTATCTTCACTTTTCACCGCAACAAAAAATAAAGTAGAAAAATATTTTGTAATAAAAAAAATTATTAGGTGCATTCAAAATAATTAAAAATAACAATTCACCGTTTTTGGGAGTTTTGTTAAGAGAAGCCAACAAATAAAAAAAAGTGACAAAGCAAGATAAGTTACTCTTCTACCTACCTGGATAAGTTATGTATTTTAATGCTTTTATTCGGTTCGATAAGTTACTCTTCTACCTACCTGGATCAATTATGTATTTTAATGCTTTTATTCGGTTCAATAAGTTACTGTTCTACCTACCTGGATAAGTTATGTATTTTAATGTATTTTAATGCTTTTATTCGGTACAAAAATCGCTTATGGCCGCCGCGTTACATTACATGAAACATGCGGAAAAGTATCTTTTCAGTAGCGTGAACATTTGATTTAAGAGTAAATGTATCCATTATAATGCCTCGATAGTTCGAACTGAGTTGTCTCCTTATTCTACAGAACCCACAAATGTCAGCAAGTCCATTATTTTTTAATTTATAAAACAATTGAAATATTATTATATTTTATTTTTTGTATTTTTCAAGATTATAAAAAATATTCATTAAATTATGTAATTTTATTTTGTGTTAAAAAAATATTTCTTTTATTAAAATATTCATTTATTTTTTTACCCGATTACTCGATTTATTCTTAAACGTTTTGTAACGATAAATTAAATCACTCCTGCACGTAAAAGTGCATTTTAAATGTGAAATAAAAAGTCAATTAAAATCACTGATTACAATTTATTTATTAAAAAAATAACCGAAACCAATTTATTAATAATTAAAGATAATACTGTGATTGGGATGCATATCCTGTCTGTTTTCATTTTTTTTTCTACATTTTTTGCTCATCCGTATTTGTCTAAATTATTATTAAAATTAATACCATCTTCTTTTCAATTATTTTCCTGGATTTGAATTAAAAAATATTTTTCAGGATTATAAAATAATCCATACGCTGATGTTTACACCATCATTCATACAAGAAAAATATTATAATATTACATTTGAAATGTTTGTTATAATTGTCATCATTAAAATCACATTGAACATTTTTATAATTATATTATTTTTTGTGAAAATATTGAATGAATACTGCTTATTGCAATGCTCTTGAAATATTAGAAAAATAGTTTTTAATTGTTAATATCTACTGTGATACTATGAAGGTGACCAATGATTCACTAATTGCTGAGGGGGGGGGGGCGGACAATAGATATGAAGTGTCATACAAATGTACAAATGAAATAGGGAGCAGCAAACAATGAATTTGTAGGTATTTTTAGATCGAGCCTTTTAGATTTGACAATGACAATACAAGCCTACAGACTTCAAGGGAAGGGCAGCTTCCTGGTGGCCAAGGGGTGGGTGGCGACTTCAGATATGGACGCAGATAAGGCAGTTAGTTGACAACTAGATGCTGTTCGCGGCGGATAGCAGCTTATAACAACAATGGTTGGACAGTTCTCAGAGTTGACTGTGAAACAGAGATAGAGCCGGATTGCGACTAACAGAGAAACATAACATCGATGTGAGAAAAATGACGACCAGGCCATAATAAACACAGTGAACGAAAAATACCACGGCACATACGACGTTGGGGGTCGACGGTTTGTCACACTACAATGCTTTATATATAAACGCAAACAGAAATTCATGCGTTATTTGTTTTTTTTATACTTAAAACTTTAACTTTAGCAAAAGTGTTTTTTGTTTACAAAAATTGGCACCACTGTATTGGTTCTTATTAACCAAATAACATGACAAACAAGTCACACACAAGTTGTTTTTTTCCGAAGAGAAAAATATTTGAAAACAAGCGCCCAAAGAAAGGAATATCCCATCTAGTGTCATCTATGCAAAGGATGTGTTCGTAAAAATCACTATGAAAATGTGTGCCGCAATAAAAATAGAAAGAAACAACAGCCACGAACATCACCAACATCATGCACTGAACATGAAGCAGCCGTTTTTGACATCCTATGTGTGAAATCCAGCTATATTGAACGCCGATACACATACAAATTTGACCCTGAAGCACCATGTCTAAAACCAGCTGTCCAACGTGTGGACCAAACATCATAGTCAACAGTATTTTATCAACATCACGACATAAGTAACCCGTGAGGACTATGAACAACTCTGTTTTGGCCCAACCTTCATATCTCAGCCTAAAACGGCTGTTGTTGCTGCCATGGCTGATCTGGTTATCAAAGTTGCATAGCCAGTATCAAGGTGATCGATCAGTTGGGACTCAGAAATCATTACCTCATTTCTGTCCATGTGTGGATGCACGCTGCCAACAGTAAAGTTATCAACATCTTTGGCGAAAACATACTCCAATTGTGGTGAATGTCAAATACGTTTTGTTTCATGACTCCATTATCCCAGGCATTATCTACTTTTTTTGAATCATAAATATATTAAGCAGGGCGAGGGTACTAAGACGATTGTTTGCAGCTGGATTAATTTAACATTTTTAGAGCTAATATAAGCTAATCAGACTTCTGTGGTAGTATTTCAGTGTAGTTTTTGTTCTGTCCCAGTAAGATCTACTCGCAGATAAAACTTCTTGCTGTCAGAGGGCGACTGTTTCTCTTCTATCACAGCATTTTCTTCATTTTTGGAAAGCTAGAAGTTTTAACTATATATTACCTATAAAAGATGATTCACATTCCACCACAAAATTATTACCAATGAGGTTTTTTTAGGGTGATTATTTTTTGGTGTGTATATGGATAGACGTACTATATTTTAGGATTGCAGAATAAACAACTTATCATACTACATGCGTATACTTTTTAGTGGTGACTAATTCATATCGTCATTTCCAAAGGCAATTTAGTTCTCACAAGAACGTGTTAATTCAAAATATTTCTAACGTTGGACAATAGTTTTAATCTGGAAAAATAACTCTTAATGTTATATATTGGAAACGTACGTCTCTAACAAATTTGTTAATTTGTATGAATTTGGGCAAAAGTTAGTTGTATATCTCAGAATAATCTGCTGGCAACCAGAAAGATGGCGGGTCAACAACCAGGAAAAGGTCATGGTAAATCAGGGACAATAATTAAATTGACAACAAAACAAAGACGTTAATCGCTTGAAGGCAAAAACGCAAGTCAGAAAAACAATGATTTTATAAAAATTTTGTGCATACTAAATTTTGTTGAACATTAAAATGTCGCATTAATTTAAATTAACCAAGCCTATAAAACTAGTACCCTGGGTAAAAAATCAGATTTCTTCAAATTTCTCAAACTGGTTTGGCCGAAATACCCAAGAACGTGTGCCAAACAACAACCCTCTCTTTGCCTTTTGCCGGAGGAGACAAAGAGGCGAAAAGCAACCATCCATAACTCACATCCTTGCCTTCATCTCACGCTCATATTCTTACAATTTAACGTGTTGGAAAATATTACCGCTCTTTTTGGTTGAATGGGTCGACATAAGGATATCAATGACAAATAGCAGCTGAGAATTCTACCTTCAAACTCCTCGACCTAATATTTGCGGGCAATATGAACTGGAACAAATACATATAGGATATTGCAAAGGCTGCTGCAAAGAAGGTGGATTCCCTCTATTGAGCTAGAAGACTACTCACACCTGAGAGTATGTTGTATCTTTACAAGGCCACCATTTGCCTATGCATGGAGTATTTTTGCCATATCTGGGCTGGTGCATTTAACGCTAGTCTCTCCATCTTAGATAAAGTCCAAAAAAGAGTTGTCAATCTAATCGGTCTCACTTTATCAACTAAGCTCAAGTCCCTGTCGCATCGCCGCAATGTTGCATCACTGTGCCTGTTTTACAAATATTTTAATAGAATGTGTTCTGATCTCACCCCTTCACTATTGATATCCCTAAATGCCAGAAAGCTTTCTATTCTAATAGTTTCTTTCCCTCGAACAACTGGACTTTGGGATTCCCTTCCTGCTGCCTGCTTCTCTGGTTGTACTGATATGCAGAAGTTTAAATGTAACATAAACCAATATCTTCTTAATCTTTCCTAGACATGGCCTCAAATAATAACCTCTTACGTCCAAGTGGTGATATGCTTTGTGAGGGGTTAACATGAGTGAAAAAATGACAGCAGTTGAGTTTTTTTTCTGTTGTTATTTGGATTTTTTAAATTTCTTCCCTCGGTGAAACCGATCACTATTCTCCTGTTACCTAACGAGACCTTTCATGCAGCGAAGGATCATAGTATAACCATTCTTGCAACACTATATATTTGGACTAACGAAATAACGTTGCTTGGATTGACATGAAGTTCTGTTTATTAATATTAATATTAACAAATATTTTAATGGAATGCATTTTGATGAACACGTTTCATTTTTACCCTCTCGACGTACATATTCCTCACAAACCAGTTTAGCAATAAGATCTCTCCCCTTCACTGTTGATATCCCTAAATGCCAGAAAGCTTTCTATTCTAATAGTTTCTTTCCCTCGAACAGCTGGACTTTGGGATTCTCTTCCTGCTGCCTGCTTCTCTGGTTGTACTGATATGCAGAAGTTTAAATGTTACATAAACAAATATTTTGTTAATCTTTCCTAGACATGGGCCCCAAATAGTAACCTCTTACGTCCAAGTGGTGATATGCTTTAAGTGGTGAACATGAGTAAAAAAAAATGTCACCTGAGAAAAGACAGCAGTTTTTGTGATTTGGCGCCAGTTTTCTTCTGTTGTTGTTTGGATTTTTTAATTTCTTCCCTCGGTGAAACCGATCACTATTCTTCTGTTACCATTACGAGACTTTTGAAGGTAATCTATTTCATGCATCAAAGGATCGCAACACAACCAGTGTTGCAACGCTATATATTTGGATTAGTAATTAATGTTGGAAGCCTAATCACAAAGGTTTCCAATGTAGATACAGGACTCAAAATGGCGACTACATTAAAAATGTAGAGAGCTCTATTAGCGAACATACATTTTTATTTTCGTGTACATTTGATGCTTCAACAAACGATAATTTTCTTGTCGATTTTGTGGCCACGGCACATGTGATTACAAAGGAATCTGATTTTATCAATTTTGATCCCAACTTTAAGCCACAAAATCATTTTGTAGAACTAGCAATGATATCGTTTTGAAAAGAGGCAATGCGTAAATCTCGCTAAAGAACAATAAAGGTGAACTGTATTTATGTATTCTAGAAAACGCTCTTCTAATCCCAAAATTTAAACAAAATATATTTTCTGTACAAGGTGCAAATATAAACTTTAGCCCCAATAAATCAAAACATAACATAAACAAATATCTTGCTAGTCTTGACTAGACATGGCCCCAAATAGTAATCTCTTACGTCCAAGTGGTGATATGCTTTGTAAGTGGTGAACATGAGTAAAAAAAAAATGTCACCTGAGAAAAGACAGCAGTTTTTGTGATTTGGCGCCAGTTTTCTTCTGTTGTTGTTGTTTGGATTTTTTAATTTCTTCCCTCGGTGAAACCGATCACTATTCTTCTGTTACCATTACGAGACTTTTGAAGGTAATCTATTTCATGCATCAAAGGATCGCAATACAACCAGTGTTGCAACGCTATATATTTGGACTAAATAAATAATGTTACTCGGGTTGACATGAAGTTCCGTTTGAAATACATCTGCTATACTAAGATTATTAATTATTTTATTATGGGCAACGTCGATACCACCACAACAATTTCAAAAATAAAAGAACGAATAAAACCATGTAAATGTAATCGCCCAAAATAAGAAGTATACGATACCCTCTCCACCAGATATTTAGACAGAACGGATACAAAGGGAAGAAACTATTCTCCAGATATTGAGCACTTTTTGTTGCTTGTGCGCTGGAAATAAAACTCCTCCCAAATTAAATAAATAAAAAACAACTTTTGTTTCAATAAAAATAGCAGCGGGTGCCAGAGTGACAAAAAAAAAAGAAAAAGATAAATTAACCAAGCAGGCTCGAATCTGAAATACGAATGAAGGGAAAGGGTAATTTGAAAACTATTTTGACCAATGTTCAAAGACGACTTATGATTTTATGAAAAATAATCTTTAAAAACATTTACACATGCGTGACTTGCCTTTGTTTTTATTTTTTGTACATTTTTTCACTGTCTTTTTTTTCATAAATAAAGGAAATTTTCGATTTGCAGTTTTTGTGAAGGGGGACTTTGTTTCTAAAAGTTTGGGTGAAATTTTAATTCCCAAAGCGGCTAAACATTCTGTATAGCCGTTTCAAGAATAATAAAAACAAACAAATAAAATCTATTCAGTTTATTTGTAAGTGTTTTTTTTCTTTTGAATATTAAAAAAAGCCAAACACTTTCTGTCTACACGGAATTATTTTTTCAAGCTAGAAACTTATTGAGTTAACTAAATTATTTTATTTGCTTTTTTATGTTTTAAAGTATCCAGGGGAAATAACTCTAGATCCGTTTTTAAAAAGGTCAATATCGGAAATAATAATTGCAACTAAATTAAATTAAATATATTATCAATATACTTGTTATTTAAAGTTGATTATATAAAGATTTTAAATAGAATAGTTAAAACAATTCTCTCACTAGAAACATTAACATACCGCTTTTTAGTAAAATTGATTTTCCTTAAGGTAATATGCAAATGAAGTGACCTCTTAATTGAATATTTTGCAAGAATCATACTATAGCATAGAAATAAATGGAAAACTAAATACGAATATATATGTATATATATATATATATTCATGACAACGTTTTACAAGGATAATATAATGTGACATCATTTCTTTTAATTTCATCAAAAGTTTCTCATGGTGTGCATGATTTCAAATAAGACATATGATCACAGCATGACACTTGACAGGGTCCATTTTACATTTAACTAATTTCAAACACTTGTAAACCAGGAAGAACAATTAGTTCATAGTTGTAATTTGCTACATGACACATAGAGATATAAATCATTGCATATGCAACATTTCTTCTAGATCAAACAAACGTAAATGGATCAGGGTCATTGCGTATGAACGACCTCATATATTAAAAACATTGCACAATAAACATATGAAAACCACAATGATAAAAGGTTAAACGCTTAAATAGATATTTAGACATGAATACTCGATATAAAATAAACGTTTTATTGAGATGTAGTAAATTTATAAAGTAAAAACACTTAAGACATGATCTCAGCATAAAATTGTTTTTTTCGTTTTAAAGATTTACATGAAAATAAAAAGAAAATTATTAACATAATCAAAGGATCATAATATTTTCTCTCATTAGAGATAACATTACAAAGATATGGCTTTTCAGTTTTTTATTTTAGTTTGTAGGTGTGCTATCTATGTAGTCGTGTGCAAGTCAACTTGAAAGAGTGTCGAGTTTGGGAGTTAAAAGTTTTGACAAAAGAACATTGAGTTTTGGTATTAAAAGTATTGGCAACAGTGTCGAATGTTTTTGCTTATGACACAACACATCTTTATTTTTATGCAAAGAACCACATCATGTGGTGTATCTCTTTTATAATTTTATTCTTTTGCATAAGCTGGTAATGGCGCATCTAAGCGGATTCCAAACATTCAACATTTATCTCATACAATTCAACTGAGCAATCATTTTAAGATTCTAAATATACTTTTTTGTGAATTAAAAAAAAATCTCTCTTGCACTTGGTTCATAAGGTATATTTGCCAGGTAGATTTAAAAATTCTAGTCTAATTTCAGTTGCTCCTATAATTACTGCAATAGAGATTTTCTGAAGATTCTGTTTTCTTTTCTGTATTGTGCATCAGACCCTGGTATTTCGTTATTTTTCCCTCATTCTGTTTAACCCAATATTATTGAAGACATCACCTTCTACGGCTGTTCCTTTGTCCTTCATGAAATATTTAGACATTGAATCGTATTCCATTGTATAGTAGCCATCCTCTATCAGAACGTGAGAGTTCGATGTCAAAAGGCTCACACTATTTCTGTGTGGTACAAACTGCACTTGTCATTGCTGAGATTACTCATCTTCTTAGAAGAATTGCTCATCAAACTTTGATCATGAGCCGCCATTAAAATTCTGTCATGATAATAGTGAAGACATCATCTTTTAAGCCAGCCTATAAAACTTCCCTTACTTATAGTCATGGTTGAATAAATCCAGAAAACACCCGTCACTCTATTGTTTGGCACATTTTTACCATTTTCTCAAATAGAAGTTCTCGTGTATTTTTAAACAATTCTGTGATTTCTGTAGTTGACATGTTTTCTGATTCTGTCATACTGGTCTGGTATACATTTTTGAGGTATGGAAATCATCAGATATGTTTCCCATATGTGTTGTTTTTGCTGGGGATGATGCATTCCACCGGATGCCAAACATTCTGCTATTAGTTAAGTTACTCCAATCGAAGGTCTGTTTATGATTCTAACCATCCCTGTAAGTGCAATTTTTATTTCTCTTGCACTTGGTTCACTAGGTCTATTTGCCAAATAGTTTTGAAATTCTTTTTTAATTAGCACGGTTTCTCCTATAATGACTTGTATGATTGATACCTTAAGATTCCAATTTCTTTTTATGTCGTACATAAGTCGTTGGTATTTTGTTATTTTCTCCCTTTCTGTCCTGTTAAGACCAGCATCATTATGGACGCTTACTTCAACTAGCATTGCCACTTTCTCCTTCTTGTCATCATTATCATCATCATGACGAGCTTCTTGCCCGGACCAATGTGACTCTTCCTCTCCAGAGTTTACTGTCTTCCATCAACTGCCTTAGATCTTCAGGTTCACAATTGGTGTCATGTGCTATTTGTTGGATGTACGTGTATCTAGGTCATCCTTTGCCTGCGCGTCTGTGTTGTGGAGTCCATAGCAATACATCACTCACCAATTTATGCTTGCGCCTGGGATAATGACCAGCAAATCGTAGGCATCTATCTTTGATTGTATTAGATATGGCAGGTAGGTTGCCATAAAGTTGCTGCTTTGTGGGATGATTTTGCCAAGATATATTTAATACTGTTTGTAGCATACAGTTGTATGTGCCAACTAGTTTTCTTTCCAATCTTTTGGTGAGTGTCCAGATTGTAGCACCGTAAACAAGGGCAGACTCTACCACTGCCGTGAAGAACTGCCGTTTCAGTTTGTTAGTCCCAAAGTCCATGCTAATTGCAGCCTATCCAATGCGGCCCATGCTTTTGAGATGCGAATTTCGATATCTCTCTTTGTGGAAACTATGTTATTGCCCAGATACGTAAACTCAGCGACTTCTTTCAGTGTTAATCCAACCGAAGCCCTGATCTCTCCTTTCACATTGAAAGTCATAAACTTTGTCTTACCCACATTAATGTGGAGACCAATGTCATTTGCAGACTTTTCTAGCTATTCCAATATCATTATGTCCTCCTGAATTGCCCCATTGTCTATGTATGCAACTGTATGAATTTTATAGTCATAGTGGATAATGTAGGACTTATTTCCAACCGTTCTTTCTACTACATTGGATATTCAGGGTTTTACATATTTTCCAGTAGAGTTATTTCCACAGTCCATTGTGCCCCACTGTATAATAGTCTCCATAGTATAATTGTATCCCATATTTGTTTTCATATGATGCAACAAATTTAACTTCCTTGCAAAAGAACCACATATTCACAAGAATGTATTTTGTCTCATGTATGTGTTATTACATGATTCAACAAGTTGATTTGTGCCCAAAAAGAGAACCACATACTTCACATGAATGTGGGTTATCTCCCATGTGTTTTCATATGATTCAACAAATTTGACTTCCATGCAAAAGATGAACCACATACTTCACAAGAATGTGGTTTGTCTCCCGTGTGTGTTATCATATGATTCAACAAAATTGACTTTTGAGCAAAATAGGAACCACATACTTCACAACAATGTCATTTGTCTCCCGTGTGTGTTGTCATATGATTCAACAAAATTGACTTCTGTGCAAAAGAGGAACCACATGCTTCACAAGAATGTGGTTTTTCTCCCATATGTCTCCTCATATGACGCAACAAAGTTGATTTCCGTCCAAAAGATGAACCACATACTTCACAAGAATGTGGTTTGTCTCCCGTGTGTGTCGACATATGACTCAACAAAATTGATTTCCGTGCAAAAGATGAACCACATACTTCACAAGAATGTGGTTTGTCTCCCGTGTGTGTTGTAATATGATTCAACAAATGTGACTTTTGTGCAAAAGAGAAACCACATACTTCACAAGAATGCGGTTTGTCTCCCGTGTGTGTTGTCATATGATACAACAAATTTGATTTCCGTGCAAAAGATGAACCACATACTTTACAAGAATGTGGTTTTTCTCTCGTATGTGTCCTCATATGACGCAACAAAGTTGATTTCCGTGCAAAAGATGAACCACATACTTCACAAGAATGTGGTTTGTCTCCTGTGTGTGTCCTCATATGACGCAACAAAGTTGATTTCCGTCCAAAAGATGAACCACATACTTCACAAGAATGTGGTTTGTCTCCCGTGTGTGTTGTCATATGCTTCAACAAAGTTGACTTTTGTGCAAAATAGGAACCACATACTTCACAAGAATTTGGTTTTTCTCCCGTGTGTGTTGTCATATGATACAACAAATGGGACTTTTGTGCAAAAGATGAACCACATACTTCACAAGAATGTGGTTTTTCTCCCGTATGTGTCCTCATATGACGCAACAAAGTTGATTTCAATCCAAAAGATGAACCACATACTTCACAAGAATGAGGTTTGTCTCCCGTATGTGTTGTCATATGTTTCATCAAATTTGCCTTCTGTGCAAAAGACGAACCACATACTTCACAAGAATGAGGTTTGTCTCCCGTGTGTGTTGTCATATGTATCAACAAAGTTGACTTCTGTGCAAAAGATGAACCACATACTTCACAAGAATGCGGCTTGTCTCCCGTGTGTGTGTTCATATGCCTCAACAAAGTTGACTTCCGTGCAAAAGATGAACTACATACTTCACAAGAATGTGGTTTGTCTCCCGTATGTGTTGTCATATGATTTAACAAATGTGACTTCCATGCAAAAGAAGAACCACATACTTTACAAGAATGTGGTTTGTCTCCCATATGTGTTTTCATATGATTCAACAAATGTGACTTCTGTGCAAAAGGAGAACCACATACTTCACAAAAATGTTGTTTTCCTGCCATGTTTTCTTACGTCTGATTCCAGAAAAAAGTATATTCAATGGAGTTAGGCTTATAAATTTTCACTTTCAAAATTTGAGGAAATTTGTTTTACATCATTTTAAATCACCAATAAAGAAATGTTATTCTTTTCATTGTTGTAAATTCTGGAAATATAAAATAAATTATAAAACAATAAATTTCACGCGGTGAAATTAAATTTCTGATGTTGAAATTTCAAAAATATTTATATTATTATTCATGAAATTTAAAATAAGATTAGTATAATTTCATGCAATACTTGTTAACAAAATTTAGTTGTTTCTTTTTTCAAATATTTTATTAAAAATCTGCATTTTCTACATGAGGATTTATTATTCATATTATTTTTATTCTTGGCTGTTATTTACACATTTCTATGTTACCTCTGATCTAATTCAGGTATATTTTGTCGAACTTTGAAACCTTTCTGTTTAACTCAGAATTGTGAGTGGAACCCTTTACTTAGTACATGAATAGCACGCTATTGTGTTTTTAGAAATCAAACTCAAAATTCTGTTTTATATCTCAACGATGATTAAACCTTCAATGTGCAGGAGTATGTAACTTACAACCGATTTTTACCAAGTACTATAACCATAGCACCACGGGTTCTAGAAGAAAATCCTAATACGAATTGGAGGAATTATTTTTTCTAGATGTTTTCAATATTTATTACTACATAAAGAGGCGCTAAAAAGAGAGTCTTCACTTGTCATTTTAAAACCGGAAATTAAAGCTACATTGAATAAAACTGTCTAAACTATATCTATTTTGATTCATCTTTTATTACTATAGAATTTTACCTATTCCTATTTGACTTTTTGCATTTAAATATAATATTAGCACGTTAATGTAAGAAATACAACAGCAACACAATGAACTAGTTTATATTTAGTAGCAGAGTCCTTCTGATATTTGGCAGTCTGCAATCTTTTGGGCATTCCTTGAATGAGTCTGAGACAATACGCTGGTGAAAGTCGTACTTTACTTTAATTTTTGTTGAAAGTTCTTCCAGATTTAAAAGTTTATCATTTCGTGTGTGTTGCTGATGTAATTTTTTTATAGGATTGATGGCTGAAGATTGTGCAGGCCAATCCAAATACAGAATATCGTTCTCTCCAAGGAACCTCTTGACATTGTCAATTGTGTTAATAGGAGCATTATCCTGCATGAAGATGTGATTATAAATCAAATTCCAGCCAAAATAGGGAAGGAAATGCTCAGTCGTCATAATAATGTTCTCGGGCAAATTAATTCGAAATTTCAAGCGAACTACAGGCCCTGCATCATTGGCATTAATAACGTCCCACACCAAACTGAACCTCCACCACCTCTTCACCAAGAATTAAATTCTTCATCCTTCCTTCGACTGATGTACTGCCTGTCATCACTGCTTACCCAATTGAACTTGCTTTTATTGCTAAAAACCAATTTCAATAAATATGATCAGCAGACTGTTGTTGGATTTGAGGAGTCATTTCAAATGTGTTTATGAGGCTGTGAATCTTGATACCATTGATATTTATCTTATATATATATACATTATTATTTATAATTAATGATTTCCATATTGTATATTGTGTTAAATACAATACCAGGTATGCTTAGTAGTTGATCATTATCCAGATGATGCATTGTTTCCTTAAGTCAGCTTTGTCTATTAAATCCAAATTTGTACAATTTCCCATTTATAAGCACTTCATTCATCATCTAAAAAATTCAGAACTGTAATATTGTAATTTGTTTAAGAATCATGATTATTTTTTTGATTTAGTCAAAGCTACCTGTAAGGTTTGTTATTTTGGTCAATGTCTAGAATCTTTCCACCCTGATCCAAACTTTTACAATGACAATTTTTAAAGTTTTCAAGGATGCTGAAAATGAAGATCTACTTCCAAAGTGGCACAGAGAAATAGTTTTCCTAAGATGAAAAATTTACATTTTCAAAAAGTGATGGATCACATTTAAATATAAATGAAACATAAAATGAGCATAAACTTTATGGCAACCTGGGGAGAGGGTGTTATTTTTTTATCTTTGTTTTTTTGAGCGAAAAGTTATTTTTTGTTTTCTCTTAAGATTTCATCTTTCAATAAAAACACGAGAACATTAAAGAACAAAAATTAAATACAATCTGTATACAGATATGTATCATTCCTTACGTTATCATTGGTGAACATTTTTGTATATGCAAGTGCGGACATATATTTGCAGCAAGCAAGTAGTTGTCCAAATAATAAGCAATGTAATTCCTTATATTATCAGTGGTGGGTGATTCGGTATGTGTAAGTGCATACATAAAAAGGAATTCTCTTCACTTTTGAAGTAGATATTTGTTTTCAGCACACCACAAAAACAAATAACTACAAAATAATCCATTGAAAAAGAATGAAGAATAAAAAACATTTTTTACTTTATACTTGTGAAAATTTTATAAAGGAAACGATTTTTCAAATGTGATTGGCTTTACAAGCTCAAGTTAACATTCAAGATGATGAACGGAAGAGCAAGTTTGCAGAAAACAAAATTTAAGAGGAAAAATAAAAAAAGAAATCACTTCGAAATAGAGTCGATCTATTTGGTGAATATCACGGATAAAATTAATATTATTTTATTTAACATTTTAATATTTACATGAGAGAGAACAGATTACAAGTTTAATTTTTATTAATTCTCTAATTCGTTGCACGTGCAATTTAATGACGAAAACTTATAGGGAACATAGTTTTGAAAACTTGCTTATATTTTTTATAGATTTCCGATTATTTTTTTATTCTCTTTGAAAGATTAAAACCTAAAGTTAATCTCTATATGGAAAAAATTACATGTGAAAAAAAGTTTATGGTGAAAAATGTTTTTACGGTGGCTTCAGAAATTGACAAATTTATTTAACTTCCTCCTTTGAAAGATAAATATTAGTTTTCTGGGAGTATTTCAAAGATAATTAGTAAAGTCTTAAGATATTGAATTAAGAAAGATACCTTGTTTTTAAAATGAAAAATAGCATCATTAGCCCCCCCCTCCGCTTCCCGAAAATTGAAATAAAAAAGAAACAACACATCGCATATAACTTCCCAAAATGTAAGAAAATCTATTTTATTTTATACCTACTGGGGGAGAGGGGGAGGGCCCAACTTTGGCCGGTCGTTAAATACACTTAAATATAATATTTTTAATAACAAATTTTGTATAAATTATTACAAAATCATGGTATCAAAAGTAATAAAAATGTATTTGTGTGTCATCAGTTAGAATAAAAAAATAAACTGAATGTAGAATGGAGTCAATAACTTCTATGCGTGTGAATCTGTGTTCACCCATTCATAATCGGGATATATTTTTAAGACGCCACACTAGACGATTTGAAAATCACCCCTTCTCAGGTACATGCTATTATAAAAAACCTAGACACTTTAAAAGCATGTGGACCAGATCTCACCCTGGCTTTGCTATTAAAAAAATGCTCTGCCAAGGTTGCTCCAGTTTTCTCCAAACTTTACAATAAATGCCTTAATAAAATCTTGCTTTCCCGACTGCTGGAAAACCGGTTCTGTTGTACCAGTCTTCAAGAATTCTGGTGAAAGAACTGACCAACTAAATTATCGCCCCATTAGCTTCCTCCCACTTTTCACCAAAATATTTGAGTCCTTATTTAATCAAGCCCTAGTCCAGCACCTAACAGCTGCTAAACTCCTGGCTGACAAACAATATGGATTCAGGCCTTTCACCACAGATATCTTAACCGTAGTTTCCGAATGTATATACCATTCATTGGACAAAACAGGGGAGGGCAGAGTGGTAGCCCTTGATATATCTAAAGCTTTTGACAGGGTATGGCACGATGGTCTTCTAAGGAAAATTAGATCATATGGAATCACTGGAAGAATTCATAATATAATTAAATCCTTCTTAAGTAAGAGAAAAATCCAAGTTGTCCTCGACGGTCGTACATCTAAACAATATGACATAAATGCGGGAGTACCTTAGAGGTCTATCCTTGGACCTCTATTATTCCTGATATTCATAAATGACCTCCCTGATAAAATTGTTTCGGAGATGGGTATATTTGCCGATGACACCACTCTCTATAATAGATATGAGGGGAAAACAAATGAACACATATCCAAGGAAATGGCAGAAACACTAGAGGATGACCTCCAATATGTAGTGGAATGGGAACAAAAATGGATGGTCACATTCAATGCTGCTAAGACTAAGCTTGTTTCCTTCAATAACTACAAGAAATCTTCTCAACCACCAGTAGCCATGGCCAAGAACACATTGCCTGAAAGTACTTTTAAACTCCTCGGCCTAACGTTTACAGGGTATAGGAACTGGAATAGATACATTGAGAGCATTGCCAAGGCTGCTGCAAAGAAGTTTGGCTCCCTCTACCGTGCTAGAAAACTACTTACGCCTGAAAGTATCCTGTACCTCTATAAGGCCACCATTCGCCCATGTATGGAGTACTGTTGTCACATCTGGGCTGGTGCATCTGCTGCTTGTTTCTCGCTCCTGGACAGGGTTCAAAAGAGAGTCACCAACCTGATAGGTCCTGAACTGTCATCTAGGCTTCAGTCTCGGTCCCATCAACGAGATGTTGCATCCCTCTGCCTGTTTTACAAATACTTTAATGGTGAATGCTCTGACGAACTGCACACACTTGTATCTCCTTGACATAATTACCCCCGACAACCCCGACAAGCTACTAAGTCTCATCCCTTTACAGTAGAGATCCATAGGTGCAAGAAAGCCTTTTACTCCAATAGTTTCTTCCCCAGAACTGCAGGTCTTTGGAACTCCCTTCCGGGATTCTGCTTTTCCAACTGTACTGATATGCAGAAGTTCAAGTGTAATGTGAACAAACATCTTTTTACTCATCTCCCTTCATAATGCCCCTGCAAATAAAGTCCCTTGTTTGGGGTGAAAATTGAAAAAAAAAGAACGAGGTTGCAGGTGCAGGAATCTTTAGATGTCAAAAGTAGTAGAGTATCTGTAGGACCGTTAAAGATACATTTAACCAGATCACCAATTAATAGGTCTCCACCAAGTCACATCCTCACAAACATAAAATAAAAATATAGAAATAACTCCAGAAAATAACGACACTTGACAAAGAACTCAAACTCACTGTATTAAGATGAAATAACATTTATTTACATGTTAGGAATATTAATTCAAATCGTTCCAACGTAAATGTTTTCTTGTAACGAGTGTTCATCATGCAGGCTTAGCTAAATGAGGATCTCATGAGAATAACATGAAGTTTGAGATTACTGATTTTTATGAACAGAATGTCACACGTGGCTTGAAATGAATCTGATTATTTTCTCAGAGGAAATAGTCATTAAACCATGTAAGCAGAATTTTTGGGATAATAAATTTTTATTACTAAAATCACATTAAATATTTTTTAATATTATTTTTGTGAAAATATAAAATGCAGTTTTCGTAAAATATACGAGGGGAAATTTTTTTTAGTGCATGTCTGCCCCACGCCCCATATTTATATCTTCGAAATTCAAACAAAATATGGTAATTATGAAGAATTACTCCACCCTCAAAAATTCCTTTAAAATTACCACACTTATAGGTTTTCGGGGTCGGAGAAAATGAAAATAACGATATGAAGAAATGTTAGTTTAAAAAAGTGGGGGATCTCTTTTCTTTAATAATTTACCGTAAAATGATCACCCACTTTGTGACCACAATTAGGGGGGGGGTTCTTTCACCCTCGGAAAATCCTTTAAAATTACCACTAACGTTTAAAATTCCAGGAAACAAGTACTTTCCTTGATATGAAGAAATGCATTCACTTCATGATTTGTTTGTTTTTGGAGCGGGGGACTAACTGTCGGTTTGTTTTTCGTTCAATTATAGGACTTGCATAGTTTTTTAACAGGTGCTTATACAGTTTAATTAACCGTTTTAACATAAATAACGTGCCAGTATTATCCAAACAAAAAAAAATGTTTATTATTTAACAAAAATTCTGTTTACATTTGGTGGGAGGCGGTGGAGGGGCGGGGGGTATTTTGGCGGCCCCTCCACCGAAACAGGTAATTTTAAAGGATTTTCCGAGGGTAGAAAGGAGCCGCCCCCCCAAAAAAAAGTGGGTGATCATTTTACGTTAAATTATTATAGAAAAGTGATCTCCCACTTTTTAAAACAAACATTTCTTCATATCTTCAAAACTACTCGGTTGCCGTAATTTTAAACATTATTTTCGTTTTCAGCGACCCCGAAAACCTGTCTGAGTGGTAATTATAAAGGAATTTTCCAAGGTGGAGTAATTCTTCATATTTACCCAAAATATATTTAAATCTATCGAAATTTCTATTTATTATAAAACATAAGAGTAAGTAAAAAAATATTTATTTTTAAAAATTTTAATACACATATTGAACAAAAATTTACCTTGAAGTTGCAATTAAAAAAATGATATCAATTTAATATTATTATGTTTTATTTTTAAATTGCGTTTTTTTTTTCGAAATTATTCGAATTGCCAAGAAAAATAAACTTCATAAAATTTAACTAATTTTTAAAAGATTAAAACGATTAAAATTCCATTATTTCAAAATGTTCCGTTACAACATAGATTTTTAATGAATTGTGTTTAATTTTTTTTAATATTAAGTTGTAAAAAAAGCAAATAGAAATTCATGAGGTATTTTTAATTTAATAAGACAATAATATGCGATTTTAGTCATCATACAGTATCAGAATTTTTGTAGGAATTTTTGACACCCCTAACACGAAACTGCGAATACAATATAAAAATCTCGTAATTTCTCTGTTAAAAGTGGGTTATTTATTTTCTTTGTGGATTATACTTCCAAAATAAACTATTACAGTTGTTTTAAAAGTAATAGAAATATTTTTTTTAAACAGTAATGAATTTTCTGAACTCAATATTTTTCAATTAAAAATCTATCAAAATTGTTCTATTGATTCTATTTTTACGATATTTTCAGGGTCAATGTGAAATTTTATGTTCTTTCCAATAAACCGAATATAATATTTTAGACAAACGTTTTTTTTTTAATTCACGACCCCCCATCCCAATTTTTAAGTGTCTATTAAAAAGTAAATACTTAATTTAATAACCCGAAAGTAAATAATTAATTTACTCACAAACTGAAGAGAAAAGGTCAATACATAATATATTCAAATTTAAAAAAAAAGACATAGTGTTTCTTTTAGAATTTTACCTGTAAAGTTTGAAGTTTAAAACCTTTTTTTTAAACAACGTTATTTGTTTTTTCTTTTTTTTTTGTAATGGAACCTTGGTCCTTGCTCCTTTAATTGAAAAAAAAATTAGGGCTTGAATTACATTTTTCGAGGAGTTATAAGCTTGGAAAGACAGGGGGTCGAATAATTCACGCCTCCCATTTTGTAAATGTCTAATAATAATTAATTTAGACCCCGATAAGTACATAATTATTTACTCACAAATTGAAGAACAAAGGTCAGTACATAATATATTCAAATTTAAAACAAAAAAAAACATATTGTTCTTGTAGAATTTTACCTGTAAAGTCCGAAGTTTAAAACCTTTTTAAAAAAAAACACGTTTTTTTTTATTTTTTTTAATGAAATCTTGGTCCTTGCTCCTTTAATTGAAAAAAAATTAGGGCTTGAATTGCATTTTTCGAGGAGTTATAAGCTTGGAAAGATGGGGTGGAATTATTCGCTATTTTCACGAAATTTCTGACACCAAACACATGTATCCATAAAAATAAAACTGAGTTTTTAAAGAAAAGGAAATAATAAAATCCATTCAATAATTGATATTTTAAAGTTTATTATCCATTTTCATATTAAGTTAAATGAAATGACAAAACATAAGTAAACCACGATAAAATATTTAATTTAAAATACAAATAACGATTTACTAAACGACGTTTTATTTACTGGATGTTTTTCCGGCATTCACCGGAAGTTATTATCTCCCTTAGTAAGTTCGATTTATATATATTATTCCTTAATTGGAATTCATTTTTGAGATGAGCATTATATATTAATTTATTTTTATTTCGGACTATTAGTCTCATCTTTATTAGTTGTTTTTTTATCTTTTTTATTTTTTTAATATTTTTATTACCTCCCTTAGTAAGTTCGATTTGTTTATATTTAACAAAAGAAACAAACAAATAAAAAGTTGTTGAAAACACAAAGAGAAAAGATAAGAATCAAGAAGTTATGCGTAAGGAAATGAACAACACAGCTAGAAATATGGGGGACGGACATGTGGGTAAAAAAAAAAAACAAAAAAAAAAACAAAGTCCGTAGTTAAGATGAAATAATATAAAAAAAAAAAATTTAAATAGCGTTAAAAGTATTAAAAAGTGTTTTAAAGAAGGAGATATATAATGTTTCTTACCGGAGATGACTTAAAACGGCGAAGGACAACACAAGATAAAAGACAGCGACATGTGGGTCTAGAGAGGTCGCAATTACGGAACAAAACATCGGTCAACCTGCCGGTGTCGAGTCAGAGGAAACTCAAAGAAAATTGTCTGGCCAAGGGAGATAACTGTTAAAGGGAGATAAGACATGGAATAACATAACAATTATTTAATAAAAAAAAAAAAAAAAAGGTTTTTATAATTATTGTAATTTATTTATATTAAAAAAGAAAAAAAAAAACATGTTTTTTTAATTGAAAAGAGAGTTAGGGGGTAATCTTGGAACTTAACTCTACTGTTTTGTTAAATAACTACTTTTAATGTCAGACCAAGGGAGATAACTGCAGAAAGGACTAAACTAAACGATAAAATACATGCAAGATAGATAGCAATTTAAAAAAGAAATCTACTTTTATGATTATTGTAATTATTTATATTTTAAAAACCATGTTTTTTTTTAATTGAAAAGAGGGTTTAAGATTTAACCTTGGAACTTAACTCTATTGTTTTGTTAAGTAACTACTTTTAATTGAATTGATTTTAAACTTTAATTTCACTTAAAAAAGATTCGTGTTTTTATGAATATATATATATGTGTGTGTGTGTGTGTGTGTGTGTGTGTGTGTGTGTGTGCACGCGCGTGTATATATATGTGTGTGTGTGTGTGTGTGTATAAATATAACCATATGTATACTGCTAAATTCTACACTAAGTACAACCATTTGTCTCATATAACTAATTACTGTAACATCTACAAAGAAACAAAAAAAAACCTCCACCTCAAGATTCCTCTATCCTATCCCATCCTATCTTTTACTGCTTTATCCTCTCCCTCCTCCTCACAGAATAACTTATATCTCAAATTTATTTTTAATCCCATTTAACTCTATTTATCCACCATAAAATTATTCACTGTCGTATAATCTGTTGTTCCATTTACTTTAATTTACCTCATCAATTATAATCTTAATTTTTGTCCTGAATATAATTCAATTGTCCATCTCCTCATTCACTAATATTAGTAAGTGCCCGACACCCCATATACTCCACCCCTTATATATATATATATATATATATATATATATATATATATATATATATATATATATATATATATATATATACTAGACTACCCGTGACCCGTTGGGTAAGTATGTTATATCAGGTATGGAATTAATGTATGAGCGTGGCTAGGTGTGCCAGAATTTTGGGTGGATTTTTGACACCCCTAACTCATGCAGAGAGTGATCCGTGCTAAAATAATACTGTAATTTGTAACAATAAAAATAAAATAAAATAATTTTTACAGTAACAGTAAAAATCGGTAGCTCGAGAAATTCATTTTTCCTCGAGTTATATCGAATTCATTAATACGGACTTTAAGGGCTTTTTTTATAATGTTACTGTAAAAATTATTTTATTTTATTTTTATTGTTACAAATTACGATGCTTTCTTTCTATAAAAATAGATTTTTACTACTGAAAACCATAACTTTAGTAAAGGTATTTTTTGTTTAAACAAAATAATACATTTGCAGTTTGCACTAAGATTTACATAAAAATAATGAGTTCCTTATATTTCTCGATCAGTATTTTATAAATAGTGAAAATTTAATTAAAATTGGTTAAATCCCTGATTTTTGGTAAATTTTTAAGTAACGGGAGGGATCAAAATGTTTATACATTTTGAGCATCGGCATTCATTTTGCCTGTACTTAATATTGCCTTTAACCTTAATAGCTACCGGTTTTGAAGAACTGCTAAGATTTCCGACCAGGTTATGTGCGAAATTGGAACATATTATCTCTTTTCAAGGAATCAGATTAGGAGCAACTTTTTGTGGAGCTGGATTTTTTTAAAATATAAATTGAAGTTGTGTCTAATATTGCTGGTGTGGTAGACATGTGTCAAAAATCGGATCTTCATTCTGTCAATAGAACTGTCCAAACATTTATTGTGCCATCTGAAAACTTTCATTTTTTAAAATCTTTTATTGTCTTAACAAGTCGGATATTGTGCCCCATGGGTCTATCCTTGGACCTCTACTGTTCCTGATATTCATAAATTACCTCCCCCAAAAAATTGCCTCTGAGATGGGTATATATGCTGATGACATCACACTCTATAATAGGAACGACAGGAAAACAAGTGAACACATTTCTAAAGAAATGGCAGAAACACTAGAGGATGACCGCCAATCTGTAGTGGAATGGGGACAAAAATGGATGGTCACGTTCAATGCCGCCAAGACTAAACTAGTTTCATTCAATAATTACAAGAAACCTGCTCTACCACCTATATCGATGGCCAACGACTCTTTATCTGAGAGTACGTCTCTCAAGCTCCGTGGCCTAACGTTCACAGGAAACATGAGCTGGAACAATTACATTGAAGGCATTGCCAGGGCCGCTGCAAGGAAGGCAGGCTCTCTCTACTGTGCTAGAAAACTACTAACACCCGAAAGTATCCTGTACCTCTATAAGGCCACCATTCGCTCGTGTATTGAGTATTGCTGTCATATTTGGGCTGGTGCGTCTGCTACTAGTCTCTCGCTCCTTGACAAAGTTCAAAAGAGAGTCGCAAATCTGATAAGCTCTGAACTGACATCTAAGCTTCAGCCTCTGTCCCATCGACGAAACGTTGCATCCCTCTGCCTGTTCTACAAGTATTTTAATGGTGAATGCTCTGACGAATTGCAAACACTTGTGCTCCCACGGCGTGAACACTCTCGACAAACCCGACAGGCTGCTAAATCCCACCCACACTGTAGAGATCCCTAGATGTAAAAGATCTTTCTACTCCAGAACCGCTGGACTTTGGAATTCCTTTCCAGATCCCTGCTTCCCCAAATGTACTGACGTGCAGAAATTCAAGTGTAACGTGAACCGACATGTTGCTGCCCAAATCCCTACATAGTACCCCAGTAGCTGTTGCTCCTGATAGTAGCTCCCTACACCAAAGTGGCAATGAGCCTTTTTGGGGGCGAAATTTTAATTTTAAAAAATATATATATTAACACTATATACGATGAATTGTAATGTTATAGAAGGCGTTATCATTTCGTTCTTCCTCTCGTCTGTCGACCCCATCGAAGTGCAAAACAAATAAAAGAAATAATTTTAAACTTTTTTTGACATTTTTATTTCCTGTGCTTTCCATTATACATGACACATCTTGGCAGAACTGTCACCGGCTAGCAGGAATTTATTGTCGTCTGCTCTCTTTCTCCTGCTGTTCATGCTGTCACGTCTCTCCCACTCCACTCTCTCTAATTTCTACCCTTGCTTCTATCCATGCGTGACGTCACGTTTCTCCCACTCACAGAATTACATTCCACCACAAAATTATTACCAATGAATTTCTTAGAGCGATTAAATTTCATTTTGTGTGTATAGATGGGCATTCTTATTTGAGTATTGCAGAAGAAACAACTTGGCATAGTACCTACGTATACTTTGTAGTGGTGATTAATTCCTACCCTCATTTCCAAAAACAAGTATGTTCTCACAAGTACGTGGTAACTCAAAATATTCCTAACCTTCGAAAATTTTATAAACTGGGAAATAAACATATATATTGGGACCGTACGCCATTAACAATTCTGTAAATTTGTATGAACTTGGGCGAGGATTAGAGTCATACATCTCAGTAAAACCTGTTGGCAAATGGGAATATGCCATGCTGCAGGTGACATAATTGAAAGTTTTGTTCTCTAGGAAAATGCATAAGAAATGCAAGTGTCACATGATATGACAAATAAGTATCTGATGTTTGTGGATAGAAGAGAATTTCCAGGAAGTCTGAATCAAGAAGGAAGACAGACAAGATGTCTGGCCGTTTGTGTCTCTCAATTCCTGTCCTTAAGACTAATGATGAAAAACTGATTAAGAAGTAATTAGTTAATTTTATATTGGTCTTTCTTTCTGGCTTGTGAAGATATTAGTAGCAACCGTTAAATCATGTATGCAAATTAGAAAGTTTTCTGTCCTAGAAGGATCTGTTCGCAGGTAAAACTTTCTGCTATGCAGAAGGTTTTAACTATATATTAGCTATATAAGATGAATCACATTCCATCACAGAATAATTACCAATGAATTTCTTAGGGTGATTAAATTTATTTTTTGTGAATGGATGGATGTGCTATATTTGAGGATTGTAGAATAAAAAACTTAGCATAATATACACGTATACTTTTTAGTGGTGATTAATTCCTATCCTCATTTCCAAAACAAGTTAGTCCCCACAAGAACATGTCACCTCAAAATGTTCCTAACCTTTGACAATTGCTATAAACTAGGAAATAAATACTCTTAATGTTATATATTAGGACCATACACCCCTAACAATTTTTTTCATTTCGTATGAATTTTGGCAAAGAATTAGTCGTACATCTAAGGATATCCTGTCGGCAGACGAAAATATGTCACTCTACAGGTGACGTGTTTGAAAATTTATAATAAATATGCACGTCACAATGTATTCTTCTCCAACTAATCTAGCAATTGTTATTGCTAGATTAGTTCGTTGAAAAAAAGAAACAAGATTTTAATGCTAAATTATGTGTACATGGTAAAAACAATGCAGAATAAAACTATTTCATCCAAAATTAAATTAATAAAAATATCTATTCTAACATTTTGTTTAATTTATTTCATGTTTTCGCTCCTTGAACAAAAGAAAAAGGTTAAGAAATGATTTAACATTTTATGTTGTCATATCACTGGTGACTTGGATGGGCGCATTTACACGAGTGGTTTTATTGATGTTTCCAAGCAAACTGATTTAGACACGAGATAAGTTTGTAAGGAGGTCAGTAGAATTACACTTCACACAAAGTATTTTCATCTGATAGTAATAGGTCAATTATTCCAAGTAGAAAGATTCGTTCACAAAAATATAAAATCCCTCCAAAATATAACGACTACACAACTTACTATCTACATCGAGGCTGTAAATAGCTAATCAGTGTATAATGGTTGAATAGCTTTTGTAGAAGTGCGGAAATTGAGAAATAAAGCTGCATTATCTGGAAAACACTTTCCTTTCAAAATCATGGTGAGTGTTCTCAATTCGGTTAATTATTAAATTCGGTTAATTGGAGAGATTTCACATTGACCCTGAAAATATCGTAAAAATTGAATCAGTAGAAATATTTTGATAGATTTTTAAATTTTTAAAATTGAAAAATGCTTAACTCGTAAGATTCAATTGATTTCATTACTGTTTTGCAAAAAATTAAAAATAATATTTCTATTACTTTTTATACAACTTTAATAGTTGATTTTGGAAGTATAATCCATAAACAAAATAAGCAACCCACTTTTAAAAGAGAAATTACGAGTTTATTTATATTTTATTCGCAGTTTCGTGTTATGGGGTGTCAAAAATTCCCCCAAACTTCTGATACACCTAATGATCCGGCGCTTTTCTTTCAAAATCATGGTGAGTGTTCTCCATAGGCTTCAGTTGTTGGTCCGATTCCTCTGAAGACATCACATGATTTTAACTTGGCAGAATATATGGGTCGGTTGCCATTACCGTCGACAGTGCAGTAGCACCTGACTCGCCTTTGCACCTATTCGCTGTCCTTAGATCATCTACATCAGAGTTACCTTCTCCTAGATGCATGTATTTACTAATACGTAAGGTGGATCTCTACCAATGAATTAATGAAACACCAGATACCAAGCTGGACATTTTTTTTATGACACGGTAGAGTACATACACCAACTAGCCTTCCCAAATGGTCACCCATCTGGTACTGGCCAGGTTCATCATTGCTTAGCATCGGTGATGTGGTGGGAATCGGTGTGTCAACATAACTGTGCTGTATAATAATAAGCTCCTGTAATTGTAGTCATAGAAGAATGCAAGCATTTTTGATATGTTGGGTCCAAGTGCTTTCAATACATTAACTGGGCTTTCACCATGGCTTACAGTTGCCTCATCAATGATAGATGGAGGGCAACCAGATTTAGGTGCTTCTGCTACAGATTTCATGATACTGGACTTCACAATGCCAACGTTTTGCAAGAATATGATGTGACATCGTTTCTTTTAATTTCATCAAAAGTTGACTGGTGTGCGTGATGGCAAATAAGACAACTGATCACTGCATGACACTTGATAGGCTCCATTTAACACTTAACTTATTTCAAACACTTGTAAATCAGGAATTATTAGTTTGAGTTGTAATTTGCCATATGATCCATAGAGATATAAATCATTGCTTATGCCACATTACTATTAGATCAGACAAACGGAAGTGGGTCAGGGTCATTACTTATTTAACGTCTCTTGTATTTCAAATATTTTGCAGAATAAACATTTTTATGAAAACAATAGTAAAAGGCTAAAACCTAAAGTAGATATTTAGACATGAATACTCCATATAAAACAGACGTTTTATTCGGATGTATTAAATTTAAAAAGAAAAGTGAAAATCTGTTTAAATAAAAGCATGTGTGTAATTTCGGGTGGTTTTAAAGATTTACATGAGAATAAAAACTTTGTGTTTTTAAAAGAAAATTATTAACACAGATTTGAAACACAATTTTTAACACAATAATACCAACACATATATAACAAGAATATAGTTTTTTACTTTTTCAAATTTTATTATTTTAATTCTCATTTTGGATGGAACATACAACCAGATGCTATAAAATTACTGTTATGACAGACGTTCAATACTTAATGCCTTGGTATAATTTCTCATATAAGCTGATTTCATAGAAATAGAAAATTAATAAAAACAGATGTCAGACATTCACAAAATATCAAACAATACAGAAGAGCTATATTAAAAAAAATATTTTCATTTTTGTAAATTTTACTTTGTAGGAAAAATCGAAACTCACTTGGCTAGTATCAAAGTGTCGTTTGTAAAAAAGGGGGGAAAAGAATAAAATAGTTTCATCCAGTTGGTTTTATAGGTGATGGCCATGAGAGCCATCCAGAATGTCGCCATATAGGAAGGCTATAAATTTATTTTGTTTAAGCTGATGATGGTGAATCCTACTGGATGTCAGGGATTCACCATTCATTTCATACATTTCAACCTAGCGATCTTATTAAAACTCGGTCTCTTTTTATGGAATTGTTTCAATCTCTCCTGCACTTTGTTCACCAAGTATATTTGCCAGGTAGTTTTTGTCTAATTTCTATGTCGTACATTAGATCCTGTGATTTCGTTATTTTTCCTCTCACTTTGTTTAACTCAGTATTATTGTGCACATAAACTTCTAAGTTTGCTTCTTTCTCCTTTTGTTGACAGGATTTGTGCAGCATTCAATATTCAACATTTTACAGATCATCATGTTGATATATTTACACATTCAATATTCAACATTTTACAGATCGTCATGTTGATATATTTACACATTCAATATTCAACATTTTACAGATCGTCATGTCGATATATTTACACATTCGATATTCAACATTTTACAGATCGTCATGTTGATATATTTACACATTCAATATTCAACATTTTACAGATCGTCATGTCGATATATTTACACATTCAATATTCAACATTATACAAATCATCATGTTGATATATTTACACATTCAATATTCAACATTTTACAAATCATCATGTCGATATATTTACACATACAATATTCAACATTTTACAGATCATCATGTTGATATATTTACACATTCAATATTCAACATTTTACAAATAATCATGTTGATATATTTACACATTCAATATTCAACATTTTACAGATCGTCATGTCGATATATTTACACATTCAATATTCAACATTATACAGATCATCATGTTGATATATTTACACATTCAATATTCAACATTTTACAGATCATCATGTTGATATATTTACACATTCAATATTCAACATTTTACAGATCATCATGTTGATATATTTACACATTCAATATTCAACATTTTACAGATCATCATGTTGATATATTTACACATTCAATATTCAACATTTTACAAATCATCATGTTGATATATTTACACATACAATATTCAACATTTTATAGATCATCATGTTGATATATTTACACATTCAATATTCAACATTTTACAGATAATCATGTTGATATATTTACACATTCAATATTCCACATTTTACAGATCATCATGTTGATATATTTACACATTCAATATTCAACATTTTACAGATCATCATGTTGATATATTTACACATTCAATATTCAACATTTTACAGATCGTCATGTCGATATATTTACACATTCAATATTAAACATTTTACAGATCATCATGTTGATATATTTACACATTCGATATTCAACATTTTACAGATCGTCATGTTGATATATTTACACATTCAATATTCAACATTTTACAGATCGTCATGTTGATATATTTGCACATTCAATATTCAACATTTTACAGATCATCATGTTGATATATTTACACATTCAATATTCAACATTTTACAGATCATCATGTCGATATATTTACACATTCAATATTTAACATTTTACAGATCATCATGTCGATATATTTACATATTCAATATTCAACGTTTTACAGATCGTCATGTCGATATATTTACACATTCAATATTCAACATTTTACAGATCGTCATGTTGATATATTTGCACATTCAATATTCAACATTTTACAGATCATCATGTTGATATATTTACACATTCAATATTCAACATTTTACAGATCATCATGTCGATATATTTACACATTCAATATTCAACATTTTACAGATCATCATGTCGATATATTTACACATTCAATATTCAACGTTTTACAGATCATCATGTCGATATATTTACACATTCAATATTCAACATTTTACAGATCATCATGTTGATATATTTACACATTCAATATTTAACATTTTACAGATCATCATGTTGATATATTTACACATTCAATATTCAACATTTTACAGATCATCATGTTGATATATTTACACATTCAATATTCAACATTTTACAGATCGTCATGTTGATATATTTACACATTCAATATTCAACATTTTACAAATCATCATGTTGATATATTTACACATTCAATATTCAACATTTTACAGATCATCATGTTGATATATTTACACATTCAATATTCAACATTTTATAGATCGTCATGTCGATATATTTACACATTCAATATTCAAAATTTTACAAATGATCATGTCGATATATTTACACATTCAATATTCAACATTTTACAGATCATCATGTTGATATATTTACACATTCATTATTCAACATTTTACAGATTGTCATGTCGATATATTTACACATTCAATATTCAACATTTTACAAATCATTATGTTGATATATTTACACATTCAATATTCAACATTTTACAAATAATCATGTTGATATATTTACACATTCAATATTCAACATTTTACAGATAATCATGTTGATATATTTACACATTCAATATTCAACATTTACAGATAATCATGTCGATATATTTACACATTCAATATTTAACATTTTACAGATCATCATGTTTATATATTTACACATTCAATATTCAACATTTTACAGATCATCATGTTGATATATTTACACATTCAATATTCAACATTTTACAGATCATAATGTCGATATATTTACACATTCAATATTCAACATTTTACAGATCATCATGTTGATATATTTACACATTCAATATTAAACATTTTACAAATCATCATGTTGATATATTTACACATTCAATATTAAACATTTTACAAATCATCATGTCGATATATTTACACATTCAATATTTAACATTTTACAGATCATCATGTCGATATATTTACACATTCAATATTCAACATTTTACAAATCATCATGTTGATATATTTACACATTCAATATTCAACATTTTACAGATCATCATGTTGATATATTTACACATTCAATATTCAACATTTTACAGATCGTCATGTCGATATATTTACATATTCAATATTCAACATTTTACAAATGATCATGTCGATATATTTACACATTCAATATTCAACATTTTACAGATCATCATGTTGGTATATTTACACATTCAATATTCAACATTTTACAAATCATCATGTTGATATATTTACACATTCAATATTCAACATTTTACAGATCATCATGTTGATATATTTACACATTCAATATTCAACATTTTACAGATCGTCATGTCGATATATTTACATATTCAATATTCAACATTTTACAAATGATCATGTCGATATATTTACACATTCAATATTCAACATTTTACAGATCATCATGTTGATATATTTACACATTCAATATTCAACATTTTACAAATCATCATGTTGATATATTTACATATTCATTATTCAACATTTTACAGATCGTCATGTTGATATATTTACACATTCAATATTCAACATTTTACAGATCGTCATGTCGATATATTTACATATTCAATATTCAACATTTTACAAATGATCATGTCGATATATTTACACATTCAATATTCAACATTTTACAGATCGTCATGTTGATATATTTACGCATTCAATATTCAACATTTTACAGATCGTCATGTTGATGTATTTACACATTCAATATTCACCATTTTACAGATCATCATGTCGTTATATTTACACATTCAATATTCAACATTTTACAAATAATCATGTTGATATATTTACACATTCAATATTCAACATTTTACAAATCATCATGTCGATATATTTACACATTCAATATTCAACATTTTACAAATCATCATGTTGATATATTTACACATTCAATATTCAACATTTTACAAATCATCATGTCGATATATTTACACATTATATATTCAACATTTTACAGATCGTCATGTCGATATATTTACACATTCAATATTCAACATTTTACAAATCATCATGTCGATATATTTACACATTCAATATTCAACATTTTACAGATCATCATGTTGTTATATTTACACATTCAATATTCAACATTTTACAAATCATCATGTTGATATATTTACACATTCAATATTCAACATTTTACAAATCATCATGTCAATATATTTACACATTCAATATTCAACATTTTACAAATGATCATGTCGATATATTTACACATTCAATATTCAACATTTTACAAATCATCATGTCGATATATTTACACATTCAATATTCAACATTTTACAAATTATCATGTCAATATATTTACACATTCAATATTCAACATTTTACAAATGATCATGTCGATATATTTACACATTCAATATTCAACATTTTACAGATCATCATGTTGATATATTTACACATTCAATATTCAAAATTTAACAGATTGTCATGTTGATATATTTACACATTCAATATTCAACATTTTACGGAATATGTGGGTATATTTTACCATTCCATTGTATTCCATTGTATAGTAGCCATCCTCTAGAAAAAAACTGACAGTTAGATGTCAAATAGTTAACACTAACTACTTCTGTGTGATACAAATTGCATCTCTCATTACGTTTTATGGTATGGATATTGGAAGATCATCAGATATTGTTTCCCGAATGTATTAAGATATGACGCAATGTATCTGACTTCTGTTAAAAAAAGAAGTTCATAACAATTCAATTTCTATGAAAAGAACCACATACTTAACAAGAATGTGTTTAATCTCTTTTGTTTTCATTTTGTTGATGTCGCTTTGTTTTCCCTAAGGATGGGTAATTCTACCGGATGCGAAACATTCTCCATTAGTTACTCCAACCGAAAGATCTTTCTAAGATTGTAACCATCGCTGTAAGTGATATTGTTTGTATTTCTCTTGCACTTGCTGGACCTAGTATATTCGCCAGATAGTTTTTGAAATTCTTTTTCATTATCGTGGTTGCTCCTAAAATGCCTGGTATGATTGATACCTTCTCAAAATTTCAGTTTATTTTCCTGTCGTACATAAGTCCTTGGTATTTTGTTATTTTCTCCCTCTCTGCTCTATTAAAGCCAGCATCATTACAGACGCTTACATCAACAAGAATTGCCACTTTCTTCCTCTGTCAGGCTTAATACCCCATTTCCTAGGTATGTAGCTGTAGGGTCGTAAAAGTTTGAAGTATGTACAAAAGAGGAACCCATACTTAGCAAAAATTTAGTTTCTTTCCCGTATGTCTTTTCATATGAGTCAACAAATTGCACTTCTGTGCAAAAGAAGAACCACATACTTCACAGGAATGTGGTTTCTCTCCCGTATGTGTTTTTATATGATGCAACAAATTTGACTTACATGCAAAAGAAGAACCACATACTTCGCATGAATGTGGTTTCTCTCCTGTATGTATTTTCATATGAGTCGACAAATTTGACTTCTGCGCAAAAGAAGAACCACATATTTCACAAGAATGTGGTTTTTCTCCCGTATGTGTTTTCATATGACTCAGCATATGTGATTTATATACAAAAGAAGAACCACATACTTCACAGGAATGTGGTTTCTCTCCCGTATGTGTTTTTATATGACTCAAGAAAGTTACCTTCCATGCAAAAGAAGTACCACATACTTCACAAGAATGTGGTTTCTCCCCCGTATGTGTTTTCATATGATTCAACAAAGTTGACTTCAATGCAAAAGAAGAACCACATACTTCACAAGAATGTGGTTTCTCCCCTGTATGTATTTTCACATGTCTCAACAAAGTTGACTTCCGTGCAAATGAAGAACCACATACTTCACAAGAATGTGGTTTGTCTCCCGTATGTCTTTTCATATGACTCAACAAATGTGACTTCTGTACAAAAGAAGAACCACATACTTCACAAATATGTGGTTTTTCTCCCGTATGTGTTTTCATATGACGTAACAAATTTGACTTCTGTGCAAAAGAAGAAGTAAATACTTCACAAGAATGTGGTTTCTCTCCTGTATGTGTTCCAACAGTGTTGACTTGTGTGCGAAAGAAGAACCACATACTTCACAAGAATGTGGTTTCTCTCCCGTATGTGTTCTTATATGACTCAATAAATTTGACGTAGTTGCAAAAGAAGAATCACATACATCACATGAATGTGGTTTCTCTCCGGTATGTGTTTTCATATGAGTCAACAAATGTGACTTCTGTGCAGAAGAATAAACACATACTTCACAAGAATGTGGTTTGAATCCCGTATGTGTTGTCATATGATCCAACAAATTTGACTTCCTTGCCAAAGAACCACATACTTCACATAAATATGGTTTCTGCCCCGTATGTGTTTTCAAATGACGCAACAAAGTTTACTTCCGTACAAAAGAAGAACCACATATGTCACAAGAATGTGATTTCTCTCCTGTATATGTTTTCATATGGTCAAACAAATTTGACTTCTGTACAAAAGAAGAACCACATACTTCACAAGAATGTGGTTTCTTTCCCGTGTGGGTTTTCATATGACTAAACAAATGTGACTTCTGTACAAAAGAAGAACCACATACTTCACAAGAATGTGGTTTATCTCCCATGTTTAATTGCATCTGATTCCACAAAAAGTATATTGAATTGATTGTATGATAAGCTGATAAGTTTCAACTTTAGATCCTTCTATGAAGGAATTTAGAATAATTTTCAAACTTTTTCAATCACCAATGAAGAAAGATCCTTCTCATCCATTAATGAACTTCTTTTCTATTGTTGTAAATTCTGGAAATATACAATAAATTTGAAAAAATAAAATTCTTATGGTAAAATTGAATTTATTATATTGATTTTTACTAAAAATATCCACAACATTTATTATTAATTAAATTCAAAATAAAATGAGTATAGTTTTATGCAATACTTGTTAGTTAATTTCGTATTGTTAGTGATGTCTGGGACAAAATTCTATGTAATTAGTAATTTTATTTTCAGTTTCACTGAGAATTGAAACGTCAACTTTCAAGAGTATTTAACTTACAACTGATTTTTACCAAGTACCCTAACCATAGCACCATGTATCTTTGCACATAATCCTAGTGTAAATTTTACGAACTATTTTGTTTCCAGATATTATCACTATTTATGAATACACATTATATATATATAGTAATTTTAAGTTAAATTAAATGTCTACATAACCTAAACATGATTTGGTTCTCCTTTTATTCTTCTATAATTTATACTTTTCATATTTGACTTTTGATTTATCCTAGTGTTCACGTCAATTTAAAAAAAATTAAATACTAATCAGGAAGGTAAAAAGAAACTCAGTAGAATTGAAAATTGTTATTTAAATGTAATTGTAGCACATTAATGCAACACAAGTAGAGTAAGAATACAGTGGTTTGTTAATATTTAGTAGCACAGTCCTCTTGCAATTTGACAGTCTGTAAATTTTTGGGGTTTCCTTGAATTAGCCTGTGGCAATACTCTGGTGAAAGGACATGCCACTTCTCTTCAAGTTTTGTCCAAAGTTCTTCCAGATTTAAACATTTCATCATTGTATTGCTGTTGGTTGATGTAATGCCATATATTTTCGATATTATTGAGGTCTGGAGATTCTGCAGACCAATCCAAACACGGAATATCATTCTTTTTAAGGAACATCTTTACATTGCCAGCTGGGTGAATGGAGCATTATCCTGCATGAAGATGATATTATTATCAAAATTCCGGCCCAAGTGGCGTAGAAAATACTCAGTCAACATATTAATGTACTTTGGCAAATTAATTCGACCTTGAAAGCGAAATACAGGCCCTGAACAATTAGCACCAATAACGCCCACACCAAAACTGAACATTTATTACCTTGCAACTGTGGACCTAGGATTAATGCTGATTACTTTATTAGAAAAACCAGAAAAGTGGAGATCATACAGAGAAAGTCGAAGCATAAGGACTACATGTAAGCTTGTATAACCTGAAAAACATCAATTACCATTAGGGATGCTTTATTATCTTTGTTAATTTTTAAAGTGATATGAACAGTAGGATACTTCAATTAAAATCAAATATGAACAAGTAAAATTAATGAGATATAACAAATGAATCAAACGAGGTATAAGGTAGTTTAAACAGTTATATGCAATTTAGCTTAAATTTGTAGTTTTTGAAAAAGTGATAAGTGCGGACTTTCATTTTGGCGCCACTATATATGTTGAATAATTAACATTGTTAAAAGTTAATTAGTTATTATCGATCGATCTGTCTATCTATTCTTAAAATAGTTAATATGGGGAGTAATTTATTGTTTATAGGGTAAAGTGTAACAATGGGTTTGAACTGCAGATGTTTATATAAATTATCTAGATTAAATATAAACAAATATACTTGGGCAAGCAGACGTGGAAAGGTCACACGTAAGGGATACGTGTGCTTTTGAATTATGATGTAACGGAACTGAGGTCAGAGGTCGGGAAGTTTAGAGCCAGTCTGAGAGTTGGAGTCTAGTCACACAGGTGAATAGACGTACTTGACGGCCAGGAAGCAGGCTGGGAAAGATAACCATGTAAACGAAATGCAGACGATTTGAGACAACTGAAATAAATTTATATTATAAAAATATAAAGTGTTGTTCTTGTGGTTTCACAAAGACAGAACAGATTCTCAATTGGATGGTGCTGTTATTTGATGGTTCGTCATTGAGCTCAGAAAGTAGAGATACTAGAATTTTTAAAGAAAAAGGTATGAAGCATATATTACTATTCTTATATATGAACTGTAATATATACCCGTGTGATAATTCTGATCCAACATGACTTAGTATACACGTCGATATCATATCCCTAAACAATAATACATACGACTTATACGTTTAACACAGAAGAAAAATATCATCCTTCCACCTTGCTTTGTAATATGACTGTTTTAATATCTCCCACTTGACTATACAACATATATACGGACGTATAGAAACCTTTTTACTACTTATTCGTATATTATTTTTAATTAATGGTTCCCATATTGTGTTAAATACTATACTAGGTTTAGTAATTGATCATCACCCAGAATATATACGGTTTCCTTAAGCCAAATTACTCTTCATTGTTCTTCTCCATTTATAATTTTTACTTCATCCCATAAGGGTAGATGGTTTCCCTTTTCCATCCATATATATTCCACCATAACTGATTTTTCAATATGGTATACAAACTGTTATCCATATAACATAAGGGAAGTATTCAGGAGCTATTTGACTATCTGGAAACATCTTGTGTGTTGCTCTCTGGTGAAGGGGTTTTCTTAAACTCTCCACCTCATTTTAATATGTTGATACTGACTACATATGTAAAGATATATAGAGTGTTATTACAGTCTTTTAATGATGTTAACCCCACCGCCATAACTAATTTTTCAAACTGTCCAATGTTTTTCTAACCTTACTGTTAGTGAATGACATGGCTCACATTTGGATAATTTTCCTCATTTACGTAAATATTTCCGTCCTGATTTTTCCATAAACCACTTACGCACACAACATATGTCTGGAGAGTTCAACCACTCTTGAAGACTTTTCTGACGTTTTATAGATTACAGATTTTTCAATGTTTCTGACAAGTGCTTCTTATATGATATACAAACTATTATCCAGATAACATAAGGGAAGTATTCAGAAGCGATTTGACTATCTGGAAACATCTTTTGTGTTGCTCTCTGGTGAAGGGGTTAGGGTTAGGGTTAGGGTTTTCTTAAACTTTCTACCCCATTTTAATATTTTGATACTGACTACATATTTAAAGATATATAGAGTGTTATTACAGTCTTTTAATGATGTTAACCCCAACGTGGCATGATATGGCTAGGAATATAAAAGAGACAAGAGTTTAATTGTTGTCACATGTTGAATGTGCACACATGCAAACACAGGCTTGCAGTCAGTAGGCAATCAAAATCACACAAAGTATACAAGTTTAACAAAAAACTGACTGCAAAACATCCATTTCGTTTGGCGCAATTTTTTACCAGTTATTCTAACAAAGAACGAACCATAAACACACGATAAAGAAAGTTTATGTGAAATTCAGCAAAATGGAAAATACAATACATTATTTATTTTTTTGTTACACTATGAATGGGGTTTCTACTAACTCACTTCCCTGTTTCATTGGTATAGAAATGGCGACAGTCTGCATTGCACAATTGACCATCAGCAATAAAACCATCAGTTTTGCCATTTTAGCTTTTCTTTATTTTTTGTTACACTACCAACTCTTTTGGTCAAGAGCAAAGTGTAGTATCTGTTCTTCAGATGCTGCACTTCTATTTCTTGTTCTCATTCAGTGGAGGAGAAATCCTTCACGACTGAGACAATTTTTATTTTTGTACCTTTTCTCAACGTTAAAAAACGACCCTGGTGTCTAACTCTGTCCCGTGGGGAGGCATAGTAAATAGGTACACTACCAACTCTTTGAAACACACACACATGCTAGCCAAGTCACAATTTTCCCTATAAAAATTCAGATAATCCATTTATGAAAGCCCCATTAATAATAAGTCAAACCTTTTCATCTGTCACAGTTAATTGCTTGATTGGTGGAAACAGGGACTGATTCAAAAGCCAATCATTTTCTTTGACCAGAGATAAATTAAGATGAGTAGACAAAGAATCAATTTTTTCTCTCACATGACTACTTCACATTTTAACTTGGTTTACACACATCGACCCATTCTGCAGCCAACCCTTTTTTCCTTTTCTATATTTTTACTAACGAATAAAATTAATAAAGATGTTTTTTAATGTCAGAATGAGACTTTGTCTTTGTATACTACAATCTTTCAGCAGATAAATAAAAGTTTAGAAAATTATGATTAAACTGACAATTTCTTGGGTAAATTCGATACACTGTAAAACTTGAAACTCTATTGTGAAAACTGCCAACTCAAAAACTCAACTCTCTTTCAAGTTGACTTGCATGCAACTACGTACATAGCACACCTTTATCCAACTTGTTCTTCTGTTTGTTTCACGACCGTTTTTATTTACCCATTTCATTTGCATAGAAATTGTGACAGTCTATGTTGCATAAATGATCGTCTGTTAGAGAATAGCAAGGCAGAAGCAGTAAATTATCTGTTGATCTATCTGTTTATCTAATCATCTGAAGGAGAAAACAATAACTGAATGTCAAGAAGGCTAAAGAAAGCTTAATTCGTGAAATTTGGCTAAAAAAGTCGATGTTTCCAAAATGGGGGTTCGATTTACTAGAGTGCTGTATTAGAAACAGAGTACACCTTATTTGAATATTGAATTCTTTTTTATATAATCCGGTAGTTTACTGAGCATTAGACTTTGTTAAAAAAAGATAAAATAAAAAAAGATGACAATAAAAAATATACACAGTGGGAGGGTACAACTTCCATACGTGCATCGAGCATTTTTTTTTTACTTTAAACATATGAATCAGTGAAAAACATTAAATTTTAAAAATTGAAAAAAGAAAAATTTATAATTTTTTTCTTTTTCTTTAGTACACAATAAATAAGTTGTTTTGGTCCACGTCTAAAATCTTTCCAATCCTCCAAAAGATCTTTGCAATGACGACTTTTTAAGGTTTTCAGGAGTTCTGAAAACGAATATATACTTTAAAAGTATCACATAAGAATAGTTTTCATAATATAAAAAAAATACTTTTCAGAAAGTGGGGGATCGCTTTTAATTATAAATTTAATATAAAATGACCAGCCACTTCATAGCCACCTAATAAGGCGGACATTTGTTTTTTCATATTTCAATAAAGACAAAAGGACATTAAAGAACAAAAATCAAGAAAAATGTTATCAATTCTGTACGTGAAAACACATACAAAATTGGCCACAACTGATAACATAAAGAATTACGTATTGACCGTTTTTTTATGTTTAAATCAGTATTGAAAACAAAATCTGACAGATTAGTGATTATTCGATAAAAATCCGATGAAAAAAAAAATGAAAATAAAGACTACACATACGTGCGCTAGGTGTATCAGAAATTTTGGGTAATTTTTGACACCCTTAACACGAAACTGTGAATAACATATATTAAAAAAACTCGTAATTTCTCATTTAAAAGTGGGTTGTTTATTTTCTTGATGGATTATACTTCCAAAATAAACTATTAAAGTTATATAAAAAGTAATAGAAATATTATTTTTTATCTTCCAAAAATCAGTGTTTACAAAGTGCCGGCAGGCCTCCAGGCAGCCATTTTTTACGTAATAAAATCAATTGATTTTTATGAGTTAAATATTTTTCAATTTTTTAACTTTAAAAATCTATCAAAACTTATCTATTGACTCAATTTTTACGATATTTTCAGGGCCAATGGGAAATTTTATGCTCTTTCCAATAAACAGAATATAATATTTTAGACAAACGTTTTTTTAATTCCCCATTTTTAAATGTCTATTTAGATTTACATAATTAATTAATGTAACAAAGTTTTATATATCACAAATTGAACATAAAAAATCAATAAATAAAATATTCAAATTTCAAACAAAAAAAAAAAGAAAAATTTTTTGCCAATTTACCTGTAAAGCTCAAAGTGTAAATCCTTTTTTTTTTTTTTATCGAAAACCAGGTGGATTTTTTTTTTTAAGTTGGAGTTTATTTTATGCTTATAATTTCCATTCAATCCGCTGAGGATATTTTATTCTATTTTAGTCATTATTTTGTTTTTGTCGATGTTTAAAAAACATTCTCTCAGTAATTAAGACTGACAATATATTAAAAAGAAACTTCTACTATTTCTCTAAGATAGTAAAAAAAAAAATAAATAAAATCGAAAATAAGTCGCACGGTCAGTGTGTAAATGGTCCAAATCCATAAATGAAAAATATAAACTTTGCAAGTATGGTAGCACAATAATGACTTCTACTGAAATATGTGAAAAGTACACAGGGGAGATTAGGCTTCATTGAAACGGTTGTTCCCCCTTCCATACTTCTGAGAATTCTTTTTACATACGGGTATTTAATTACTGATAAACAAACGCCGGTGACACGGTACTTGGTTGAAAAATCCTTTCATTTAAAAAATACATGGAATATAATATATAAATATAATTAAATTTTCATACCGGAACATTAGAAACAATAAAATATTAATAATTTGAAACAGGTAAGTGATTTTTTCACAGTTATATATATATATATATATATATATATATATATATATATATATATATATATATATATATATATATATATATATATATATATATATTACATCTACACGAGTTACATTTTTTTGTTTTTCGTGAACTTTTTTTTTAATAAAACGATGGAAAAAAAAAATTGTATATTTTTTTCGGCGAAACCTTTTATGATATTAAATTTTGGTATCTCCTCATTTTATTGAAATAAAAATTTATGGTTTGAAATTACCTTTTCATATTGTTAGAAGTTTGTATACATGGAGAGTCTATTTAATGAAAAGTTTTCAATAGCGACTTGTCCAAAAATCCTGATACAGTGAACACACCTATACGTGCGCCATGTAGTAATACTTACGTTTTGTTTTATAATCTGTTTTCGATTAATTTTATCTGCTTTTATAAAAGAAACGATTTTTCAAATGTGATTGACTTTACAAGCTTAAGTTAACATTCAAGATGACGAACGGAAGAGCAAGTTCGCAGAAAACAAAATTGAAGAGGAAAAATAAAAAAAAGAAATCATTTCGAAATAGAGCCGATCTATTTGGTGAATATCACGGATAAAATTAGTATTATTTTATTTAACAATTTAATATTTACATGAGAGAGAACAGATTACAAGTTTCATCTTTATTAATTCTCTAATTCGTTGCACGTGCGATTTAATGGCGGAAACCGATAGATTTTAAAGCCGCCTTTTCGTATTTTTATTTCTTTTTTATATAGATTTCCGATTATTTCTTCATTGTGTTTAAAAGATTAATCTAAAGTTAATCTTTACGATAAAAAAATAATTAAAGAGATTAAATGTAAAAAATTACAAGTGAAAAAAAAGTTATAATGAAAATTGTTATCACGTTGGAAGAATGACTTTACTATCTCAACTTAACATTCAAGATGACAAACGGAAGAGCAAGTTCACAGAAAACAAAATTGAAGAGGAAAAATACAAAAAAAAAAAGAAATCATTTCGAAATAAAGCCGATCTATTTGGCGAATATCACGGATAAAATTAGTTTTAGTTTATTTAATATTTTAATATTTACATGAGAGAGAAAAGATTATAAGTTTCATTTTTATTAATTTTCTAATTCGTTGCACGTGCAATTTAATAACGGAAACTAATAGGTGAACATAGTTTTGAAAGCCACCTTCTCGCATTTTTTTAATAGATTGCCGATTATTCTTTATTGTGTTTGAAAAATTACATTTTAAAATTACACGTGCAAAACAAGTTATGATGAAATTTTTTTAACGGCGCCGTTAGAAACTGACAAATTCAGCTAAATTTAGGAGTTTAATTAATTCTGGGACTCAAATATCAAACATAATAAAGTAAAGTGTTAAGATATTGATACAAAAAAAGAAAGAAGGTAAATGTTACCTTACGCTACAATTGAACACCGATCATTCTAATTTGTATTTTAGTGGTATTCGAGGTCACTGACAATGAATCTGGTAATCAAACCCGCCGCAAATTTACCATTGTCATGGTATGAACCTCTAGACCTTGAGACTATTTTCTGCCATTTCTCCGCCATCGGTAATGTTTTTCTTACATTCGCGTACGAACGGGCGTAGTGAAGTGTCTTATCACATCGCGTAAGAATCTTTCAAATAAGAAAGTTTAAAAAAAAAAAAAAAATGAACCACTTTTTTTTATATCTTACATAGTTTTTGGTGCTTTTTTTAATTGATAAAAAAATAAAGTTTTCATGGGCGGTTTGAAAAAAAAACATAAGCACCAAACACATTTTTATGTTTTGCGTTTTTTTTTTTTAAATTTTTGTTTTTACATAGACGTCACCACTAATCAAGGCCGATAGGCCACTCAAGAATAAGGGTTAAAGAGTGTAGAGTAGTCAAAAGGACAATATAGTAGTCGATAGTAATGGAAGTTCGGTAAATTTGTTAACTTAAGTGGAACGGCTCATCAGAAACTTGTTCACGTTGGACTTGAAGAAAACCATATTATAGAAAGCTGGAAAGCAGGAAAACGAAAGACAATTCCACAGGCGTGCAGTTCTAAGAAAGAAGCTTTGATCATGGAATCTATGTTTAGGTTTAGGTACAGATAAAGAGTGGGGAAAATTATTGATAATGTTTTCAGCTAGTCTAGTGTTTCTTGTGAAAGTTTGGCGAGGATTGAAGCTCAGTTGAACACTTTCCATGAAAATAACGATAAAGCAGAGACAAACTCGCAACATCTCTTCTGTGAGATAGAGGTTGCAACGAAGAGAAAAGGACATCTCCCACCAGGCCACGAAGTCTATTTTGAACCCTATCAAGGCAGGACAAGTCTTTTCTAGCAGCTCCTGCCCATATGTGGCAACAGTATTCCATCCTTGGACGTATCTGGCTCTTATATAGATAGAGAATTGCATCAGCAGTGAGATATCTACTGGATCGATAGAAGGATCCGACCATTTTTCCAGCGGCCTTGGCAACAGATTTGATGTACATATTCCATTTAAAATCAGGAATAAAGGTCAAGCCCAGAAGCCTGTATAAACTTGCGGCCTCCCCAAGAGGAGAGCCATTCATTTTAATTGATGCCAGATGGGGATCAGAACGTTGATGATGTACAGATAGAAGATTGGTTTTAGATGCATTAAAAGTAACCAGCCACTCCTTTCCCCATTGTACAAAGTGATCAAGATCAGAGGAGAGAGAATCGGAGAGAAGTTGGTCGTTTACTGTCTTAGATGTGCTACCATAGATGGTAGTGTCATCAGCAAAAATGTCTATGAATGATGTAAGGATGTGATTTGGAAGATGTTTAATGTAGATCAGGAAAAGAGTTGGGCCCAGGATGGACCCCTGAGGGACTCCAACATTTATACTGTGAGCTTCTGATTTTTGCCCATCGACTACTACTCTTATGAACCTATCAGAGAGAAATGATTTTATAATTGAGAAGACATTTTCAGCAATACCATAGCTGGAGATCTTGTGAAGTAAACCTTTATGCCATAGCCTATCAAAGGCCTTAGATATGTCAAGAGCAATTGCCCTAGAAAGGTTGCCTCTGTCGAGAGATTCGCTAATCCTATGAGATATAACTGCAAGCACATCTGCTGTAGATCTAGCAGAACGGAAACCATACTGTGTGTCACTAAGAAGGTTATTTTTGCTGAGATGGTTGATTACTTCTCTATTTAACACAGATTCCAGCAACTTACTCATGACACACAGGAGACTTATTGGCCTGTACTGAGAGGGGGATGAACGATCACCTGAATTCTATAATACAGGGCATACTGATGAGATTTTCCAGGGTGATGGGAAGCAATTCCCCTTAAGACAACGTGTAAACAGTTTTGTAATGATGGGCGCTAGTTCTGGTTGAAGTTTTTTTAGTACTATAATTGGAATATCGTCAGGGCCGGTTGCTTTACTGGAATCAAGGTTTTTGATTAGCTTGGCAACATCACATACAGATATTTGTATATCACATAGTGTGTTTTCTGATACAGGAGGCAATATTGGGGGTTGGCGGCCTTGGTCACAAAGGGTAGAATTGGCTGCAAAGTTCTTGGCAAAGAGTTTGGCTTTGTCTGCTGCTGACGAGATTAACTCAGGTCCATTGATGATAGTTGGGATGGAGCACACGCTTATGTTCAAGATTCTGTTTGCAATTTGCCAAAACTGGTGGGAACCAAGCCGCTGCTCAGCTACTTTGGACTTGACAGACTGAGCATACAAATCTCTTGCGTTCTTTATTGCTTTCTTACAATGGTTGCTGGCAGTTCTGAAAGCGGCTTTATTTTCCATACATCTATTACGTTTGAAGCAGTGGAAAAAGTGATTTCTGTGCGCAATAGCAGCAGCACACTCTGGAGAAAACCATGGCTGGCTGTTAGGTTTTTGCTGGAACTTTTTCGAGGGTATGAAATTGTCTATACCTACAATCAACCATTCTGTCAGATCTGATATTATAGACGACACATCCTTTTTAAACATGGAATGCAGAGGAAGATCCGATATAAATGTACGGAAACTATCCCAGTCAACCATAGTGTTTCGATATACTGTACGATGGAGAGGTACGTCTGAGGACTTATTACATTTCATTTTTATCTTAATTGATACAACTGAGTGGTCGGAAGATCCAAGAGGAAACATAGCGGAAACTGAACATAGTTCAGGGCAAGTTGTGAGAAAAAGGTCTAGGAGACTTGCATACTGGCCGTCATTGTCGGGCACACGGGTGGGTTCGTGAACAATCTGAGTGAGGTCATAAACAATGGAGAAATCATAACAGAATATCTCCTCATCATCGGTCTTGTTTGAGTGGGTCAACCATTCCACATTGTGAACATTGAAGTCTCCACATACGTGAATGTTAGCTGAAGGATATGCTGATAGAACTTGGTCAATTTTCTCAGATATGTTTTTAAAGATAGTAACTCCGCTGTTATGGGGGCGATAGAGAGTAAATATAAATGCCGTAGTGTGAGTTAGTGCTACTCGGAAGCACATATAGGGTAAGTTAGGATCTTCTCTGGAGATGTCCCTACCACATGGAAAGCCATCTTTTATATAGGCACATATTCAATGCCCATGGCGATCTTGGGGGTCAGATTTGAAGTTAGGTTAGAGTATCCTTTAATTACGAACTCATTTAGGGAAATAGTCTGTCCAATTCCAGTTTCGCTTAAAAATAAAAGGTCTGGTTTAGTCTCCTGTAATTGGGCTTCAACCTTTGGAAGGTTAGAACGTAGATCCCTGATGTTAGAGAAGGAGACATGGTAGTGGGGTCTACGTTGGAAGTTTCAGATCCGGATTTAATCGTGTATTTTTTATTGAAACTTGTCATGATGGAATTTTGGAGTTTGTGGACTAGGTCGTCAGATTTGCTTAGAGCAGGACAGAGAGGGGAAACAAATATAGAAAAGTAACGAAGATGTTTTTTTGTAGCACATGATAAGATAAAGCGTTCTTTTTTTGGGGGGGTCCATTAAGAGGTGCTTCCGCAGTTTAATTAACCGCAAGTAACGCGCCGACATCTACCATTTCACAAAAATTCTGTTTACATTGGGAAGGAGGAAGGGGTCAGAAAGTTCATTTTATTTTATAACTAGCGGGGGGGGGGTTGCTCGTTCGTAAAATACGCTTGAATATAAAAATAAATTTTAATTTGTTCACATTTCGTATGTCAAAAGTAACAATAAAAAAAGTATAAGTTATTATCTCCCTTAGTAAGTTCGATTTGTTTCTATTTTTAACCCTTTTAATTAACACACGCATATAAAGATATATACGCACATATATATAATATATATATATATATATATATATATATATATATCTTTAGCAAAATAGACAACTATGTAAAGAAAAACTTTTATAATTATTGTAATTTGTTTATATTTTAAAAAGTGGAAAGACGATTTAAGAGTTAATCCTGGAACTTAACTCTACTGTGTGTTAAGTTAATTTAATTTCATTAATTTACAACTTTATTTTGAATTTTCTTAAAAAATACAAACAAACTTATCAATAAATAATCCCGGATCCTCGGATTAAGAGAACTTTTGTTGTTGTTGTTGTTGTTGTTGTTGTTGTTTATTCTATTTATTTAATTTTTTTAATATTCAGTAAATTTTGTTATTTTTTTAAATTTATTTGCTCGGCTATATTTGGTAACTGCCGGTTGGGCTTGAACAATAATCCAATACAGTTATATTTTGAGGAACACTTATCCTTACATTTCTTGTTCTGACATTTCGAAATGTCATAGATATTTGGAAGGCTGCCAATCCTCGTTTGCCTTTGATAAATGAAATATGTATTGTTAACAATGTGAAAATGTTATGCTTTTAGAAAACCAATAAATAGAAAATCTCTCCCTGCTGGAAGGAAAAGTTGAATACATTATTTGATATCTCATCATATTCATGCAAGCTGTCCATTTTTAGCTGTGACAATATTAATGTAAAATGCAGCAAAGAAAATTGCCAGACTAAGCTTATCTGCGCTTGCCCTCTTAAACAAAAAGTAAGTTATTTTGTTTTTAATTCATTATGAAGGGGAAACAACATAATATCTAAATTGTACAAATGTTGAAATAAATGAATTTCTACAGTTAAAATAAATATTGAAAGCCATGTTTCTATTTTATTTGACATGTCAAATAATTTTTAATTGAATCTGTTAAACTGTATTTTTAATATTAATAAAATCTGATATTTCAGGTTCAGAGATCAGAGAAGTAAACTCGGGGTAGTTCCAGCTTCGACCAATAGAAAGAACTGCCATAAAAATGTAGAAAAGAAGAAGAGAGATTAAACCAACAAAAGAATATGAAGATTTCATCACCAATAACTTCAACATCATATGTTCAGGATGATGTTTTTTCAATTCCTACTCCTCTATTTCAACTGATGAGGAAGATTATAAACAGTCAGATAGTCCTCCCAAATGACCTTATAATTTAACAAAAATTCCAAGGTATTCTCTTGAATTATTCAGGGTTGTATATCGTCTAATCTTGGATCCAACCTCGCCAATGCTTTGCTCTTGGATTTAAGGCTATGTGTCTTCTTATACCTAATATAGATCTAAAAATATCTATATGGATAATTGAAAAATGCATAGAGCAAAAGCTAAAATCAAAAGAAATTCAATGAAAACAAAATGAAAATGTAGAGAATCTTCTTTGCATTGGAGTAAATGGGAGGACAGACAAGGCCACAGTACTCTACAAGGAATCAGTTGAGGAAAATGGAAGTAATACTCTGAAAAAACTAAGGGACCTGAACACCACTTGACAATCACAAAGCAGACTAAATATTTGACACACAGAGGCCTTTCTGATATTGTTGCAAATGATAATATTCTTGTGGGGCAAGTGACCGATGTTTTACACAAATTTAAAAGTGTGAGCACAATTAAGGATGTCCTTGTTGACAATAGAAATATGAATACTGGTTGTGAAGGTGGACTTGTTTAACTTTTAGAAAAAAGAAATCTTCAGACTATTGGTTGCTCCTTACAACAAAATGAACTTCCATTCAAAACTCTATTTAAACATAATTTACTACAAATATTTTTTTCAACTGTTCGGGATCCTCTGGATTTTCACTTTAGAATGGAAGATATGGATAGCCTTAGTTGTGAGCAAAGACTTCTCTATGAATATACAGTTGGTATTTGTAGAAGTAAGGTGAACCCTTGATTTGTATCGTGGAAAATTGGGTCGTTAAACCAGGCAAGTTGGTTAACATTGGCCATCAGGTTCATGTGTCTTTGGACTCGTACGGCATTCCCACACAATCTTTCAACCAAACTAAAAAGTTTGATAAATTTTAGTGTTAATGTTTATGCTATTTGCTGGTGTGACATAAATTCCAATATCTACGAACTTATGTTTATGAAATTATTGACAGAATTAGAAAGCAGTCTATTGAGATTAAGAGTATTACATTAAAAAATATCCAATATAATGTTTCGTGCAAATGTTTTATTTTCAATGGTGAAATGTAATGATCGTGAATTGAGAGAAGAAAGTTAAAAATAATTTGAATCATTAGGTAAGTTAATATTTGTTCATAAATAACTTGTTGAATTAATTGTACCAATTTATTGAAACATTTTAAAGATTCTATCTTATTTCAAATATATTAAGGCAATTCATATATTAAAAATGTAACTCAAATCATTTTTTTTATTTTTTCAGAAGAGAAAAACCAACAAAAAAGACTGAAAAAAATTAGTGATCAACTTTAAAACTTTACACTGGACAAATTTAATTGATTTGTCAGTAAATGTAGTTTGTGGGCCGCCAATAACAATAGACATTTCTGACAAATAATTACAAAATTCATTATTCAATAAGGCATCGGCAGATACTAGCAGAAGTTCTGTGCTGACAATTAAGACCATTTTCCTCCTGAATAGCTTGGAATCTTTCTTTACATTCTCAAGGTGTGGAATGAACAGTCGAGTTGGTAACAGAGACTTCTCAATCAGTGTATGGCTTTTAAGCAATGCACTAACGCATACTAGCAAAAGTTCTGTATCGACAATTAAGATCATTATTTTCTTTTTATTTCACTTTTCTGATGGTTTGCCTCCAATTCTCAATTAAACAAAAAAGTTTTGCCACTTTTTTCACTTTTCTAATAATTTTTACCAAACTTACTTTACTTTTTACGTTCAAGTTTTTGCCAATTAATTAATTTCTAACCTGAATACAATTCAATCTTCCACCTCCTCTTTCAATAATACCATTAAGTGCCCAGCCCACCATATACTCCAACCCCCTTATATATATATATATATATATATATATATATATATATATATATATATGCTTGTGCAATTTAATAAAGACAGATGTACTACTTTGCACCTTTCTTATAAATTTTCTCATACTATTCATATATATATATATATATATATATATATATATATATATATATATATATGCGGACGTTGTTATATATATACGTGCATATACATTTGCATATGTCTGTTATGTATATATGTACGTGTATACATATTTGTTAGTATATATATTCAACAGACGTGATTGTAAAGATTAGAAGCATGGTTGAATTATCTGCAAAGTTTTTATTTCACATTTCTGATGTTTGGCCTCCAATTCTCAATTTAACAAAGTTTTGCCACTTTTTTCACCTTTCTAATAATTTTTACCAATCTTTACTTTTTATCTTTTACATTTTTTAGTTCAAGTTTTTACCAATTAATTAATTTCTAAACTGAATACAATTCAATCGTCCACCTCCTCAGCTTTCACTAATAACATTCATAACATATAGTGTAACGCCCTTTATATATATATATATATATATATATATATATATATATATATATATATATATATATATATATATATATATAGAGAGAGAGAGAGAGAGAGAGAGAGAGAGAGAGAGAGAGAGAGAGAGGTGTTATTTGTTTTTGTTTTTGCGATACGTTTTAAATGAATTCAATTATTTACAAAAGTGCATTTTTATCGAAATGCGAGTTGGGAATAATTTTCCCTTTAACCAACTTGGTACCCCCACATGGGGAGCGGTAGCTACATCAGAATTTTTGTAGGAATTTTTGACACCCCTAACACGAAACTGCGAATAAAATATAAAAAACTCGTAATTTCATCTTTAAAAGTGGGTTGTTTATTTTCTTTATGGATTATACTTCCAAAATAAACTATTAAAGTTGTATAAAAAGTAATAGAAATATTTTTTTTTAATATAAAACAGTAATGATATTAATTGAATTTTACGAGTTCAGTATTTTCCAATTTTTAAACTTTAAAAATCTATCAAAATTTTCTATTGATTGTAATTTTTACGATATTTTCAGGGTCAATGTGAAATTTTATGCTCTTTCCAATAAACCGAATATAATATTTAGGACAAACGTTTTTTTAATTCACGCCCCCATTTTGAAATGGCTATTAAAAAGTAAATAATTAATTTACTCACCAAAGTTTTATATATCACAAATTGAAGAGTAAATATCAATAAATAATATATTCAAATTTAAAACAAAAAATAAGTGATTTTTAGAAATTTACCTGTAAAGTCCGAAGTTTAAAATCTTTTTTTTTTTAAACACGTTGTTTTTTTGTACCACTTTGCACCTTTCTAGTAATTTTTCTCATAATCTTCTGATATGTGTATATATGGGCGTTGTTATATATGTGCGTATATACATTTGAATATATCTGTTATGTATATATGTACGTGTATATATATATTTGTTAGTATATTTTTGTTTGTGGCTGTATATGTTTGTACATATATGTATCCATGTACATGTATATATGTGCTTATATTTTTTCATATGTATGCGTGTATATATGTGTATCTTCCCCAGTAATTGTGTGCGTATATTATATGCTAACTTGTAACCCAAGTTAATCTAGTATATTAAACCCTACAATTGAATACCTTAATCTAAAGTAGTAATTTAAGTATTTACCTCTAAATGCACTACCCTTGACCCTCATTTTATTTTTTATGAAGACTTTTAACTCTTTTAACCCATGTAGTTCTCACACTCTTGTATTCCTCTCCCATCTTTTCCATCCCATATAAACTCCCCAAATATTCAATTAACCATTTTATTAGGAATAGTTTTACTAATTTTTTAAATTAATCATTTTACTAAATTTTTAATCATTTTTATTTTTTTATTTTATACTTTCTTTTCATACTTTATATTTTATATTCATATAAATTATTTTATCTATATTTATTCATATTTGACGTGTTTATTAATTTGTTGATTTATTTTATTTATTTATTTACTGCTTTATTTAGTTACTTATTCAACTATCGATTTTTATTTATTCAATGTTGATTGATATATTTGATTATTTTAAGCATTTACTTAATATTTATATATTTTTCTACGTGTTTATTTATATCTCATTATAATTCTATTATTTTAGTCTTAAATTAATTTTTGTCCACCTGCCTATAATTAGATATAGGACGTATCTTAATCTCCCTTGATAAGCCGTATCTTTTAAACTACTATTAATTTATCCCAATGCTGTTACCCCCACACACCTTCCCTCTGACATACATTAAATTATCACACATTCCCTCTTTTCTGTCCCTCTCACCCTCTCTCTCCTTCTCTATCTTTACCTTTGTCTTTGAGGCTGGGAATATATTTTATTTTTTTTTACTTTCTATATTTTATACTCATCTTGATGAACGGCCTAATCACATCAAACTCCGCTCATCTATTCAACCGCTTACCTCTTTCTTTCTTTTTCTTTCTCCTTCGATAATTTTTCTCTCTCTCCCTCTTTCTCTTCTTCTGCCTCAGGCTTTGCAATTCAACCTTTCCTTTTCCACCTTTGTTATCTCTTTTTTCATGAATTAACAGTTGGCCGCTTATGTTTTGATTTGAATCTGTATTTTGTACATTTTATAAATATTCAATGTGTGTTGGACATCAGTGTAATATTTGCTGATCTGGCCCAACCTCTTGATTTTTATAGTTTACATATATTTTCTGGAAACTGAAACCTAATAAACTTATGTAAATGTGGATATCGGTTTAACACACCTAGAGTGAATACTGCTTTGGTAAAATATAATTGACACATTTTCGCTTCTGGACGTTTTATTGAGATGTATTAAATTAAAAACAAAATAATAAACTAGTAAAACATGAACTCGGCATATATGTTCCTTTGGGTGGTTTTGAAGATTTACACGAGAATAAAAACTTTGTTTTAAAAGTAAGTTATTCACATAATCAAAGTATCAAATTCTTTTCTATCGGTTTTGCAGAAGAAAGTAACACAAATTTGGAACACAATAACACAAACACACACATATAACAAGAATACCTAAATATGGTTTTTAACTTTTTCAAAATTTTATTATTTGTGAATAGAACCAACTACCAGATGCTAGACATTCACAAAATCTCAAAACAGTACAATTGTTTGTTTGCATGTGAGTCTAAAGCTGATTTCATATAAACAGAAGAGTTAATTTACAAAAAAATATTTTCAGTTTTTATTTTACTTTGTAGGGAAAATCAAAACTTACTTGGCTAGCATGGGTGCGTGCTTGAAAGGGTCGGTTGTGTAACAAAAATAGAAAGAAGGACTATAATGGTTGTTCACATGTTTGTCTAAAGCTGATTTTATAAAAACTGTTAAGACGTGACCTCGGCATAAAAGTTGTATGTTCTTTCATTTTAAAGATTTACATAAGAATAAAAAAATTGTTTTTTAAAGAATATTATTAACTAAATCAAAGGATCACATTATTTTCAAAGGGTCGGTTGTGTAACTGTTGTATTATGGGGTGGCTCCCAGGTTGGGAAATCGTAATAGTGCATAGGACTCCCTGGCTGTGGTACATAGCAGTTTTAACTACGTCGGTCGTCCATGGGTTCACTTGTTTACTAAGCGGTTGTCATGACAACGAGTTAAGACTAGTGAGTTATCTCACCTTAGACTGGCACTTTTTCCTTATCTTGCCTCTCGTCAATTGTCAAAAATGTCATAACAACGTTGAACCTGAAAACAAAGCGGTTGACACTTAGAACGATCAGCCGTAACTTAAAAATATGCATTAAAAGACGTAAGTCACAATTGCGTTTGTTTTTGTATAAAATTATATTTTACAATATTATACAATTTAAAACAGTTCGTCTTTTTTCTTTTGGTGGTTCTGAAGTTCACAGCGATAGTAACAGTTTTCTCACAGTGCTCTGAGGAGGGAAAATGACGCTTCAACGATCCGGTCTTCAGCAACACATACTGTCCCTTTTTTCTCCTCTCTCTGCTCTATTCTCTCTGCTGATTCACCGTTTTTATTGGCATTTTGTCGCTTTGTTTTTTCTATCCACGCGTTCTGTCAATCAGTTGATAGATAATAGAACATGCGTTCTTTAGTCACGTTTTGACCTCAGATGATCATTCGATTTCATCTTCAGCCGAGCGACACGTGAATTCACCACTCATGCCAATATCTGTACTTCCAGAGCTTACGAGCAATGTCACGTTTCTTTGTTTTGTAAACAAAAAAATCGTCGTCCGATTTCTCTGTTTATGACGTAAGCCCTTTCTCTTTTCAACTGGTAGACAATCGATTATTCGATGCCCACTCTTTTAAATCTTTTATTAAAGTTTTTTTCTTTTCAGTTATGAATGATGGTTCCAGCCATCCATTACATAACACCCCTCCATTAACCATTTTTTTTTCAATCGTCTATCGGTCCATCGACATTTCCAATAATGTTTTTAATGTCACAATTTTTTTTTCATCCCTTTTACTGTATTTTTTTTCGTTTAACTTAGAAAAAAAAATAAAAATAAAAATAAACAGCAACACGAAAAGCATAAGGTCTTCTCCGGTATAAGTGCATCGGCCGCACTTAACAGCAAACTATACGCTGCAAATTTACCAATTTTACCGAAGTGGTCGATTTGTCCAATATTCTCCACTACCTCGGCTCTTTAATTAATATGACTAATTAACTAAATACGAGTCTTACATTTTAATGACTTGTTTAAAATGTGGGCAGCATATAGTACAAAAATTTCGACCAGAACGCCAGGATCCTAAATATTGGTGGCAACTCCGAACTCCCTATGATAAGGATGTTGCCTAACATCAACAGAGTAATTTTCTTAACCAATCCAAACATCCTGTTCCGCACTCCCGACCCGCAGTTCGATTATAACCTGAGTTCCCAACCCCCGTGCTAGCCCTAGCTACGGTTGGCTAATCCCTACTATCATAATCAACTCTGCATGACCTGGGCACTAAGTTATATATATCTTCCTTCGATATTTCATCAACTTCTTTAGCCCTTTCAGCCGTCATGCTACGCGTGATTATTTTCCGTTCCATCAACGGGACCCTGTTTTCCTGACTTGGGGATTCTCGTTGATGGCGATTGCTCTGTTGGGGATAATTTTCTTCCTCCCCACTAGAGGATTCTTGATTTGAACTACTATCCTCTACCGGTGCTGACAGGGTAGTTTTTCTACAGCCCTCTTGCTTGTTGGGGATATCCCATTCCTCCAGTTCTGCTTTCTGAAGGTGTTCCCCATGGGCTTTTGTTACTGCCCCGGTCAGTTGACTTCTAATTCTATACGAGACTGGCCCCGTCTTCTCTATTATTACGTAATATGGAGACCATCTTACATCTAGTTTTCCCTTTTTTCTATTATTTTTATAATAAACTAAGTCGCCAACTTGAAAATCGACTGCTTTTGTTTTCTCGTTGGCCCTATCTATCATTTTCTTCCTAGCTCTCTTTACATTGTTCCTGACTAATGTAAAGGTCCGATGCATGTCCTGCAGAGCGATCTCATGATCCTCTTCCCCGTAGTAAATTCTACGCGGCCTCAGTATGTTGTCTAACGGCAAGACAACGTCTCTATTATAGAGCAAATAATAGGGGGAGTACTTTGTTGTTTCGCTGACATGAAACCTTACAGCAGCCAGCATCTGGTTCAAGTACATGTCCCATGAACGGTCATTGTCCCCTATTTTCTTTGCTAGTACGTCATGCATCGTCCTATGGAATCTTTCTATTTTTCCGTTACTTTGCGGGTGGTAAAATGAGGGGGTCACGTGATCAACAGTAAGCTCTTCTAAAGCCCTTTTCATGATCCCATTGACGTTCTCCGGTCCATTATCCGTAAGTAACTGCAATGGTGCACCAAATCTGGGAAATATTTCCTCAATTAAGAGATGCACCACTGTCTCTGCCTTTTTATTAGGCACAGCGAAAGCCTCAGGCCAACCACTATACATGTCGATGAACGTGACTATGTATTGATTGCCTGACAAAGTCCTCGGATAGGGTCCGGAAATATCCAATGCAATCTTAGCAAAAGGAAAAGAAGGCATGTCGGTCTCCTGCATTTGAGGTTGTTGTTTCCTCAAATTTCTGGTCTGGCATGGGACGCACTTCCCTATGTGTTTGTTTACCTTCTTGAACAAACCAGGCCAGAAATACTTCTGTTTAATGGAGTGGAACGTTTTCTCCACACCCATATGACCATTCTCATCATGGTATTGTTTCAATACCTTCATTCTCAAATGTGACGGAATATATAATCTAACTAATGGATCGTCGTCGGGTTGCGATAAATAATATATGATATCGTCCATTATGATGTACTTTTTTTCTTCCATCTTAGACGTTTTACTGCTCCTCATCCGTTTCTTTAATTCGACGATCTGACTATCGGCGTCTTGTTCTTTACACATATCCAAACCTGATACTGTAGGACGCTCGCTTACTACCGGTGAGTCTTCGTCATCCTTATGCGATACAAACTCTCTTGGTTCAAAACGATTCGAGTTTATCGCACTCACCGTGTAATTCCTATCATCTATTTCTACTGGAGGATCGTCTTCATCCCGACTCGCATTTACCGCACGAGATAAGAGATCCGCACAGACGTTATCTTTTCCTTTTAGGTACTGTATGGTGCAATCATAGCCAGCCATACTTAATGCCCACGTCTGTATCTTCCTATTCTGTATCGGAGATTTCAGCAAGTACTCCAATGGTCTGTGATCCGTGTAGATGGTGAACGTAGCACTATGCAAGTAGTGATTCAACTTGCTTAAGGCATAGTGAATCGCATATGCTTCTTTCTCTATTGTTGACCATCTAGTCTGGGTATCAGACAACTTATGAGATAGAAAATAAATGGGTTTCTCTATCTCCCGACCCTCCTCCGGGTCGTAGACCATTTGAGACAAGGTTGCTCCGATCACATAATCGGAGGCATCCGTGTATAACCTGTATCCTTTGTTAGTGTCCGGGTATGCCAGCATCACCATCTCTGCAAGCTTCGATTTCAATCGATTAAAAGCAGACTGACATGCATCGTCCCAACAGAAACCTGCATGCTTCCTAGTTAATCGAATTAACGGTTCGGCGATTACAGAAAAATCCTTGATAAATCGCCTGTAATAGGATGTCATGCCTATAAAGTATCTAACCTGCTTCACAGTGGTTGGGGTCGCAATTGCCTGAATTGCTTTAACCTTGCCCCCCTCCGGCTGGATACCTTTCTCACTTACTCAGAATCCCAGATATTGCACTTCCTTGCCGAAAAACTCACACTTCGCCGCTTTTAACCTTAAATTATGCCTACGTAAACTACCTAACACTTTTTCTATATGCCTAACATGTTCCTCCTTTGTTTTGGAGAATATCAAAATATCATCCAAATAAGGCACGGCGAATTCTTCCTGTCCCTGTAACATTACGGACATTAGCTCCTGAAACACTCCCGGAGCGTTAGCAAGTCCGAATGGCATTACATTAAATTGGAACAGTCCTCTATGACAGGTGAACGCAGTTTTCTCTTTATCTTTTTCGTTCAACTTTACCTGCCAATACCCTGATTTCAAGTCCAACTTTGAGAAGTATTTTGCTGACCCAAGCGAGGCCAGTATATCATCAATTACTGGTAGCGCTCGGGCATACTTCTTTGTTATCTTATTCAGGGCCCTAAAATCTACACCGAACCTCTTTGTTCCGTCTTTCTTTTTTACCAAAACTATCGGGAAACTCCACGGACTGTTTGACCTTTCTATCACCCCTGCCTGTAGCATTTCCTCTAGTGCTACATTAACTTCTTCTCGTTGTTTGAGAGGTGTTCTATACGGGTTTTTCTTTATGGGATCGTTTTTTCCTGTATCGATCCTCATCTCTACTGTGTCAGTCCGGCCTAAATATCTATCCTCTGTGACGAATAAATCAGTATTTCGTTGCAGGACTTTATTTAAAACTTTCCTCATTTCTTCCAACACTTTTATGCCGTTGAGGTTACTTTTGTTTCCCGACTTCTTTTGTTTATTTGGCTTTGATATTGCCATTACTACTTCTGTTCTTCTACATCTACCTATCTTGTAACCTTTCTTTAATTTTACTGTGTGGTTCGTGTTATTCATAATTAGCAAGGGAAAACTTTTCCTACCTTTAATTTTTACTACCGTGTTCGCTACAGATACACCACTTAGATCACTTAGGAAGCCCTTATCTATCTGCACTACTTCGTAATCTAAACCCTGACCGTTTCTCATTTCGGCACGAGCTGTGCACGCATGTAAATGCTGCGGTTTCAGGGTGACATCGTGCCTTAATCTAACTATACTCGAAATATGAGCCTCCTCTTGCAGCGCTATGTACTCGCTGCCTAATCGGATTGCTCCTAAATCAAAGTACATTTTAACACTATTTTGCTTGAGCCAGTCTCAGCCCAATATGACGTTTCTTTTAAGGTTTTTCATCACTACAAAATCATGTCGAATGTACTGGCTTCCTACTTTAATTTGTAAACGCGCCACTCCTTGCACTATGAGAGGTGACCCGTTTGCAGTCCTTAAATTCATCTCTATTTTCTTTATCTCAGGCTTCTCTCTGAGACCTTCTAATACAGTACTTTTTATTACAGAAATTTCGGCGCCAGTATCTACTAAAGCCCTAAACTTATTTTTCTCTATCTTAATAGGGATGCAATTAGCGGCGCCCATATGTCCTATGATCTTTGACTGTTCACCCCTCTTCCTCTCGCTGGGCGTCTTGCAAGTGGGGTCTGCTCGTTTCCCGACTTAGGGAAGGTGCAGTTCCTGGCTATATGGCCTTTTCTGCCGCAATTGTAACACTTAATCCCCGGCCAAGGGCGCTCTGTTTCTCTTGCCTTGAAGCCGGGTCCCCTATTAAATCCTCTATAATTCCCCTGCCCCCTATCTGGCCCTGGGAATCTTTTTTTCCTTATCGCTTCTATATTCCTCTGGCGCCCACTATAATTTATTTCCATAGGTTCTTCTTCTTGGTCATTGCCTCTTATGCGGGTTTGCCACCGTTCCTCGATTAGGGCCTTTTCATAGGCTACCTTGAGGTCCGATGGTTCTTCCCTCATGACAGCGATTTTGACTTGTCTGTCATATAGCCCCTCGATGAAGAAACCTATCACTTGGCTTTTTATTACTTCATTGTTCGTATCTAGACTACCATACGAACCTATAGCCAAGTGCACTAACCTCTGCATGTAGTCCTGCACAGTTTCGCTTCTACCCTGCTTAATATTTGCTAACTCCCTAACAAACTTGGTAGGATCTGCCTGGACTCCAAAATAATTATCTAGAGCTCGCTTCAAGTCTACCCATGCTACACTCTCATTGTTGGCTAGTAGTCCTGAAACAAACTGTCCTATTGGGCCAGCCGTCGTAATTAACGCTAATTGGCATTTTTCTTCCTCTGTTTGGCTAACTATTCTAGTGTATTTATCTATATCATTTAGCCATCTTCTGTATTCCTGCGATCGTCTAGTGTCTAATGGTTTTATTTTTGATAACAACGCCTCCCCCCTCAGAGAGTTCGAAATGGTCTTCCCTACATTGTGTAGTTCAGCCCCTAGGATCTGAGAAAAATCTGTGAAAAACTGCTGTTCCATCTTTTACAATTATTTTCAAATTTATACAAGAAAGAAAGAAGAAAGAAAAGAAATATATATAACTTTTTTTTTCTTTTTTTTTTAAACAAAACTTTTTAAGAGCCGAGGTTTAGAAATATATTGAAAAAATCAACTAACCTTTGCTTTTCCTCAGGTCCAGTGTTCTTTCTTCTTCTCTTTCTTGCTTCTGCGTTCGCGTTTCTCTTCACCGATTGATTTACGTTGTGTTTTTATTTCTTCTTCTTTGTTGTTGTGTATGTGGTAACCAAGTTCTTTTTGTGTAAGAGTTCTTTTTGTTTAGTTTTGTTTTTGTTAAAAAGTTCTTACTTACCACTCTTGCGGAGTGAACTGGTCATCAAGGCACCAATTAATACTATGTTGTATTATGGGGTGGCTCCCAGGTTGGGAAATCGTAATAGTGCGTAGGACTCCCTGGCTGTGGTACATAGCAGTTTTAACTACGTCGGTCGTCCATGGGTTCACTTGTTTACTAAGCGGTTGTCATGACAACGAGTTAAGACTAGTGAGTTATCTCACCTTAGACTGGCACTTTTTCCTTATCTTGCCTCTCGTCAATTGTCAAAAATGTCATAACAACGTTGAACCTGAAAACAAAGCGGTTGACACTTAGAACGATCAGCCGTAACTTAAAAATATGCATTAAAAGACGTAAGTCACAATTGCGTTTGTTTTTGTATAAAATTATATTTTACAATATTATACAATTTAAAACAGTTCGTCTTTTTTCTTTTGGTGGTTCTGAAGTTCACAGCGATAGTAACAGTTTTCTCACAGTGCTCTGAGGAGGGAAAATGACGCTTCAACGATCCGGTCTTCAGCAACACATACTGTCCCTTGTTTCTCCTCTCTCTGCTCTATTCTCTCTGCTGATTCACCGTTTTTATTGGCATTTTGTCGCTTTGTTTTTTTCTATCCACGCGTTCTGTCAATCAGTTGATAGATAATAGAACATGCGTTCTTTAGTCACGTTTTGACCTCAGATGATCATTCGATTTCATCTTCAGCCGATCGACATGTGAATTCACCACTCGTGCCAATATCTGTACTTCCAGAGCATACGAGCAATGTCCCGTTTCTTTGTTTTGTAAACAAACAAATCGTCGTCCGATTTCTCTGTTTATGACGTAAGCCCTTTCTCTTTTCAACTGGTAGACAATCGATTATTCGATGCCCACTCTTTTAAATCTTTTATTAAAGTTTTTTCTTTTCAGTTATGTATGATGGTTCCAGCCATCCATTACATAATATAACAAGAATATAAAAAGAAGCTTAAAACGGTAACATCCAATTGATTTCATGGGTAACGGTCATGACAGCAATGCAGATGAATAAAAAAAGACGAGAAGAGCAACATACAGTTTTTCTTATTTTACTTGAATTGAAACTTGGCTTGCATGGGTGCAAAGGTCGGTTGTGTAACAAAAAATAAAGAGAAACCCTAAAATGGTTACATCCAACTGGTTTTATGTGTAATTCTCATCACAGTGAGGCATAATGTCGACATTTCTATGCAAAAGAAACAGATGAATTTAAAAAAAACATGTACCAAATAGAGGATTAGTTAAAAGAAAATGTGCTACGTATATAGGCATGTGTAAGTAAACTTGAACTCTGTTGAGTTTTGGAGTTGGACGTTTTGAAAACAGAATGTTGAGTTGTGGAGTTAATAGTTTTGACAACAAGGTATCTTGTGGATTTGGATGTTTTGAAAACAGTGCGTCTTGTAGATTTGGATGTTTTGAAAACAGGGTGTCTTGTTGATTTGGATATTTTGAAAACAGGGTGTCTTGTGGATTTGGATGTTTTGAAAACAGGGTGTCTTGTGGATTTGGATGTTTTGAAAACAGAGTGTCTTGTGGATTTGGATGTTTTGAAAACAGGGTGTCTTGTGGGTTTGGATGTTTTGAAAACAGGGTGTCTTGTGGATTTGGATGTTTTGAAAACAGGGTGTCTTGTGGATTTGGATGTTTTGAAAACAGGGTGTCTTGTGGATTTGGATGTTTTGAAAACAGAGTGTCTTGTGGATTTGGATGTTTTGAAAACCGGGTGTCTTGTGGATTTGCATGTTTTGAAAACAGGGTGTCTTGTGGATTTGAATGTTTTGAAACTAAAGTGTCTTGTGGATTTGGATCTTTTGAAAACAGGGTGTCTTGTGGATTTGGATGTTTTGAAAACAGGGTGTCTTGTTGATTTGGATGTTTTGACAAAAGGGTGTCTTGTTGATTTGGATGTTTTGACAACAGGGTGTCTTGTGGATTTGGATGTTTTGACAACAGGGTGTCTTGTTGGTTTGGATGTTTTGAAAACAGGGTGTCTTGTTGATTTGGATGTTTTGAAAACGGGGTGTCATGTGGATTTGGATGTTTTGAAAACAGGGTGTCTTGTGGATTTGGATGTTTTGAAAACAGGGTGTCTTGTGGATTTGGATGTTTTGAAAACAGAGTGTCTTGTGGATTTGGATGTTTTGACAACAGGGTGTCTTGTGGATTTGGATGTTTTGAAAACAGGGTGTCTTGTGGGTTTGGATGTTTTAAAACAGTGCGTCTTGTAGATTTGGATGTTTTGAAAACAGGGTGTCTTGTGGATTTGGATGTTTTGAAAACAGTGTGTCTTGTGGATTTGGATGTTTTTAAAACACCGGTGTCTTGTGGATTTGGATGTTTTGAAAACAGGGTGTCTTGTGGATTTGGATGTTTTGACAACAGGGTGTCTTGTGGATTTGGATGTTTTGAAAACAGTGTGTCTTGTGGATTTGGATGTTTTGAAAACAGGGTGTTTTGTGGATTTGGATGTTTTGACAACAGAGTGTCTTGTGGATTTGGATGTTTTGACAACAGGGTGTCTTGTGGATTTGGATGTTTTGAAAACAGTGTGTCTTGTGGATTTGGATGTTTTGAAAACACCGGTGTCTTGTGGATTTGGATGTTTTGAAAACAGAGTGTCTTGTGGATTTGGATGTTTTGAAAACACCGGTGTCTTGTGGATTTGGATGTTTTGAAAACAGGGTGTCTTGTGGATTTGGATGTTTTGACAACAGGGTGTCTTGTGGATTTAGATGTTTTGAAAACAGTGTGTCTTGTGGATTTGGATGTTTTAAAAAAAGGGTGTCTTGTGGATTTGGATGTTTTGACAACAGAGTGTCTTGTGGATTTGAATGTTTTGAAAACAGGGCGTCTTGTGGATTTGGATGTTTTGAAAACAGGGTGTCTTGTGGATTTGGATGTTTTGAAAACAGAGTGTCTTGTGGATTTGGATGTTTTGAAAACAGGGTGTCTTGTGGGTTTGGATGTTTTGAAAACAGGGTGTCTTGTGGATTTGGATGTTTTGAAAACAGGGTGTCTTGTGGATTTGGATGTTTTGAAAACAGGGTGTCTTGTGGATTTGGATGTTTTGAAAACAGAGTGTCTTGTGGATTTGGATGTTTTGAAAACCGGGTGTCTTGTGGATTTGCATGTTTTGAAAACAGGGTGTCTTGTGGATTTGAATGTTTTGAAACTAAAGTGTCTTGTGGATTTGGATCTTTTGAAAACAGGGTGTCTTGTGGATTTGGATGTTTTGAAAACAGGGTGTCTTGTTGATTTGGATGTTTTGACAAAAGGGTGTCTTGTTGATTTGGATGTTTTGACAACAGGGTGTCTTGTGGATTTGGATGTTTTGACAACAGGGTGTCTTGTTGGTTTGGATGTTTTGAAAACAGGGTGTCTTGTTGATTTGGATGTTTTGAAAACAAGGTGTCATGTGGATTTGGATGTTTTGAAAACAGGGTGTCTTGTGGATTTGGATGTTTTGAAAACAGGGTGTCTTGTGGATTTGGATGTTTTGAAAACAGAGTGTCTTGTGGATTTGGATGTTTTGACAACAGGGTGTCTTGTGGATTTGGATGTTTTGAAAACAGGGTGTCTTGTGGGTTTGGATGTTTTAAAACAGTGCGTTTTGTAGATTTGGATGTTTTGAAAACAGGGTGTCTTGTGGATTTGGATGTTTTGAAAACAGTGTGTCTTGTGGATTTGGATGTTTTTAAAACACCGGTGTCTTGTGGATTTGGATGTTTTGAAAACAGGGTGTCTTGTGGATTTGGATGTTTTGACAACAGGGTGTCTTGTGGATTTGGATGTTTTGAAAACAGTGTGTCTTGTGGATTTGGATGTTTTGAAAACAGGGTGTTTTGTGGATTTGGATGTTTTGACAACAGAGTGTCTTGTGGATTTGGATGTTTTGACAACAGGGTGTCTTGTGGATTTGGATGTTTTGAAAACAGTGTGTCTTGTGGATTTGGATGTTTTGAAAACACCGGTGTCTTGTGGATTTGGATGTTTTGAAAACAGAGTGTCTTGTGGATTTGGATGTTTTGAAAACACCGGTGTCTTGTGGATTTGGATGTTTTGAAAACAGGGTGTCTTGTGGATTTGGATGTTTTGACAACAGGGTGTCTTGTGGATTTAGATGTTTTGAAAACAGGGTGTCTTGTGGATTTGAATGTTTTGAAAACAGGGTGTCTTGTGGATTTGAATGTTTTGAAAACAGGGTGTCTTGTGGATTTGGATGTTTTGACAACAGAGTGTCTTGTGGATTTAGATGTTTTGAAAACAGGGTGTCTTGTGGATTTGGATGTTTTGAAAACAGAGTGTCTTGTGGATTTGGATGTTTTGAAAACAGGGTGTCTTGTGGATTTGGATGTTTTGAAAACAGAGTGTCTTGTGGATTTGGATATTTTGAAAACAGGGTGTCTTGTGGATTTGGATGTTTTGAAAACAGGGTGTCTTGTGGATTTGGATGTTTTGAAAACAGAGTGTCTTGTGGATTTGGATGTTTTGAAAACAGGGTGTCTTGTGGGTTTGGATGTTTTGAAAACAGGGTGTCTTGTGGATTTGGATGTTTTGAAAACAGGGTGTCTTGTGGATTTGGATGTTTTGAAAACAGGGTGTCTTGTGGATTTGGATGTTTTGAAAACAGAGTGTCTTGTGGATTTGGATGTTTTGAAAACCGGGTGTCTTGTGGATTTGCATGTTTTGAAAACAGGGTGTCTTGTGGATTTGAATGTTTTGAAACTAAAGTGTCTTGTGGATTTGGATCTTTTGAAAACAGGGTGTCTTGTGGATTTGGATGTTTTGAAAACAGGGTGTCTTGTTGATTTGGATGTTTTGACAAAAGGGTGTCTTGTTGATTTGGATGTTTTGACAACAGGGTGTCTTGTGGATTTGGATGTTTTGACAACAGGGTGTCTTGTTGGTTTGGATGTTTTGAAAACAGGGTGTCTTGTTGATTTGGATGTTTTGAAAACGGGGTGTCATGTGGATTTGGATGTTTTGAAAACAGGGTGTCTTGTGGATTTGGATGTTTTGAAAACAGGGTGTCTTGTGGATTTGGATGTTTTGAAAACAGAGTGTCTTGTGGATTTGGATGTTTTGACAACAGGGTGTCTTGTGGATTTGGATGTTTTGAAAACAGGGTGTCTTGTGGGTTTGGATGTTTTAAAACAGTGCGTCTTGTAGATTTGGATGTTTTGAAAACAGGGTGTCTTGTGGATTTGGATGTTTTGAAAACAGTGTGTCTTGTGGATTTGGATGTTTTTAAAACACCGGTGTCTTGTGGATTTGGATGTTTTGAAAACAGGGTGTCTTGTGGATTTGGATGTTTTGACAACAGGGTGTCTTGTGGATTTGGATGTTTTGAAAACAGTGTGTCTTGTGGATTTGGATGTTTTGAAAACAGGGTGTTTTGTGGATTTGGATGTTTTGACAACAGAGTGTCTTGTGGATTTGGATGTTTTGACAACAGGGTGTCTTGTGGATTTGGATGTTTTGAAAACAGTGTGTCTTGTGGATTTGGATGTTTTGAAAACACCGGTGTCTTGTGGATTTGGATGTTTTGAAAACAGAGTGTCTTGTGGATTTGGATGTTTTGAAAACAGGGTGTCTTGTTGATTTGGATGTTTTGACAAAAGGGTGTCTTGTTGATTTGGATGTTTTGACAACAGGGTGTCTTGTGGATTTGGATGTTTTGACAACAGGGTGTCTTGTTGGTTTGGATGTTTTGAAAACAGGGTGTCTTGTTGATTTGGATGTTTTGAAAACGGGGTGTCATGTGGATTTGGATGTTTTGAAAACAGGGTGTCTTGTGGATTTGGATGTTTTGAAAACAGGGTGTCTTGTGGATTTGGATGTTTTGAAAACAGAGTGTCTTGTGGATTTGGATGTTTTGACAACAGGGTGTCTTGTGGATTTGGATGTTTTGAAAACAGGGTGTCTTGTGGGTTTGGATGTTTTAAAACAGTGCGTCTTGTAGATTTGGATGTTTTGAAAACAGGGTGTCTTGTGGATTTGGATGTTTTGAAAACAGTGTGTCTTGTGGATTTGGATGTTTTTAAAACACCGGTGTCTTGTGGATTTGGATGTTTTGAAAACAGGGTGTCTTGTGGATTTGGATGTTTTGACAACAGGGTGTCTTGTGGATTTGGATGTTTTGAAAACAGTGTGTCTTGTGGATTTGGATGTTTTGAAAACAGGGTGTTTTGTGGATTTGGATGTTTTGACAACAGAGTGTCTTGTGGATTTGGATGTTTTGACAACAGGGTGTCTTGTGGATTTGGATGTTTTGAAAACAGTGTGTCTTGTGGATTTGGATGTTTTGAAAACACCGGTGTCTTGTGGATTTGGATGTTTTGAAAACAGAGTGTCTTGTGGATTTGGATGTTTTGAAAACACCGGTGTCTTGTGGATTTGGATGTTTTGAAAACAGGGTGTCTTGTGAATTTGGATGTTTTGACAACAGGGTGTCTTGTGGATTTAGATGTTTTGAAAACAGTGTGTCTTGTGGATTTGGATGTTTTAAAAAAAGGGTGTCTTGTGGATTTGGATGTTTTGACAACAGAGTGTCTTGTGGATTTGAATGTTTTGAAAACAGGGCGTCTTGTGGATTTGGATGTTTTGAAAACAGGGTGTCTTGTGGATTTGGATGTTTTGAAAACAGAGTGTCTTGTGGATTTGGATGTTTTGAAAACAGGGTGTCTTGTGGGTTTGGATGTTTTGAAAACAGGGTGTCTTGTGGATTTGGATGTTTTGAAAACAGGGTGTCTTGTGGATTTGGATGTTTTGAAAACAGGGTGTCTTGTGGATTTGGATGTTTTGAAAACAGAGTGTCTTGTGGATTTGGATGTTTTGAAAACCGGGTGTCTTGTGGATTTGCATGTTTTGAAAACAGGGTGTCTTGTGGATTTGAATGTTTTGAAACTAAAGTGTCTTGTGGATTTGGATCTTTTGAAAACAGGGTGTCTTGTGGATTTGGATGTTTTGAAAACAGGGTGTCTTGTTGATTTGGATGTTTTGACAAAAGGGTGTCTTGTTGATTTGGATGTTTTGACAACAGGGTGTCTTGTGGATTTGGATGTTTTGACAACAGGGTGTCTTGTTGGTTTGGATGTTTTGAAAACAGGGTGTCTTGTTGATTTGGATGTTTTGAAAACAAGGTGTCATGTGGATTTGGATGTTTTGAAAACAGGGTGTCTTGTGGATTTGGATGTTTTGAAAACAGGGTGTCTTGTGGATTTGGATGTTTTGAAAACAGAGTGTCTTGTGGATTTGGATGTTTTGACAACAGGGTGTCTTGTGGATTTGGATGTTTTGAAAACAGGGTGTCTTGTGGGTTTGGATGTTTTAAAACAGTGCGTTTTGTAGATTTGGATGTTTTGAAAACAGGGTGTCTTGTGGATTTGGATGTTTTGAAAACAGTGTGTCTTGTGGATTTGGATGTTTTTAAAACACCGGTGTCTTGTGGATTTGGATGTTTTGAAAACAGGGTGTCTTGTGGATTTGGATGTTTTGACAACAGGGTGTCTTGTGGATTTGGATGTTTTGAAAACAGTGTGTCTTGTGGATTTGGATGTTTTGAAAACAGGGTGTTTTGTGGATTTGGATGTTTTGACAACAGAGTGTCTTGTGGATTTGGATGTTTTGACAACAGGGTGTCTTGTGGATTTGGATGTTTTGAAAACAGTGTGTCTTGTGGATTTGGATGTTTTGAAAACACCGGTGTCTTGTGGATTTGGATGTTTTGAAAACAGAGTGTCTTGTGGATTTGGATGTTTTGAAAACACCGGTGTCTTGTGGATTTGGATGTTTTGAAAACAGGGTGTCTTGTGGATTTGGATGTTTTGACAACAGGGTGTCTTGTGGATTTAGATGTTTTGAAAACAGGGTGTCTTGTGGATTTGAATGTTTTGAAAACAGGGTGTCTTGTGGATTTGAATGTTTTGAAAACAGGGTGTCTTGTGGATTTGGATGTTTTGACAACAGAGTGTCTTGTGGATTTAGATGTTTTGAAAACAGGGTGTCTTGTGGATTTGGATGTTTTGAAAACAGAGTGTCTTGTGGATTTGGATGTTTTGAAAACAGGGTGTCTTGTGGATTTGGATGTTTTGAAAACAGAGTGTCTTGTGGATTTGGATATTTTGAAAACAGGGTGTCTTGTGGATTTGGATGTTTTGAAAACAGGGTGTCTTGTGGATTTGGATGTTTTGAAAACAGAGTGTCTTGTGGATTTGGATGTTTTGAAAACAGGGTGTCTTGTGGGTTTGGATGTTTTGAAAACAGGGTGTCTTGTGGATTTGGATGTTTTGAAAACAGGGTGTCTTGTGGATTTGGATGTTTTGAAAACAGGGTGTCTTGTGGATTTGGATGTTTTGAAAACAGAGTGTCTTGTGGATTTGGATGTTTTGAAAACCGGGTGTCTTGTGGATTTGCATGTTTTGAAAACAGGGTGTCTTGTGGATTTGAATGTTTTGAAACTAAAGTGTCTTGTGGATTTGGATCTTTTGAAAACAGGGTGTCTTGTGGATTTGGATGTTTTGAAAACAGGGTGTCTTGTTGATTTGGATGTTTTGACAAAAGGGTGTCTTGTTGATTTGGATGTTTTGACAACAGGGTGTCTTGTGGATTTGGATGTTTTGACAACAGGGTGTCTTGTTGGTTTGGATGTTTTGAAAACAGGGTGTCTTGTTGATTTGGATGTTTTGAAAACGGGGTGTCATGTGGATTTGGATGTTTTGAAAACAGGGTGTCTTGTGGATTTGGATGTTTTGAAAACAGGGTGTCTTGTGGATTTGGATGTTTTGAAAACAGAGTGTCTTGTGGATTTGGATGTTTTGACAACAGGGTGTCTTGTGGATTTGGATGTTTTGAAAACAGGGTGTCTTGTGGGTTTGGATGTTTTAAAACAGTGCGTCTTGTAGATTTGGATGTTTTGAAAACAGGGTGTCTTGTGGATTTGGATGTTTTGAAAACAGTGTGTCTTGTGGATTTGGATGTTTTTAAAACACCGGTGTCTTGTGGATTTGGATGTTTTGAAAACAGGGTGTCTTGTGGATTTGGATGTTTTGACAACAGGGTGTCTTGTGGATTTGGATGTTTTGAAAACAGTGTGTCTTGTGGATTTGGATGTTTTGAAAACAGGGTGTTTTGTGGATTTGGATGTTTTGACAACAGAGTGTCTTGTGGATTTGGATGTTTTGACAACAGGGTGTCTTGTGGATTTGGATGTTTTGAAAACAGTGTGTCTTGTGGATTTGGATGTTTTGAAAACACCGGTGTCTTGTGGATTTGGATGTTTTGAAAACAGAGTGTCTTGTGGATTTGGATGTTTTGAAAACACCGGTGTCTTGTGGATTTGGATGTTTTGAAAACAGGGTGTCTTGTGGATTTGGATGTTTTGACAACAGGGTGTCTTGTGGATTTAGATGTTTTGAAAACAGGGTGTCTTGTGGATTTGAATGTTTTGAAAACAGGGTGTCTTGTGGATTTGAATGTTTTGAAAACAGAGTGTCTTGTGGATTTGGATGTTTTGAAAACACCGGTGTCTTGTGGATTTGGATGTTGTGAAAACAGGGTGTCTTGTGGATTTGGATGTTTTGAAAACACCGGTGTCTTGTGGATTTGGATGTTTTGAACACAGGGTGTCTTGTGGATTTGGATGTTTTGAAAACACCGGTGTCTTGTGGATTTGGATGTTTTGAAAACAGGGTGTCTTGTGGATTTGGATGTTTTGACAACAGAGTGTCTTGTGGATTTAGATGTTTTGAAAACAGGGTGTCTTGTGGATTTGGATGTTTTGAAAACAGAGTGTCTTGTGGATTTGGATGTTTTGAAAACAGGGTGTCTTGTGGATTTGGATGTTTTGAAAACAGAGTGTCTTGTGGATTTGAATGTTTTGAAAACAGGGCGTCTTGTGGATTTGGATGTTTTGAAAACACCGGTGTCTTGTGGATTTGGATGTTTTGACAACAGAGTGTCTTGTGGATTTAGATGTTTTGAAAACAGTGTGTCTTGTGGATTTGGATGTTTTGAAAACACCGGTGTCTTGTGGATTTGGATGTTTTGAAAACAGAGTGTCTTGTGGATTTGGATGTTTTGAAAACAGGGTGTCTTGTGGATTTGGATGTTTTGAAAACAGGGTGTCTTGTGGATTTGAATGTTTTGAAAACAGGGCGTCTTGTGGATTTGGATGTTTTGACAACAGAGTGTCTTGTGGATTTAGATGTTTTGAAAACAGGGTGTCTTGTGGATTTGGATGTTTTGAAAACAGAGTGTCTTGTGGATTTGGATGTTTTGAAAACAGGGTGTCTTGTGGATTTGGATGTTTTGACAACAGGGTGTCTTGTGGATTTGGATGTTTTGAAAACAGGGTGTCTTGTTGATTTGGATGTTTTGAAAACGGGGTGTCATGTGGATTTGGATGTTTTGAAAACAGGGTGTCTTGTGGATTTGGATGTTTTGAAAACAGGGCGTCTTGTGGATTTGGATGTTTTGAAAACAGAGTGTCTTGTGGATTTGGATGTTTTAAAAAAGGGTGTCTTGTGGATTTGGATGTTTTGCAAACAGAGTGTCTTGTGGATTTGGATGTTTTGACAACAGGGTGTCTTGTGGATTTGGATGTTTTGAAAACAGTGTGTCTTGTGGATTTGGATGTTTTGAAAACACCGGTGTCTTGTGGATTTGGATGTTTTGAAAACATGGTGTCTTGTGGATTTGGATGTTTTGAAAACAGAGTGTCTTGTGGATTTGGATGTTTTGAAAACAGGGTGTCTTGTGGATTGGGATGTTTTGAAAACAGGGTGTCTTGTGGATTTGGATGTTTTGAAAACAGGGTGTCTTGTGGATTTGGATGTTTTGAAAACAGAGTGTCTTGTGGATTTGGATGTTTTGAAAACAGGGTGTCTTGTGGATTTGGATGTTTTGAAAACAGGGTGTCTTGTGGATTTGGATGTTTTGAAAACAGGGTGTCTTGGTGATTGGGATGTTTTGAAAACAGTGTGTCTTGTGGATGTGGATGTTGTGAAAACAGGGTGTATTGTGGATCTGGATGTTTTGAAAACAGGGTGTCTTGTGGATTTGGATGTTTTGAAAACAGGGTGTCTTACTGATTTGGATATTTTGACAACAGGATGTCTTGTGGATTTGGATGTTTTGAAAACAGGGTGTTTTGTGGATTTGGATGTTTTGAAAACAGGGTGTCTTGTGGATTTGGATGTTTTGAAAACAGAGTGTCTTGTGGATTTGGATGTTTTGAAAACAGGGTGTATTGTGGATTTGGATGTGTTGACAACAGGGTGTCTTGTGGATTTGGATGTTTTGACAACAGGATGTCTTGTGGATTTGGATGTTTTGAAAACACCGGTGTCTTGTGGATTTGGATGTTTTGACAACAGGGTGTCTTGTGGATTTGGATGTTTTGACAACAGGGTGTCTTGTTGATTTGGATATTTTGACAACAGGATGTCTTGTGGATTTGGATGTTTTGAAAACAGGGTGTTTTGTGGATTTGGATGTTTTTAAAACAGGGTGTCTTGTCGATTTGGGTGTTTTGAAAATAGAGTGTCTTTTGGATTTGGATGTTTTGAAAACAGGGTGTCTTGTGGATTTGGATGTTTTGAAAACAGGGTGTCTTGTGGATTTGGATGTTTTAAAAAAGGGTGTTTTGTGGATTTGGATGTTTTGACAACAGGGTGTCTTGTGGATTTGGATGTTTTGAAAACAGGGTGTCTTGTGGATTTGGATGTTTTGAAAACAGGGTGTCTTGTAGATTTGGATGTTTGGACAACAGGGTGTCTTGTTGATTTGGATGTTTTGAAAACAGGGTGTCATGTGGATTTGGATGTTTTGAAAACAGGGTGTCTTGTTGATTTGGATGTTTTCAAAACAGAGTGTCTTGTGAATTTGGATGTTTTTAAAACAGGGTGTCTTGTGGATTTGGATGTTTTGAAAACAGGGTGTCTTGTAGATTTGGATGTTTTGAAAACAGGGTGTCTTGGTGATTTGGATGTTTTGAAAACAGGGTGTCTTGTGGATGTGGATGTTGTGAAAACAGGGTGTATTGTGGATTTGGATGTTTTGAAAACAGGGTGTCTTGTGGATTTGGATGTTTTGAAAACAGGGTGTCTTACTGATTTGGATATTTTGACAACAGGATGTCTTGTGGATTTGGATGTTTTGAAAACAGGGTGTCATGTGGATTTGGATGTTTTGAAAACAGGGTGTCTTGTCGATTTGGATGTTTTGAAAACAGAGTGTCTTGTGGATTTGGATGTTTTGAAAACAGGGTGTCTTGTGGATTTGGATGTTTTGAAAACAGGGTGTATTGTGGATTTGGATGTTTTCAAAACAGTGTGTCTTGTGGATTTGGATGTTTTGAAAACAGGGTGTCTTGTGGATTTGGATGTTTTGAAACAAGGGTGTCTTGTGGATTTGGATGTTTTGAAAACAGGGTGTCTTGTGGATTTGGATGTTTTGAAAACAGGGTGTCTTGTGGATTTGGATGTTTTGAAAACAGGGTGTATTGTGGATTTGGATGTTTTGACAACAGGGTGTCTTGTGGATTTGGATGTTTTGAAAACAGGGTGTCTTGTTCAGTTGGATATTTTGACAACAGGATGTCTTGTGGATTTGGATGTTTTGAAAACAGGGTGTTTTGTGGATTTGGATGTTTTGAAAACAGGGTGTCTTGTGGATTTGGATGTTTTGAAAACAGAGTGTCTTGTGGATTTGGATGTTTTGAAAACAGGGTGTATTGTGGATTTGGATGTGTTGACAACATGGTGTCTTGTGGATTTGGATGTTTTGACAACAGGATGTCTTGTGGATTTGGATGTTTTGAAAACAGGGTGTTTTGTGGATTTGGATGTTTTTAAAACAGGGTGTCTTGTCGATTTGGGTGTTTTGAAAATAGAGTGTCTTGTGGATTTGGATGTTTTGAAAACAGGGTGTCTTGTGGATTTGGATGTTTTGAAAACAGGGTGTCTTGTGGATTTGGATGTTTTAAAAAAAGGGTGTTTTGTGGATTTGGATGTTTTGATAACAGGGTGTCTTGTGGATTTGGATGTTTTGAAAACAGGGTGTCTTGTGGATTTGGATGTTTTGACAACAGGGTGTCTTGTGGATTTGGATGTTTTGAAAACAGGGTGTCTTGTGGATTTGGATGTTTTGACAACAGGGTGTCTTGTGGATTTGGATGTTTTGAAAACAGGGTGTCTTGTGGATTTGGATGTTTTGAAAACAGGGTGTCTTGTGGATTTGGATGTTTTGAAAACACCGGTGTCTTGTGGATTTGGATGTTTTGAAAACAGGGTGTCTTGTGGATTTGGATGTTTTGAAAACAGGGTGTCTAGTGGATTAAGATGTTTTGAAAACACCGGTGTCTTGTGGATTTGGATGTTTTGAAAACAGGGTGTCTTGTGGATTTGGATGTTTTGACAACAGGGTGTCTTGTGGATTTGGATGTTTTGACAACAGAGTGTCTTGTGGATTTGGATGTTTTGAAAACAGGGTGTCTTGTGGATTTGGATGTTTTGAAAACAGAGTGTCTTGTGGATTTGGATGTTTTGAAAACAGGGTGTCTTGTGGATTTGGATGTTTTGAAAACAGGGTGTCTTGTGGATTTGGATGTTTTGAAAACAGGGTGTCTTGTGGATTTGGATGTTTTGAAAACAGGGTGTCTTGTGGATTTGGATGTTTTGAAAACAGGGTGTCTTGTGGATTTGGATGTTTCCACAACAGGGTGTCTTGTGGATTTGGATGTTTTGAAAACAGGGTGTCTTGTGGATTTGGATGTTTCCACAACAGGGTGTCTTGTGGATTTGGATGTTTTGAAAACAGGGTGTCTTGTGGATTTGGATGTTTTGAAAACCGGGTGTCTTGTGGATTTGGATGTTTTGAAAACAGGGTGTCTTGTGGATTTGGATGTTTTGAAAACAGGGTGTCTTGTGGATTTGGATGTTTTGAAAACAGGGTGTCTTGTGGATTTGGATGTTTTGAAAATAAAGTGTCTTGTAGATTTGGATGTTTTGAAAACAGAGTGTCTTGTGGATTTGTATATTTTGAAAACAGGGTGTCTTGTGGATTTGGATGTTTTGAAAACAGAGTGTCTTGTGGATTTGGATGTTTTGAAAACAGGGTGTATTGTGGATTTGGATGTGTTGACAACATGGTGTCTTGTGGATTTGGATGTTTTGACAACAAGGTGTCTTGTTGATTTGGATATTTTGACAACAGGATGTCTTGTGGATTTGGATGTTTTGAAAACAGGGTGTTTTGTGGATTTGGATGTTTTTAAAACAGGGTGTCTTGTCGATTTGGGTGTTTTGAAAACAGAGTGTCTTTGGATTTGGATGTTTTGAAAATAGAGTGTCTTGTGGATTTGGATGTTTTGAAAACAGGGTGTCTTGTGGATTTGGATGTTTTGAAAACAGGGTGTCTTGTGGATTTGGATGTTTTAAAAAAGGGTGTTTTGTGGATTTGGATGTTTTGACAACAGGGTGTCTTGTGGATTTGGATGTTTTGAAAACAGAGTGTCTTGTGGATTTGGATGTTTTGACAACAGGGTGTCTTGTGGATTTGGATGTTTTGAAAACAGAGTGTCTAGTGGATTTGGATGTTTTGAAAACACCGGTGTCTTGTGGATTTGGATGTTTTGAAAACAGGGTGTCTTGTGGATTTGGATGTTTTTAAAACAGGGTGTCTTGTGGATTTGGATGTTTTGACAACATGGTGTCTTGTGGATTTGGATGTTTTGACAACAGAGTGTCTTGTGGATTTGGATGTTTTGAAAACAGGGTGTCTTGTGAATTTGGATGTTTTGAAAACAGAGTGTCTTGTGGATTTGGATGTTTTGAAAACAGGGTGTCTTGTGGATTTGGATGTTTTGAAAACAGGGTGTCTTGTGGATTTGGATGTTTTGAAAACAGGGTGTCTTGTGGATTTGGATGTTTTGAAAACAGGGTGTCTTGTGGATTTGGATGTTTTGAAAACAGGGTGTCTTGTGGATTTGGATGTTTCGACAACAGGGTGTCTTGTGGATTTGGATGTTTTGAAAACAGGGTGTCTTGTGGATTTGGATGTTTTGAAAACCGGGTGTCTTATTGATTTGGATGTTTTGAAAACAGGGTGTCTTGTGGATTTGGATGTTTTGAAAACAGGGTGTCTTGTGGATTTGGATGTTGTGAAAACAGAGTGTATTGTGGATTTGGATGTTTTGACAACAGGGTGTCTTGTAGATTTGGATGTTTTGAAAACAGGGTGTCTTGTTGATTTGGATGTTTTTAAAACAGGCTGTCTTGTGGATTTGGATGTTTTGAAAATAAAGTGTCTTGTAGATTTGTATGTTTTGAAAACAGAGTGTCTTGAGGATTTGTATATTTTGAAAACAGGGTGTCTTGTGGATTTGGATGTTTTGAAAACAGGGTGTCTTGTTGATTTGGATGTTTTGAAAACAGGGTGTTTTGTGGATTTGGATGTTTTGACAACAGGGTGTGTTGTGGATTTGGATGTTTTGAAAACAGGGTGTCTTGTGGATTTGGATGTTTTGAAAACAGGGTGTCTTGTGGATTTGGATGTTTTGAAAACAGGGTGTCTTGTGGATTTGGATGTTTTGAAAACAGGGTGTCTTGTGGATTTGGATGTTTTGAAAACAGGGTGTCTTGGTGATTTGGATGTTTTGAAAACAGTGTGTCTTGTGGATGTGGATGTTGTGAAAACAGGGTGTATTGTGGATCTGGATGTTTTGAAAACAGGGTGTCTTGTGGATTTGGATGTTTTGAAAACAGGGTGTCTTACTGATTTGGATATTTTGACAACAGGATGTCTTGTGGATTTGGATGTTTTGAAAACAGGGTGTTTTGTGGATTTGGATGTTTTGAAAACAGGGTGTCTTGTCGATTTGGATGTTTTGAAAACAGAGTGTCTTGTGGATTTGGATGTTTTGAAAACCGAGTGTCTTGTGGATTTGGATGTTTTGAAAACAGGGTGTATTGTGAATTTGGATGTTTTGAAAACAGGGTGTCTTGTGGATTTGGATGTTTTGAAAACAGGGTGTATTGTGGATTTGGATGTTTTCAAAACAGTGTGTCTTGGTGATTTGGATGTTTTGAAAACAGGGTGTCTTGTGGATTTGGATGTTTTGACAACAGGGTGTCTTGCGGATTTGGATGTTTTGAAAACAGGGTGTCTTGTTGATTTGGATGTTTTGAAAACAGGGTGTCTTGTTGATTTGGATGTTTTGACAACAGGGTGTTTTGTGGATTTGGATGTTTTGAAAACAGGGTGTCTTGTGGATTTGGATGTTTTGAAAACAGGGTGTCTTGGTGATTTGCATGTTTTTAAAACAGGGTGTCTTGTGGATTTGGATGTTTTGAAAACAGGGTGTGTTGTGGATTTGGATGTTTTGACAACAGGGTGTCTTGTGGATTTGGATGTTTTGATAACAGAGTGTCTTGTGGATTTGGATGTTTTGAAAACAGGGTGTCTTGTGGATTTGGATGTTTTGAAAACAGGGTGTCTTGTGGATTTGGATGTTTTGAAAACAGGGTGTCTTGTGGATTTGGATGTTTTGAAAAAAAGGTGTGTTGTGGATTTGGATGTTTTGAAAACAGGGTGTCTTGTGGATGTGGATGTTTTGAAAACAGGGTGTCTTGTGGATTTGGATGTTTTGAAAACAGGGTGTCTTGTGGATTTGGATGTTTTGAAAACAGGGTGTCTTGTGGATTTGGATGTTTTGAAAACAGAGTGTCTTTTGGATATGGATGTTTTGAAAACAGGGTGTCTTGTGGATTTGGATGTTTTGAAAACAGGGTGTCTTGTGGATTTGGATGTTTTGAAAACAGGGTGTCTTGTGGATTTGGATGTTTTGAAAACAGGGTGTCTTGTGGATTTGGATGTTTTGAAAACAGGGTGTCTTGTGGATTTGGATGTTTTGAAAACAGGGTGTCTTGTGGATTTGGATGTTTTGACAACAGGGTGTCTTGTGGATTTGGATGTTTTGAAAACAGGGTGTCTTGTTGATTTGGATGTTTTGACAACAGGGTGTCTTGTTGACTTGGATGTTTTTAAAACAGGGTGTCTTGTGGATTTGGATGTTTTGAAAACAGGGTGTCTTGTGGATTTGGATGTTTTGAAAACAGGGTGTCTTGTGGATTTGGATGTTTTGAAAACAGGGTGTCTTGTGGATTTGGATGTTTTGAAAACAGGGTGTCTTGTGGATTTGGATGTTTTGAAACAGGGTGTCTTGTGGATTTTGATGTTTTGAAAACAGGGTGTCTTGTGGATTTCGATGTTTTGAAAACAGAGTGTCTTTTGGATTTGGATGTTTTGAAAACAGGGTTTCTTGTGGATTTGGATATTGTGAAAACAGGGTGTCGTGTGGATTTGGATGTTTTGAAAACAGGGTGTCTTGTGGATTTGGATGTTTTGAAAACAGGGTGTCTCGTGGATTTGGATGTTTTGAAAACAGGGTGTCTTGTGGATTTGGATGTTTTGAAAACAGGGTGTCTTGTGGATTTGGATGTTTTGAAAACAGAGTGTCTTGTGGATTTGGATGTTTTGAAAACAGGGTGTCTTGTGGATTTGGATGTTTGGACAACAGAGTGTCTTGTAGATTTGGATGTTTTGAAAACAGGGTGTCTTGGTGATTTGAATGTTTGGACAACAGGGTGTCTTGTTAATTTGGATGTTTTGAAAACAGGGTGTCTTGATGATTTGGATGTTTTGAAAACAGGGTGTCTTGTGGATTTGGATGTTTTGAAAACAGGGTGTCTTGTGGATTTGGATGTTTTGAAAACAGGGTGTCTTGTTGATTTGGATGTTTTGAAAACAGGGTGTCTTGTGGATTTGGATGTTTTGAAAACAGGGTGTCTTGTGGATTTGGATGTTTTGAAAACAGGGTGTCTTGTGGATTTTGATGTTTTGAAAACAGGGTGTCTTGTGGATTTGCATGTTTTGAAAACAGGGTGTCTTGTGGATTTGGATGTTTTGAAAACAGGGTGTCTTGTGGATTTGGATGTTTTGACAACAGGGTGTCTTGCGGATTTGGATGTTTTGAAAATAGGGTGTCTTGTGGATTTGCATGTTTTGACAACAGGGTGTTTTGTGGATTTGGATGTTTTGAAAACAGGGTGTCTTGTGGATTTGGATGTTTTGAAAACAGGGCGTCTTGTGGATTTGCATGTTTTGAAAACAGGGTGTCTTGTGGATTTGGATGTTTTGAAAACAGGGTGTGTTGTGGATTTGGATGTTTTGAAAACAGGGTGTCTTGTGGATTTGGATGTTTTGAAAACAGGGTGTCTTGTGGATTTGGATGTTTTGAAAACAGGGTGTCTTGTGGATTTGCATGTTTTGAAAACAGGGTGTCTTGTGGATTTGGATGTTTTGAAAACAGAGTGTCTTGTGGATTTGGATGTTTTGACAACAGGGTGTCTTGTGGATTTGGATGTTTTGAAAACAGGGTGTCTTGTGGATTTGGATGTTTTGAAAACAGAGTGTCTTGTGGATTTGGATGTTTTGAAAACAGGGTGTCTTGTGGATTTGGATGTTTTGAAAACAGGGTGTCTTGTGGATTTGGATGTTTTGAAAACAGAGTGTCTTGTGGATTTGGATGTTTTGAAAACAGGGTGTCTTGTGGATTTGGATGTTTGGACAACAGAGTGTCTTGTAGATTTGGATGTTTTGAAAACAGGGTGTCTTGGTGATTTGAATGTTTGGACAACAGGGTGTCTTGTTAATTTGGATGTTTTGAAAACAGGGTGTCTTGTGGATTTGGATGTTTTGAAAACAGGGTGTCTTGTGGATTTGGATGTTTTGAAAACAGGGTGTCTTGTGGATTTGGATGTTTTGAAAACAGGGTGTCTTGTGGATTTGGATGTTTTGAAAACAGAGTGTCTTGTGGATTTGGATGTTTTGACAACAGGGTGTCTTGTGGATTTGGATGTTTTGAAAACAGGGTGTCTTGTGGATTTGGATGTTTTGAAAACAGGGTGTCTTGTGGATTTGGATGTTTTGAAAACAGGGTGTCTTGTGGATTTGGATGTTTTGAAAACAGGGTGTCTTGTGGATTTGGATGTTTTGAAAACAGAGTGTCTTGTGGATTTGGATGTTTTGACAACAGGGTGTCTTGTGGATTTGGATGTTTTGAAAACAGGGTGTCTTGTGGATTTGGATGTTTTGAAAACAGGGTGTCTTGTGGATTTGGATGTTTTGAAAACAGGGTGTCTTGTGGATTTGGATGTTTTGAAAACAGGGTGTATTGTGGATTTGGATGTTTTGAAAACAGGGTGTCTTGTGGATTTGGATGTTTTGACAACAGGGTGTCTTGCGGATTTGGATGTTTTGACAACAGGGTGTCTTGTGGATTTGGATGTTTTGATAACAGGGTGTCTTGTTAATTTGGATGTTTTGAAAACAGGGTGTCTTGTGGATTTGGATGTTTTGAAAACAGGGTGTCTTGTGGATTTGGATGTTTTGATAACAGTGTGTCTTGTGGATTTGGATGTTTTGAAAACAGGGTGTCTTGTGGATTTGGATGTTTTGAAAACAGGGTGTCTTGTGGATTTGGATGTTTTGAAAATAAAGTGGAAATTTTGGGAGTTGCAATTTTTAACAAGGAAATGGTGAATTTTTGAATTGGAAGTTTTTAAAAACGGAGTGTCGAAATAACCTGATAAGTCGAAGTACTCAGAAATCAACAGGCTCCTTACCTGGGGCTCACACTTGAACTCTATAAGAGATACAAAAATATTTGTATGTTCTATTGTATTCAGTATATTTTGGCATGACACAACAAATGTTCTTTCTATGCAAATCTCTCTTGCACTTGGTTCACCAGGTATATTTGCCAGATAGTTTTTTAAATTATTTTGTCTAATTTAAGTTCCTCCTACATTACTGGAATACAGATTTTCTAAAGATTACAGTTTCTTGTCTATGTCATACATAAAACCCTAATTTTCGAAGCACATAGCTGTAGGAATCGTACAGTCATCATCAACGGTGTATATGTTTTATATAAAAACCTAGTATTTTGTTTAGTTTTCTATATTTTCTCATCATATCTATTCCAAAACATAAAATTATTATTGTCGGTGGCAACTTCAATGCACAGTTAAGCAGGAAGCAATGCTGAAAATTTGCATATCATATCATATATAAATTTATACTGTACTGTATTTTGTTACTAATTTCTAATGCCGTATCCCACTGTTATATTGTATAGCTAAATGCAATTGTAGCTATTGTCACACATAATATCAAAATGTAAAACGCTCCATTTTCTAAACATGTAGCTGTATGAATCGTAGAGTCATAGTCGATGGTGTATATGTCCAACTGTTGTTCTCAGGACTTGTTGCAGCATTCAATATTCAACATTTTACATAGGATGTGGATATATTTACAAAATCCACTGTATTTCTAGCAAATGTCAAATGGCTCAAACTAACTTTTCTGTTGCACAAACTACACTTGTCATGCTGAGATCCTTCATCTAATTAGAAACACTGGGAATAAAACTTTGATCGTGAGCAGTCATCATACTTTGTCCTGATAATAGTGGCGCTATCCTCTTGTAAGCCAGTCTATAAAACCTTCTTTATTAAAAAAGTCCTGAGTGAATGAATGCAGAAAATATTTGCCATGCTATTGTTTGGCTCATTTGTCCAATTTTCTGTAATAAAAGTTCTGTAGTACTTTTAAAGACTCGTTTTAGTGATTTCTGTAGCAGATTTGTTTTCTGATTCTGTAATATTTGTAAGACGGTCTTGTGCAAAATAGTTTGCTATGTGATAGAGGTTGTCCTACTGGCTCTTGCTTCATAAGGCTGGTATACAATTTGGAGGTATGGAATTTGTTTTGATTTTCTTATCACGTTGTTTTGTCTCTTGTTTTGATTTTCTTATCTTGTTGTTTTTCCCGGGGATGGGGTTTCTACCTGATGCCAAACATTCTCTCATTAGTTTAGTTACTCCAACCGAGAAATCTTTTAAAGATTCTAACCATCAGTTAAATTGCTATTGTTTGTATTTCTTTTGCACTTTGTTCACCAGGTATATTCACCGGATAGAATTCTTTTTCATTAGCCCGGTTGCTCCTATAATGACAGGTATGATTGATACCTTTTTTTTTTTTTTTTTTTTTTTACAAAGGCGTCACCACATTATCAAGGCCCAGAGGCCACTCAAGGATAAGGGTTAAAGAGTGTACAGTAGAAATTGGTCAATATAGTAATCATTAGTAATGAAAATTTGGTAAATTTGTTAACTTATATGGAACGGCTCATCAAGAACTTATTTACTTTAGACTTGAACACAACCATATTGTAGTCAGCCGGAAAGCAGGAAAACGGAAGACAATTCCACAGGCGTGCAGTTCTAAGAAAGAAGCTTTGTTCATGGAATCTACGTTTAGGTTTAGGCACAGATAAAGAGTGGGGGAAATTATTGATAGTGTTTACAGCTAGACGAGTGTTTCTTGTGAAAGTTTGGCGAGGGGGGACCATAGATTGAAGCTCAGTTGAACACTTTCCATGAAAATAACGATACATCAGAGACAAACTCGCAACATCTCTTCTGTGAGATAGAGGTTGCAAGGAGGAGAAAAGGACATCTCCTACGAGGCTACGAAGTCTATTTTGAACTCTATCAAGGCAGGAAAGTCCTTTCTAGCAGCTCCTGCCCAGATGTGGCAACAGTATTCCATCCTTGGACGTACCTGGCTCTTATATAGGTAGAGAATAGCATCAGCAGTGAGATATCTACTGGATCGATAGAAAGATCCCACCATTTTTCCAGCGGCCTTGGCAACAGATTTGATATACGTGTTCCATTTAAGATCAGGAGTAATGGTCAAGCCCAGAAGCTTGTCAAAACTTGAGGCCTCCTGAAGACGGGAGCCATTCATTTCAATTGATGACAAATGTGAATTAGAATGTTGATGATGTAAAGAGAGAAGCTTGGTTTTAGATGCATTAAAAGTAATCAGCCACTCCTTTCCCCATTGTACTACGTGCTCAAGATCAGAGGAGAGATTTTAGTTTCTTTTTATGTAGTACATAAGTCCTTGGTATTTTGTTATTTTCTCCCTCACTTCTCTGTTAAAGCCAGCATCATTAGGGACGTTTACTTCAACTAGGGTGGCTACATTGTCCTTCTTGCTCCATATAACTACCGTACGTGTTTTCATATGAGGTAACAAATTTTACTTTTTTGCAAAGGAAGAACCACATACGTCAAAAGAATGTGGTCTTTCTCTCGCATGTGTTCTCATATGATTTAACAAATTTGATTTCCTTGCGAACGAAAATCCACATACTTAAAGAGAATATGGTTTCTCTACCATATGTGTTTTCATATGACACAACAAATTTGATTTCTGTACAAAAGAAGTACCACATACTTCACAAGAATGTGGTTTCTCTCCCGTATGTGTTTTCACATGATCCAACAAATTTGCCTTCCATGCAAAAGAATGACCACATACTTCACAGGAATGTGGTTTCTCTCCCGTATGTGTTTTCATATGACTCAACAAATTTGACTTCTCTGCAAAAGAAGAACCACATACTTCACAAGAATGTGGTTTCTCTCCAGTATGTGTTCTTATATGACGAAACAAATTTGACTTCTGTGCAAATGAAGAACAACATACTTCACAAGAATGTGGTTTCTCTCCTGTATGTCTCTTCATATGATTCAACAAATTTGACTTCTCTGCAAAAGAAGAACCACATACTTCACAAGAATGTGGTTTCTCTCCAGTATGTGTTCTTATATGACGCAACAAATTTGACTTCTGTGCAAAAGAAGATCCACATACTTCACAAGAATGTGGTTTCTCTCCCGTATGTCTCTTCATATGAGTTAACAAATGTGACTTCTGTGCAAAAGAAGAACCACATACTTCACAAGAATGTGGTTTCTCTCCAGTATGTGTTCTTATATGACGCAACAAATGTGACTTCTGTGCAAAAGAAGATCCACATACTTCACAAGAATGTGGTTTCTCTCCCGTATGTCTCTTCATATGAGTTAACAAATGTGACTTCTGTGCAAAAGAAGAACCACATACTTCACAAGAATGTGGTTTCTCTCCCGTATGTCTCCGCATATGATTCAATAAATGTGACTTCTGTGCAAAAGAAGAACCACATACTTCACAAGAATGAAATTTGTCTCCGGTATGTGTTGTCATATGACTCAACAAATTACACTTCCTTGCAAAAGAAGAACCACATACTTCACAAGAATGTGGTTTGGTTCCCATGTTTTCTTGCATATGTATCCAGAAAAGGTGAATGCAATGAAGTGTACGATGATAAACAACTTTAGAAAATTTATATGAAGAAATTTATAATTAGTTTAAACAGTTTTTAAATCACCAATGAAGAAAGATCCAACTTATCCAATAATCGATTTCTGTAATTGTTGTTCTGGAAATATAAAACAAATTTTGAAAAATACATTTAATGTAAAATTGAATGTATGCTGATTTTTATTTAAAATATCCAAAACATCTATTAATGATATTCAAAATAAAATGCATATTCAATACTTTTTAATAACAAAATAAATTTCTATTTTCAAATATTAAACTATTTTTTACGTTTCTTTAATTTAGAGATGCGGATTTATTATTAATATTATTTGGATTCTTCAGAATACTGTCCTCATCTTTGGTGTTATTTTAGCAACTTTTCCATGTTACCTCCGATCTTATTCAGGTGTATTTTATCCAACTTGGGAAGTTTTCTCTTCCACTAAGGAATCTGTAGATAATTCTGAATGGAAAACTTTATTTAGTAATGAGATTTGCATGCTCTTGTATTGTTAGCGATGACTGGGTAAAATTTCTAACTAATTTAATAAAACTATTCTAAATCTTACTGAGGATTGAAACTTCAATGTTCAGTGGTATTTAAATTACAACTGAATTTACCAAGTACTCAAACCATAGCACCACGGGTCCTAACAGACAATCCTAGTATGAATTTTAGGAACTATTTTGTTATCACTATTTATTACTACATATTATAATTAGTTTTTTGGAAAAAGAAATCCAGCAGAGTGCTCAATCCCCAAAAAAGAGTGTATTGATATATATTTTTTATTTACTGAAAATTATTAGATGACACAAGTCATTGGTACCGTCGGTTTCAAACCCGATAATTAGGACCGTTTTAGATACTCATATCAAGCTCTCTTCAGCCAATACTCATCTATTTTATAACGAGAAATAGAAATATATATTCATCACGAGTTCATGTTTTACTCTCGTTTTGAGAACCCCCCTTTTTATATTTATTGGATGGTGATGATTTTATTAACTTTAAAATTAAATTATATTAGATTTAAAATCTAATTTCAATTAAAAATTTTATGTTAGGTGCTTTTAATATTAAAACTAAAATTAATTTTAAAATTAAATTTTTGTACATATATATATGTATAGACACATCTTACTAATATTTACTATATATATATATATATTTATATATATATAGACACATCTGATTAATATTTGATATATATATATATATATATATATTATTTATAAAATCTAATTTCAATTAAAAAATTTATGTTAAGTACTTTTAATATTAAAACCAAAATTAATTTTAAAATTATATTTTTGTACATACATATATATATGCATAGACACATCTTACTAATATTATATATATATATATATATATATATATAAATATATATATATATAAAGACACATCTGATTAATATTTGATATATACATATATATATATATACATATATATATATATTATTTATAATCAATGGTTTTCATATCATGGCAAATATTTATATTTTATATTTATTGGATGGTGATTTTATTAACTGTAAAGTTTAATTATATAAGATTTAAAATCTAATTTCAATTAAAAATCTTATGTTAAGTGCTTTTAATATTAAAACCAAAATTAATTTTAAAATTAAATTTTTATACATATATATATATATATGTATAGACACATCTTACTAATATTTACTATATGTATATATATATATATATATATACATATATATATATATATATTATTTAAAATTAATAGTTTCCATATGTTAAATATTTTATCCCATTTTCTTATAAAGATAGGTTTTCGTTCTCCATCCATATATATTCTGACATAACTCACATTTGTATAATTTTCAACATTTACATGAAATCTCTTAGTCATGATTTTTCAATAAGCAGCTTGACATGCACAACATGTTTCTGTAAAGTTGAATCACTCTTGAATTTTATCTTGCGTCTAGCTCTCTGGTGGAAAGTTTTAGAAAAACTTTCCACCTAATTTGATATTGTTATTAGTATATATTGTTTTGCTCTGTGTTGTATGACACATACAATGGTCAAATGTGAGCAGAAAGCAGGTCACATATATAGCACAGAAAAAAAAGACGAGAGACCTACAGTCAGCCGGCAATCAACAGCACACAATTGTTGTTCCATTTACCAACCTCCTAGTCCACACTCTCCATCTCTAGCTAGGTGCACACATATGAGGCAGTAATGAAACAGAAAATATAAGTTTGTATATTTTTATACAAAAACAAAATGTACATTTTTTCTAGGTGACAAAAATCAACTGTGCAACATATGTTAGGGGTATAGGAAGGTGAAGATGGTTGTGATCAGAAAGCCCTAGCAAAAGTTAAATGGAAGATCTGACTCAACGCGAGCCAGAAGTATGAAGACGAGCCATGGAGTTTTGTCACATATGATGGCGGATTCTAGTTGAGGCTATGAGTCCAGGCAGTTTCCCAAGACATGGAGACAGACGTAAACAAAAGCAAGTAGAGAATTAAGGACCAGTATTTTAAACTAGAGAAGGAAAGAAGCAGGTAGATAATTAGTTGTTACTAATTATCCGAGGTGGGCAACATACAGAAATTCTGCAAGAAACATATCGGTGGAAACCAGGGATACTTCATTAATGCAATGCTCGACGACTGGAACAAGGGCATACTAATGCATACAGTTGTGATACTATATCATTACTGGCTCAAGAAAAAGCGGTGAGGATGAATTTAGATTTAGGAGCGATAAGAATATTTGATGAGTATATAGCTCTGGAAGATGATGCTCATATTTCATAAATAGTTCATTTAGCACAGGAAATTATGTTAAAACAACAGCATCTGCATACATGCATGGCTTGTGTGGGTTTTACAAATGGTCAAGGATTAAAATATGAGATAGAACAAATAGTGGATTCATTAGCAATCTTAGCAGAGTATCAGTAACTAATGTAGTGGTAAAGATTGAAGGGTCTTGTAAGTTTCCATTTCTCATAATGAACAACACCAACAAAAAGTCACATTGAGAAGGGCTGCCAAATTGCTGAGTCTAGTGTGGCTGGTAACATTACCAAGATTACCATGCCGAAGTTGATACGTTGTTGAAGCAAAATAGGGTTTGTTATGGAGAATGAGGACTTGGGTAGAATCGATATGGTGGAGATGTGTATACAAACTTGAATGCATGAGCCCATACTGAGATGCCCGTATTGAACACTGCTAAAAAAATGGTAGATTCTGAAATCGAGGAAATGATGCAAGCAGATGTAATTGAAAGATCCAATGGTCCATTGAGTTTTCTGATAATGTTGCTAGAAAGGAAGGATGGTAATAAAAGATTTTTCATAGATTTTTAAACTTTAAATAAAGTTACAAGAAGTATGTCTGAGCGTTAACTGTCATTGATGAAAAATATGCATCGCTAGGATCAGCAAAATACTTTGCAAATTAGATCTAAAGTCTGGGTACTTTAATGTGATGCGGTTTGGACTTGCAAATGATCCTGTGGTCTTCCAGGAATTAAAGTTCATAGTTCTAGAGAGACAGAAAAATTATGCATTACTGTATTTGGATGATATTTTAATATTTTAAGATACTATGGAATGTCACTTAGATCACATAGATAGGGTACTACTAGCCAGTTTACATGAGTACAAGTCAGGTTGAAAGCTATGTTCTGTGATGTTTTAGAAATACAGTATCAGGTGTTCAAATAAAATAATGATAAAAAGGCAAAAACCGTGGTGCATCTGTTGTTGGATGATATTCTCCTCAGATTCAAGGCACCACCCCAGCTGTTAAAAGACAATGGACCGGAAAATATTAACAAAGTCATGAAGAAGGCGTTGAAGGACCTCAACATACATCATGTGACCATTTTATCACCATACAAAGAAAAAAGTGGAAAGATTTCATAGGATGATGCATGACAGTTAAGCAAAAAACATCAGAAACAATGAGTTGTCATGGGATTTATACATAAACCAAATGTTGGCAGCTGTTAGATTTCATGTGAGCGAAACAGCAAAATTATCACTATACTACTTGCTATACAACAGAGAAGTGTTCTTGCCATTAGATAATATATTAATGCCTTGTAGAGTATACTATGGTGATGAGTAACACGAGATCGCTCTAAAAGAGATGCATCAATCTTTTACTTTGGTAAGGCATAACATTAAAAAAGGTAGGAAAAAACTGATAGAGAACAAGGATAAGAAAATAAAGTCAGTAGATTTTAAGATTGGAAATCTTGTTTTTTATAAGAACCACCAGAAGGCGCATGTGGAACATCTGTGGACAACGTTGATCGAGGAAAGTCCAATGAGTTGGATAGTCATTGAGCCACAGAACAAACTGATATCTTAATATTTATTGGAGTTTGGAAGTGGGAATACTTTAGGTTGGGTAAGATCTATATTCTGTTTTAAAATTGGAAATAATTTGGAAACAAATTATCTGGTGTATTATGGTTTGTGGATGTCAAAGACAGTAAAAGGATCCATTCGAAACGGCCTGGAGTTGGTTAGGTAAGATCGATATTGTGTTTTAAAAAAATATTCCTTTCTCGGGTTTCGTTTTATACGTGACACTTTGGAAGATGATTTCAGCTAACTATTTTGTTGAGTATGTGAAGCGTTAATAATGAGTTATGAAAGAAAAGATTATGAGAAATACAAAAGAAATTAATTTTTTCTTGTTTATAAACTCAAGCATGGAAGTCATCAAGTGTCATCTACCGATGTTAATTTTAAATTATCAGATGGTATTCATCATGCATCAGGTGTTCCGTATTAAGATATTTAACACAGAAAAAAGAACCTTATTCTTGGAAAGAAAAAATTGAGTTAACAAGATAATAACGAGTTTTCCAAATATTAAGCAATGTAATTCCTTATGTTATGAATGGTGGCCACCACTGATAAGGTAAAGAATTACTTAGCTTAATATCCATACAACTACTTGTTGCGGCAGTTTTAAATGTGATATTCGTTTTCAACATACTCAGCAAAACCTACAGAATTCGTCATGGTAAAGATGACTGTTCAGGTAGAAAGAAATTAACAATTTACCAAAACGGCTTTCAGGCAGCCCCTCCCCCAAATATCACCATGTGGCCAGAAAGTGGTTGCTCATTTGGCATTAAATTTATATAGAAAAGTGATCCTCACTTTTTGAAAAAAATAATTTTCTCATGTCATGAAAACTAATTCTCTGCGTCACTTTTAAAATATTTATTCATTTTCAGCATCCTTGAAAACCTATAAAAGTCGTCATTGTAAAGAATATTTGTAATTTTTAAAGATTTTAGAAATTGAACTTTTTTGTGTTTAAGTCTATAGTGAAAATAAAATCTGATTTTTTTTAACGTGTGAAACATTAAAAAACATATAAAATTTATATTTTCTTTTTGTAAATCATAAAGAAGTTTTTTTTTGTTTAAGTCAATCGACATTGAAAAATTTTCAACGATAAATCAAAATTTTCATTAGGATTATTCGCTTTTTTTTCCTTCTGATTTCCTTTCAATAAAGACAAAGGGACATTAAAGTGCAAAAATCAAGAAAGTTGTTATCAATTCTGTACGTGAAAACGAATACAGAATTGGCCACCACTGATAACATAAAGAATTATGTATTGACCTTTTTTTATGTTTAAGTCAGTATTGAAAACAAAATCTGATAGATTAGTCACCATTCGATAATAATCCGATGAAAAAAATGAAATAAAGATGAAAATACACATACGTTCGCCATGTAGTAATACTTACGTGTTTGTCTTATATACATATAAAAATTTATAAAATTATTATTATTTTTTTTTTTTTTTGTAAACGAGAAGAATTTTTATATATATATATATATATATATTTAAGTCAATACTGAAAACAAAAAAGGTATATTTTTTTAGATTAGGTCCACCTCCACCTCCGCAATTTTCTTTTAAATGACTTTTATAAGGTTTCTACTATGCTGAATAAGGAAATTGCAGTTAAATTTTGCAGAAGTAGTTATCGAGATATAATAAGTTGTATTATGCATTGTATTCTTTGACGGTCATCGTTTTTCGCACGTGCGCGCGCTCCATAAACAAATCTACGCGCGTACCAAAAGATGGCCGCCAAAGAATACAATGCATAATACAACTTTTTATATCTCGATAATTATTTCTGCAAAATTTCAATGCGATTTTCGTATTTAGCATGGCCGAAAATCTTTAAAAGTCATCATTTAAAAGAAAATTGTGGAGGTAGACCTAATCTGAAAATTTACCACAAAAACAATCAACAGTGAAATATTTTCAACGATAATAATCCGATGAAAAAAAGATGAAAAAAAAAAAAAATACACATACGTGCGCCATGTAGTAATACTTACGTTTTTGTTTTATAATCTGCTTTCGATTAACTTTATCTGCTTTTATAAAGGAAACGATTTTTCAAATGTGATTGACTTTACAAGCTCAAGTTAACATTCAAGATGACGAACGGAAGAGCAAGTTCGCAGAAAACAAAATTGAAGAGGAAAAATAAAAAAGAAATCATTTCGAAATAGAACCGATCTATTTGGTGAATGTCACGGATAAAATTAGTATTATTTTATTTAACATTTTGATATTTACATGAGAGAGAACAGGTTACAAGTTTCATCTTTATTAATTCTCTAATTAATTCGTTGCATGTGCAATTTACTGGTTGAAACTGATAGTTTTTAAAGCCGCCTTTTCGTATTTTTATTTATTTTTAATACAGATTTCCGATTATTTCTTGATTGTGTTTAAAAGATTAATCTAAAGTTAATCTATACGATAAAAAATTAACTAAAGAGATTAAATGTCAAAAAATCACAGGGGAAAAAAGTTATAATGAAAACTGTTATCACGTTGGAAGAAACTGACAAATTCATCTAAATTAAGAAGTTAAATAAATTCCTTGTAAAACCAAAAAATCCCTTGAAAAATAAATACTAGTTTTCTGTGACTATTTCAAAGATAATTAATAAAAAAAGGTAATACAGTTCGTCTCAAAGTTGTATCAAGAAGCAGAACTTGAAATAACAGCAAAAACATGAAATCCTCTCCTACGGAAACGAAACGAAACGAAACTTCTTTTTTTTTCTTTTTTTTTTATTATATTTTTTTTAATCCTGCAATAATTAGTTTTAATTATTTTCTTCACTTTTCACTGCAACAAAAAATAAAGTAGATGAGTATTTTGTAATAAAAAAATATTAGTTGCATTCAAAATACTTAAAAATAACACTTCGCCGTTTTGGGGAATTTTGTAAGAGAAGTAAACAAAAAAAAGTGACAAAGCAAAATTATTTACTCTTCTACCTACCTGGATAAGTTATGTATTTTTAATGCTTTTATTTAGTTTGATAAGTTACTCTTCTACCTACCTTGATAAGTTATGTATTTTAATATTTTTATTCGGTTCGATAATTTACTCTTCTACCTACCTGGAAAAGTTATATGTTTATAAGTTTCTTCTTAATCAGTTGAAATATAGGAGTAGGAATGGAAAGAAACATCATATTCTTTTGTTGGTTCAATCTCTTTCCTTTTCTACATTGTTATCTTTTAAATATTCACGGTTTTCCACAGAACCTGAAATATCAAATTTTATTAATATCAAAACACAGTTTAACAGATTAAATTAAAAATTATTTTACATGTCAAATAAAATGGAAAAATGGTTTTCAAAATTAATTTTAATGTAGAAATAAATTTCTTTCAACATATGTACAATTTATAAATTATTATGTTTGTCCCCTTTCACAATAAAAAATAACTTATTTTCTGTTTCAGACGGCAAATGCAGATAATGTGTTTAGTCTGGCAATTTTCTTTTGTTGCATTTTACATTAGTATTGTCACAGCTTAAAATGGGCAGCTTGCATGAACATGATGAAATTTCAAATAATGTATTAAACTTTTCCTTCCAAATTTTTTTGAACACCAGGAGAGATTTTCTATTTATTTGTCTTCTAAAAGCACAGAATTTTCACCTTGTTAACAATACTAATTTCATTTAACAAAGGCAAACAAGGATTGACAGGATTAAGCAAAAGGAAAAGATTATTTCAATTAAAATCAAGTCGGGAACGACACAAGGAAATTCTTGTCTGATACTTTGCCTAAACTTTATTGCCCATTGTTATTATATTTAATAGAATACTTAATATTTAGTATCAGTTGTTTTTTAATGGAGAGTAGATAATGCATTGCTTCTCCTAATTTGTCTCTTTGTCCTCGTTTGGAACGAGAGATTTTTCTGACAAAGGAAGGAGAAACAGCTGTATTCTAGGTCGGCAGAATTTTGCGTTTGCAATAGCCTCGATGTCGAAAATTTTTCTGTTTCTATTTCTATCCTTGCAAACATGTCATTAGTAAGGGTGCTGGAGGTAAACGTTTTTCTGGGTTGACGTTATCCGCCTGATAGTCAGTGACCCGAAACTTGGAATAACCACTAAGGAGGCCGTCCTATCAACAGGTGTAAAGTACTGGGGCTGCTGTATTGCCATTTTGTGAATGGATTCTGAACCATGCAGTAGCTTCTGGTGGGGCTTCTCGATGCAATATTAGTGGGTAATTGTTACGGCTTTATCTTATCATGGTCTACAAAAATATTTCTTCACTTCTTTTTTCTTCCTTAGTTTCCCTCTCTGGGTTGTTCTAACCACGTCTGTCGACCTATTCCACAAATCCAAAGACTCCATCATGAAAAGTATCCAGAAAAAATAGACGATTAAACTCAGAACTCCAACTTCCAACGTAGACACCCACTACAAAATTCCTTCTCTAACTTAAGATGTCTACGTTGCAACCTTCCAGAGGTTGCCATCCAATTGCGAAAGACCAAACCTGATCTATTCTTCCTAAGCGAAACTGGCATTGGACCGATTATTTCCCTAGATGTGTTTGTAATTAAAGCATATTCTAATTTAATATCTAAATCTGAATAGAAGCGTATGCTCTGTCCCAACCATCATCAATGGACCTGAAGTAATCCCGTCAGCATCTGACAAAGCCAAACTCTTTGCCAAAACCTTTGCAGCATATTCTACCCTATGCGATCAGGGCCATCAACCACCTCCGTATTTACTCCTGTGTTTGAAAACATGTTATGCGACATACAAATATATGTGCATGATGTTGCCAAACTAATAAAAAACACTGGATTTCAGTAAAGCAACCGGTCCTGACGGAATTCCTATTATAGTGCCCAAAAAAACTTAATCAGAACTAGCTCCCATACTTACAAAGTTATTTTAACGTTGTTTTAAGGAGAATTGATTTCCACCACCCTGGAAAACCTCATCAGTAGGCCCCGTATTTAAAATTCAGGTTATCGTTCATCTCCCTTTCAATACAGACCAATCAGTCTCCTGTGCGTCATGAGTAAATTGCTACAATTTGTGTTAAGTAGTCAACCACCTCAGTTTCATGTAATATAGTTTCCGTTCTGCTAGATCTACAGCTGATGTGTTGACAGTTATATCTCATCGTGTAGCATTGGGAATCCCAGATTAATTGCTATATAGGTAGTTTTAAAAATAGAAAATTATGTGAGTATATTTTCATTTCCCATCAGCAAGTTGGAAGGGTCACAAAAGGCTAGGTTTGACAGATATCAAGCGAGAGAGAATGCACCGGAAATTAGGGGTGACACAGGAATTATGATCGTAGGCTTCCGACATGGGCTGAGAGTTGGTTTTGGGCAGTAGAGAATGCAGATCGGAGATTCGGCTCTCTGACGACCAGGGTCCGAGATATAGGCTTTCCTTTAATAAAAGATTGAAGCTTCAGTCCATCTTGTCATTAATGCATCTGTCTGCAGCGACCACTTCCCAACGAGATGGCAAACCAGCGACCAGAAGACATCATCGGCTGGCCAATATGTACGCATTATACATAGCACATACACGTCTCGGAGACTTTCAAGGCAAGAAACGGTGTGAGGATAAGAACACCCACACACACTTTAGTAAGAACGTGGATAAGAACACACAAACTCGTAAAAGTAAAAGCAATCATAAAAAGATAGTAACAAGAAAAAGTAAAAGTCGAACGATTAGAAACAGAAACGTTTAATAATAATAATAAAACAATAAGTTAAATACAATAATAATAATAGTAATAAATTAAATAATAAATTAAATAATAATACTAGTAATAAAAAAATAATAAATAAAATAAAATAATAATAGTAGTAAATAAAATAATAAAAACAATAAATTAATAATAGTAATAAATAAAATAATGAACTAAATAAATTAATAATAATAGTAATAAATAAAATAATAAATAAAATTAAATAATAATAATAATAATATTAGTAATACATAAAATAATAAATAAAATAAAATAATAATACGAGTAATACATAAAATAATAAATAAAATTAAATAATAATAATAGTAATAAATAAAATAATAAATTAAATTAAATAATAATAATAGTTATAAATTAAAAAAAGAATTAAATAAAATAATAATAATAGTAATAAATCAAATAATAAATTAAATAAAATAATAATAATAGTAATAACTTAAACAATGAATTAAAAAAAAATAATAATAGAAATACATAAAATAATAAATAAAATTAAATAATAATAATAGTAATAAAAACATAATAAATAAAATAAAATAATAATAATAATAATAGTAATAAATTAAATAACGAATTGAATAAATAAAATTAAATAATAGTAATACATAAAATAATAAATAAAATTAAATAATAATAATAGTAATAAAAAATAATAAATTAAATAAAATAATAATAATAGTAATAAATAAAATAATAAATATCATTAAAAAATAATAATAGTAATTAATAAAACAATGCATTAAAAAAAATAATAATTGTAAAAAAATAAAATAATAATAGTAATAAATAAAATAATGAATTAAATAAAATAATAATAATAATAATAATAATGAACAAAATAAAAAATATTAGTAATAAATAAAATAATAAATTTAATAAAGTAATAATAATTGTAATAATTTAAATAAAATAATAATAATAGTAATAAATAAAATAATAAATTAAATAAAATAATAATAATAGTAATAAATAAAATAATAAATTAAATAAAATAAAAATAATAGTAATAAATAAAATAAATTAAATAAAATAATAATAATAGTAATAAATTAAATAATAAATTAAATAAAATAATTATAATAGTCATAAATAAAATATTAAATTAAATTAAATCATAATAATAGTAAAAAATAAAATAATAAATTGAATAAAATAATAATAATACTAATAAATTAAAATAAAATTATAATAATAGTAATTACTTAAATAATAAATTAAATGAAATAATAATAATGGTAATAAATAAAATAATAAATTATATAAAATAATTATAGTAATAAATAAAATAATAAATCAAATTCAATAATAGTAATAGTAATAAATTAAATAATAAATTAAATTAAATAATAATAAAAGTATAAAATTAAATATTAAATTAGATAAAATAATAATAACAGTAATAAATAAAATAATAAATAAAATAAAATAATAATAGCAATACATAAAATAATAAATAAAATAAAAAAATAATAATAGTAATAAATAAAATAATAAATAAAATAAAATAATAATAATATTAATAAATTGAATAATAAATTAAATTAAATAACAATAATAGTAATAAATAAAATAATAAATAAAATTAAATAATAATAATAGTAATAAATAAAATAATTGAATAAAATAATAATAATAGTAATAAATTAAATAATAATATTAATAATAGTAATAAATTTAAAAAAATTTAATAAAATAATAATAATAGTAATAAATAAAATAATAAATTAAATAAAATAATAATAATAGTAATACATTAAATAATAAATTAAATAAAATAATAATAATAATAAATAAAATAATAAATTATATAAAATAATAATAGTAATAAATTAAATAATAAATTAAATAAAATAATAATAATAATAGTAATAAATTAAATAATAAATTAAATAAAATAATAATAGTAATAAATAAAATAATAAATTAAATAAAATAATAATAATAGTAATAAATAAAATAATAAATTAAATTAAATAATAATAATAATAAATTAAATAATAAATAAAATAAAATAATAATAATAGTAATAAATTAAATAATAAATAAAAGAAAATAATAATAATAATAATAATAATAATAATAATAAATAAAATAATAAATTAAATAAAATAATAATAATAGTAATAAATAAAATAATAAATTAAATTTAATAATAATAGTAATGAATTAAATAATAAACAGGACAGCAAAGATTTACGGTAACTATAGGATTAGCGACTCTCTAGATGAAAGCTTCCTTTCTAAGGCAATTGCCCTTGACATATCAAAGGCTTTTGATAGGGTATGGCATAGAGGTCTACTCCACAACAACTCCAGCTACAGTATATCTGGAAACGTCTTTTCAATTATTAAATCATTTCTCTCTGCTAGGTTCATAAGATTCATAGTGATTGATGGGCAGAAATCTGAAACTCACAGAATTAATGCTGGAGTCCATCAGGGATCCGGGGCCCAACTCCCTTTCTGATCTACATCAATGATCTCCCAAATCACATTCTAAGATCATTTGTAGACATTTATGCTGACGACCATCTATGAGAACACTTCAAAGGTTGTAAACGATCAAGTTCTCTGATTCTCTCTCCTCTGATATTGAGCACGTGGTGCAATGGGGAAAGAGGTGGCTAGTTAATTTTAATGCATCTAAGACCTGAAACCACTATCAATGATTTCCCCCACTCTTTATCTGTGCTTAAACCTAAACATGCATTCCATGAACAAAGCTTCTTTCTTAGAACTGTACGCCTGTGGAACTCTATTCCGTTTTCCCGCTTTCCAACTGACTACAATATGGTTGTCTTCAAGTCCAATGTGAACAAATTCTTGATGAGCCAATCCAATTTACCAAATATCCACTCCTAACGGTGACTGATATTTTCTCCTTAACCACTGTGCAGTGTGCACTCATTAACACTTATCCTCGAATGGCTTCCGGGCCTTGATAAAAAATAAAAATCTATGACATCCTTGGCTATTACTTTCGAAATGCCAAAACAAAAAAAAGGTGGGGATAAGTGTTCATCAAAAAATAACTGTATTGGATTATTTGTTTATAAGTTGGGGATCAGTTTATTCAGCGATGATGGAAAACCTGCAAATTTAGTTGTACTTTTACTACGAGTTGTTTTTTTTTATTATTAAAATATATGCAGAAAGACTTCATATAATATCAGAAAATAAACGGTATCATTATTATTGTTGTTGTTTTTGTTATTGTTGATAATGTTTTTTTTTTTAGAAAACTGAAAATAAATTCGAAATCCATTAAATTAGAAATATTGTTTATTTACCAAATCGTCTTTTCACTTGATAGACATAAAAAATAATATTTAAATATTAAAAAATTACAATGATTATGTGCGTGTGTTAATTAAAAGGATTTAAAAAGATAAACAAATCGAACTTACTTGGGTTTTAGTTTTCCAGGAGAATTTGTTTATTGTGCATGCATAAAACATGGAGACCAGTGAATTACAGTGCATAACAGACGTTTTTATATCCAAAAGCTATTTCCTAACACGTAAATAAATGTTATTTCATCTTAATACAGTGATGTCGATTTCTTTGTCAAGTGTCGTAATTTTCCGGAGTTATTTCTATATTTTTATGTTATGTATGTGAGGATATGCCTTGGTGGAAACCTTCTATTAATCGGAGATCTTGTTAAATTTATTTTTACCGTTCCTGCAGATACTCTACTACTTTCGACTTCAAGAGATTCCTGCAGTCCTGCAACCTCGGTCCTAAAAATTGATAGATGCTGATTATGAATAGGTGAACACAGAGTCACACACATAGAAGTGAGTGACTCCACGGTCAGTTTTTACAAATTGGCACCACTTCCATGAGTTGTATTGGGTCAGAATTTAAAAAAAAAAAATCGTTATACCTTTTGTACATTCATGTGTGCCACGTTTGTACAGTGGTAACGTCACCAGCTTTGAATGCTACAATTTTGCTTTCGATTTCGATTATAGCTGATGTCATCCAAATACTTATTTTTATTACTTATTTTTATTACTTCTGACATCACGACTCTATAAAAATATATGGGAAGTTTTAACAAATTAAAATATTATATTTAAACGTATTTTACGAATGGGCAAAACTTGGCAAGCCCCACCTCCTCCCATTAATTATAAAATAAAATGAACTTTCTAGAGATTTTTACAAGAAATTCATTTAACTTCTAAATTTAGCTGAATTTGTCAGTTTCTGACGTGTTCTGAAAATATTTTTATTATAATTTTTTTTTCTTTCGCGTGTAATTTTTTAAATTTAATTTTTTAATCACAATAAAAAAATCGGAAATCTAAAATAAAAAAAAATACGAAAAGTAGTATCAGTTTCCGCCATTAAATTGCACGTGTAACGAATTAGAGAATTAATAAAGATGAAACTTGTAATCTGTTCTCTCTCATGTAAATATTAAAATGTTAAATAAAATAATATTAATTTTATCCGTGATATTCACCAAACAGATCGGATCGGCTCTATTTCGAAATTATTTATTTTTTTTATTTTTCCTCTTCACTTTTATTTTCGTCGAACTTGCTCTTCCGTTCGTCATCTTGAATGTTAAGTTGAGGTTGTAAAGTCAATCACATTTGAAAAATCGTTTCCTTTATAAAAGCAGATAAAGTTAATCGAAAGCAGATTATAAAACAAAAACGTAAGTATTACTACATGGCGCACGTATGTGTATTTTTTATTTTCATCTTTTTTTCATCGGATTATTATCGAATGGTCACTAATTTATCAGATTTTGTTTTCAATACTGACTTAAACATAAAAAAGTAAAAACGGTCAATACATAATTCTTTATGTTATCAGTGGTGGTGGCCAATTCTGCATGCGTTTTCACGTACAGAATTGATAACATTTTTCTTGATTTTTGTCCCTGTGTTTTTATTAAAACATGAAATCAGAAAAAAAAAAAAAAAAAAGCGAATAATCCTAATGAAAATGTTGATTTATCGTTGAAAATTTTCGCTGTCGATTGTTTTTGTTTTCAATATCAGATTAAACAAAAAAAAAGTTCTTTATTGTTTACCAAAAAAAAAAAATAATTTTATAAATTTGATGTTTTTTAACCGTTTCGCAAGTTAAAAAAAACAACAGATTTTGTTTTCACTAATGACTTAAATATAAAAAAGGTCAATTTCTAAAATCTTTCAAAATTACAAATATTCTTTTTACAATGACGAGTTTTATAGGTTTTCAAGGATGCTGAAAATGAATGAATACTTAAAAGTGGTGCAGGGAATTAGTTTTTATCACATGAGGAAATTATTTTTTCAAAAAGTGAGGATCACTTTTCTATATAAATTTAATGTAAAATGAGCACCCACTTTCTTTTGTTAAATGTCTTAATACAGAGAACACCCAATGCATGATGAATATCATCTGATAATTTAAAATTAACATCGGTGGATGAGTCGACACTCGATGACTTCCATGCTCGAGTTTATAAACAAGAAAAAATGAATTTCTTTTGTTTTTCTCATAATCTTTTCTTTCATAATTCATTACTAACGCTTTCTTTGCATACTCTGTCAAAATGGTTAGCTGAAATCATCTTCCAAAGTGTCACGTATAAAATGAACCCCCAAGAAAGGAATATTTTTAAAAAGCAGAATAAAGATCTTACCCAACCTAAAGAATTCCCTCTCACTGGTTCCTCTTCTCCACTTCCAAACTCCGAACCAACTCTAGGCTGTTTCGAATGCATCTGGCTTTGACATCTGCAAACGATGATACAGCGGAAAATTTGTGTTGAAATCATTTGCAATTTTCGATGTCATGACTCTATGATCCATTAACGGCTTCTCCCGTTGATGCTGACTCCTCCATGTTGAGATATCAGCTTGTTCTCTGGCACAATCATTATCCGACTCATTGGGCATTCCTCAATCAACGTTGCCCACAGATGTTCCACATGTGCCTTCTTGTGGTTCTTATAAAAAAGCAGATTTCCAATCTTAAAATCTACTGACTTTATTTTCTTATCCTTGTTCTCTATCAGTTTTTTCCTAACTTCCTGAATGTTATCCCTTACCAAAGTAAAAGATTGATGCATCTCTTTTAGAGCGATCTTGTGTTACTCATCACCATAGTATACTCTACAAGGCATTAATATATTATCTAATGACAGGATCAAGTCTCTGTTGTATAGCAAGTAATATGGTGATAAATTTGTCATTTCGCTCACATGAAATCTGACAGTCTCCAACATTTGATTAAGGTATAAATCCCATGACATCTCATTGTTCCTGATCTTTTTTGCTTAACTGTCATGCATCATTCTATGACATCTTTCTACTTTTTTATTTGTATGGTGATAAAATGATGTGGTCACGTGATGTATGTTGAGGTTCTCCAATGCCTTCTTCATCATTTTGTTAATATTTTCCGGCCCATTGTCTGTTAGCAGCTGGGGTGGTGCTCGAATCTGAGGTGAATTTCATCCAACAACAGATGCACCACTGTTTCTGCCTTCTTATTAGGAACTGCAAAAGCCTCCAGTCAACCACTATGCATATCGATAAAAGTCATTATGTACTGGTTATCCAAAAGTGTCTTTGGGAAGGGCTCGAAAATATCCAACGCCAGTTTTATGAAAGGAAAAGGGGGCAGATGAAAGGAATTATTTTTGCGTAATGGTATGAAATGTCTTGTAATCAAGAGTTTTTTTTTCTGTCTGTTTCGATTTACTCAAAACCGCACACACCTCGTCTTCTCATGTATCGTTCTCTTCTTCCTCTTCTACTTCTTTTTTCTTCTCGGTCGTCAGAAGCGTCGTCTTTTCTTGACTACGTTTTCCCTTCTGCCTTGTTGCTCACAGTGACCCGTTTTTATGCTAAGCTGAACTCTCGTGTGTGCGAGAGAACACGAGATTTTGCGTGATTACTTGGCAATATTAACCGGCCGCCGCCATCTTGCTATTTTTCTTTGGACGTGCCCGCTTTGCAGAATGCACACCTCAAGCGTTTGTCAGGTAAGCCCGTCTGTTCGCAATTTATTACACACTCCCCCCCTGATCTCATTATCACAGAAAGAGCAGGGAGGCGGTGGCCTTTTTCTTCGAGTGCTTCTTCGGAGAGGGGGATTCGGGGCTTCATCATCGTCTGCGCTGTCTTCCGTGACACGAAGGTCGGCAAACCTAAAGCTGAGCATCGCAGTATCACTGTCCGGGTCTTCATCATCAGCAGGAGGGTCAGTACTTTGAAGGCTACCACTCTCAGTGTCGCTGTGCGTTAAGCCGTCATGAACCAGAATGATGGGTCGCTGGTCACGGATTCAATTTCACTATCTTCGTCAAGCGGCAGCTGCGTTTGGAATACTGATCTTAAGTCTTTAATATGACGAGGTACTCCATCAACTCGCACCGCCTGCGGGCTGATCACTTCAGTGACATGACCGGTTCCATAGTGAGTCGTGCACTGGCCTCGGGGTTTTTTAACCCAGACGACATCTCCTTCTTTTATGTTCTTTTGTGGTGGCTCCGGTTCGGGTAGTGAGCTGCTCTCCAAACCTCTCACCCTGACTCGGTATGTATGTAGTGCGTTGGCTGGCGCGGTGGAGGGTGAAACATCGTCCTTAGGGGTGACGTTGTACCAATAGACTGCTTCAGGTACCGTACACCCCTTCCGCGCTGCGATTGTCTTAACCGTTCTGTGATTGCGCTCAATAATCCCGTTTCCACTGGGAACATGGGCACACCGAAAATGCAGATGGACACCCCAGCCATCTGCAAACTGTTTAAACGGCTCACTAACAAAAGCGGGGCCATTGTCGGTGAGTATCTCAGAAGGAGGGCCACGCTCGAGGAACACACCTTCCAACTCATGGATAATGGCAGCCACGTCCTGCCGGCGAAGGGGCCGCCACAATGAAAACCTAGATGGTCCACAGTCGATAAGCGTCAAAAAATGCCTCCCGTTGTAGTGCGTTATGTCCATCGCAATCCTATCCCAATTACGCTTCACACTGAGTATTCCCTTCTTCCACCGGATAGGTGCTGGGTCGATCGATCGGCAGGTGTTGCAGCTTCCCACAACAGATTTCACAGCCCTCCGAGACACAGAGGGGTCAACCAATCTGGTGAAGTAAAGCATTCGGTTTACACCGGGGTGCCCGCTTTGGCAATGGACATCATTAATATGCTCCGGGCTGAGTCTATGTCCCACTGCAGCGCAATTTACAGGTGCTGATTCGTTCACTTCTTTTGGCAGGTCTAGCCAACGGCGTGGCACTCTGGTCAGACGATCCGCCTGATTCAAACAGGACTGCACCAGTGTCACATCTATGACCAAGTCGTATTCCTTAGTGGTTTCGGTTAGGGTAGCAAGCTGCCTCTGGATAAACATTTCGGCCGACGCCTTCGTTGTCAGACGTGCTTTTCCGTTCAAGGCATTGGTCATCCACCGATGCACACACTTGGAATCCGTGATGATGTGAAGGATTCTAGCCTGCCACTGAAGCGCTAGATTGACTCCTTTCAGTGTAGCATCGAGTTCAGCTAGATTTATATGCTTGGCGTCATTCTCCGGCCGAAGCCAGCAGGCATCTTCTATTATCCTTCCGTCGACCGCCAGAGCAATGCCAAGGGCAAGTGAGCTGGCGTCTACCCAAACTGTAAATTCACTCCCATCGATGCACTAGCTGCCCCGTACAGGGTCATCATTGGTCACTCTGGCCACAACTTCCACCAGCATGCTTCGCAGGGCAGGATCATGCACCTCATCGTTCCATCCAGTTAACATAGAAGTTGCCCGTCGCTTTATGGCCGCTACAGCCACTCGGAGCCACCCACACACAGGGAAGTGACCCACCAATTTTCCGCAAATGGAAAACGTGCTCCGACGTGTGATGGTAGATGGGATTTCCGGGATTTCACCACTCCTTCCCCATTGAAGGCCATCTGCACTTCCGCTCACCTGCAGTCCGAGCACTTTCACCCCGTCCTGTAGCCGCTCCGGCTCCTTGCACGACAATCCGAAGTGTTCTTTGACCGCCTGGGCAAACAGGAGGCTCTCATTGACAAAAATGTCGTCTATATACGATGATGTCGCATGTTGCACCGCTTCATCTTGACGCCGGATCGCCTGCATGATTGCTGTCATGATGTTAGGGGCTACATTCAGGCCGAATCCTAGCCTGGTCAAGCAATAGCGAGTTCCTTTGATCACCACCGTCTGGAACGGCCACAGCGATTTCTCAACACATATTTGCAAGTACGCTCTTCGCAAGTCCAGTATGGCTGCTTCCGCACCCTGCCGCCGCCACTCCCGTAGTTTATGAGCACAGACATCAGCCCCCGCAGTGTGTGGGTCAACGTATTGATTAAGTTCCCGGTAATCAAGAACAGGTCGAACTTTCTGCTTGTTCTCTTGTCTGACAGCCATCAGGGGAATTAGCCCCTGCGGGGGCCCGAGCTCATCCTCTGGGTATGGAACTAACCAGCCATTATCCAGCCACACTTGAAGTTCTGCCTCGTACTGCCCCCCAAGCCACACAGGAGGAGGATACTCTGTAAGTCGATTCCGCAATGACACTGGTGGCTGGTCACCTGCCCATTTCCAGGACGCTGTCCAAGTGTTTGTGCCCTTATCTTATTCTGCATGGAAGTTGGGCTCATCGAGAGTGATTGCTGCATACATTTGTTTGTTTGGTCGAGAGAAGCTCACATCACCGGCGCCGTTTACAGTAATTCCGCCTAGCTGTGTGATAGCGTCCATTCCAAGGAGAAGGTCATATCCAAGCAGCTCCCCATCGACCACTAACACCGTCACAGCAACTGGAGAGCCATTGCCAATGCTGATATGAACAACGCTGACCCCACAACACACCAATGAGCCTTGGCCAACAGTAAGTACAGGGATCCTTCGTTTCTTCCATGTGGCGCAATATTCCTTTCAAAGAAGGGTTTGGGTACAGCCGGTGTCAACCAGCACTGAACGTTCACATCCATCAACTTGAACTGTTATTGCAGGCAGCGCTTTGTTCAATGCCGCGTTGGGGAGGGTGCTAGCGCTGCGGCGTCCTCCCCTTGCCCGTTTCCCGGACAATTCCGCGCTATGTGGCCTGGCTTATTGCATTGGTGACACCGTATTACTTGTCGTGCTCCATAATTAGGGGTGCGCCTTGTACCGCTTTTGCAGTCTCTGGAAAAGTGGTTGGGGCCACCACAGGTATAGCATCGTAGACCCTTCGTTGGCGAGTCCAGAGTGTCAACAGCTGCGGAGACTAGTTCTCGATTGTCTTTCAAGATGTTTCGTGCTCTCGCCAATAACTCCTCCAATCCAATCTCAGTGAGTCTTGACGATGCTCGCAGCAGTCGACTTGCCTCATCCGGAAGTCCCGACAAAAAGGCGCATGGCAATATGCGATCACTTGCACCGCCGAAGGGAGTGGCAAGCTTTTTAAAGTCGGCCATGTAGACATCCACTGTCTCCCCCGGCCCAAGTCGGCGTTCGGAAAACTGCCTCCAGGCGACAAAAGGGTCTGTACCAAATGCCCCGTATAGCGCTTGTGTAATCTGCTCCATGGTCGGATCCTCCCCTAGCTGCTGGTACACGGCATATGCCCCTTTAGTGAGTTTCAATGGGATAACCATAGCTGGGTCTTTAATCTTGCACAACCGGCAAACGTGCTCAGCCTTTTCCAGCCATTCGACCACCGAGGGACCAGTGGGGGAGCCATCGAATTCCGGAATTAATCTGATGTCAAATTTCTCCATACCAAAGCCGAGATAGCTTGTAATCAGAGTTTTTTTTTCTGTCTGTTTCGATTTACTCAAAACCGCACACACCTCGTCTTCTCATGTATCGTTCTCTTCTTCCTCTTCTACTTCTTTTTTTCTTCTCGGTCGTCAGAAGCGTCGTCTTTTCTTGACTACGTTTTCCCTTCTGCCTTGTTGCTCACAGTGACCCGTTTTTATGCTAAGCTGAACTCTCGTGTGTGCGAGAGAACACGAGATTTTGCGTGATTACTTGGCAATATATTTCCATGACTATGTTTGTCATGGTACTGTACTAACACCTTTTGTTTTAAGATGTGTTGGTATATATAACCTTATCAATAGTTATGAGATTCGGACAAGTAATACACTATCTTGTCCATCACGATAAACTTTTTTGTTCTGCATCCACATCTTTAAATAAACAACTTTTATTATCTGCGTCTTGTTTCCTTATTTAATAAAAAACTAACAACTAGGATGATCATGCGATACCAATGAGCTTTCAACCTTCTTATACGATGCAAACTCTTTTGGCTCAAACAAAATGATTTAAGTTTATCACATCTACCGAGTAATTCCTATCATCTATTTATACCCGGAATTGTTATTGTCTTGACTAGAGGTCAACACAAACAGTGTCCTTCTATTTCAAGTAGCATCTCGTCTACGTATTACTAAGTTTATGGGATAAGAAGTAAATTTGTTTTTTAACATATTTACTAGTGCTAGGATGATTCCAAAATTTTTCCCGATTCCATTCTAAATTTCTGATTCTGATTTGATTCCCGATTCCGATTCTCTTAATATTTATAAATATTTGATTAGAGACTTGTTGGGATTTTTTTGTAAATTTTCAAATTATTACATAAATGCCTGAATAATTTCCAGGTATATTTTTTCTCAAATGTTTTTCTTGTAATGTATGGCAAATTGGAAAAAAACAAAAGGTTTATTTTGATTTTAAACAAAGCCAAATCGTATCAGATCGTCGTTAGCATACAACATGCTACTTGAAAGTTTTCATAAATAGTTGAAAATAATCGACGATTCGTAGGTAAAATGAGAAAACAATGTAAGAACAAAATATTAATAACGCTCCCCCTCCCATTCTTATAGACCAATTTCTAAATAATAATGTTACTATTAAGAAAATCATTTTTAATATAGATAAAGCGTCGGGTTTCATTAACTATTATGTACCTTCCTTCTATACATGTTTAAATTTTACTTTAATTGTATAAATTTGGTGGGTCATTCAATTGATTTGCTTTGCTGTAAAAAAACGAGATGCAAAGCGGGACCTGTGAAAATTCTACATATTATAGAATATTATGTTAATGTTCTATCGATTTTTATATATTATAAAGTTACGATTTCAAAAATAAAAATATATATTCATATGACTTGGGTGCATCTGCTTGAGTTCCTTCAACTATAATCGAAACTGAAACCAAAATTCTTGATAAAATTATTTATAAAAAATGGATCACTGGAGTTCCATCAGCTATAGTTTAAACTGAAACCAAAACTTATGAAGAATTCTTGGTAAACTGATTTATTATAAGAAATGGAAACCCATAACAATTAAACAACAGTCACTTGGATGTAATCGTGATGCACAAAATAAATAACACAATGCTATCGTATTAATATTTAGTATTGTTAAAAGTCATAAAAACCTGCTTTCCTACTACTACACTAAGTACGAATAGCAATACGAAAAATATAGCAGTTTCATGGGATTTTATGATTTTGCTGATTGGCCTTAAAATTAGTCATAAAAATTACTTAACTGCTTAAAAAGTTATACTGTACCTTTACATTATATTTATATGCACAAATGAACCCCCATCTTAAATTCTAAAATAACGTTCAAATATTTCACACATAATCGCCTAAAAAGTAGAATTTCATGTTTTCGGTATTTTGAATGTAAATGAAGGTTTTTTTATTAAGTTAACAAATTTCTCAATGTTTGCCCTTTATATATTCTATGCAAATTTCGATAAACTTGTGAGATTTTCATCTATATTTTCATTTGTGCCAAACCAAAAAATATGAGGAAACATAAAATATTTCAAAGGATGTGGTGATCAGACAAAACCAGCACCAGAAAAAATTCCAAGCATGTTAAATATTTGATATTAAAGTCTGAAGTCTCTAATAGACACCATATGATGATTTATCAAATAGGTGCCAAAAGAATTTTAAAATCTCTGATATTAAATAGGCAAGTGACCTCTAGAATATTAACTTTGCTTACAATAAAAACTAATAAAAAAATTAAATTAGGTTTGGAGAGTCTACTTTTGGGAATGGGTTTTCAAATATGCTTGGAATAACAATTGCTACAGCCACGAAAAATCTTGTGTCCAAAAAGGTGCCATGAATTTTCGTTATTTAAGAAGCCAATGAGACACTCCAATGTACAGATGGCGACAACAAACTTTACTCCCCCCGCGCAGAGCATTTCAAATGTTTAATGAACTCCCTCGGATGAGGGCACATAGACATTTTAGCGAATAGATGCGAAACGATTACAAAGGCAAGAGGCAAGTTATTACTCAATAAATGACCAATAAATAAAATAAATTAAACTCTGTTAATCAATGTTAAATCTGTAAATGAGATTCATAACCATTCTGTGGCCCTTCTCAGTCATATGTTGTAAAAGAACAACTTCTAATTAAAAAAAAACAATTTGTGCTTGTTTAATTTTTTTATCTAAATATTTTAAAGAATCTGTTTGGAATCAGAAATTAGACTATAATTTTTCCGATTCTGGTACTTCAAAAATGTCCGATTTTTCCGATTCCCGATTCTGACTAATATTTACCGTTGCTCAGATCATAGATTATTTGTGACAGACATGCTCAAATCGCATGATTGGGGCATTCTTGTACATTCTGTAGTCCTTCTCAGGATTGGGATAAGCCAGTACAACCATGTCTGTGAGCTTTGGTTTTAGGCTAAAATGCAAAATGACAAAATGTCGTCACATTAGAACCTTGCATATTTTATCATTAAATGAAATAATGGTTCGGCAGTCTTGGAATGTTTTTTAAAAATCATTGATAATATGACGTCATACCAATGAAAGCTCTGACTTTTCTCACAATAGTCAGAATCGATATTTTATTGATTTGATTTTGTCAGGTCTGGCTATATACCCCGTTCACCTAGATATTGTACTTCTCCTAAAAGCTCACACTACATAGCTTACAACCTGAGGTTGTACTCATGTAAACTGGTTAGTAATACCCTATCTTTGTGATCTAAGTTACTTTCATAGTATCTATCTGGATATGACCTAAAACTATATTCGATGGTGAGGCCCCAGCTTGCGGGCTTTGGTGAGTGTGGCGTCACCCTTTAATTGCAATTGCTGCTAGGTCCACTCTGAACCGGAGTGGTAGTACCTGTTAGAGTTCCAACTATGGGTTAAATATGACCCGACTTAAAAGACAAATACACTCTATTAAAAAAAAAATTCTTCAAAATCACTGGATTCGGCATTTAATAACCTGAAAAGGGTTGATATGCCGTAAAACACCCAACCAACTAATCCAGAATATTAAAATATCATCGAAATACTATAATGCATAATCTTTCAGTGAACGAAGTTTCCACATTATCGTTCTTAATTTAACCTGACTTTTCTTTAATTAATTTCGACATCTTTTAAAGTGTTGTCACAGCTTGAGACAAGTAATGTATCGTCAACCCAAGAAATTAAAATCAACAATTTATTATCAATATTTTTGACATAAATGCACGCATGTATGGGACACTGCCATTATTCTTGTGAATAGAAATGTATGTTCTTCATGAAAGTTCTCAACGTTTTTTCCGGAGTCTATGTTCTGAGCTTTTCTATCAAAAACATTGGAAACTTTTGTAATTGGGTTGTCCACAATTATTGCAGGTAATTTGTATTCTTTTTCTTATGAAAATTACTTTTGGGAAACCATTGTGGTGAGATGTGTAATTTGGTTGTGTAGCTTTTCGATAAGTACTTTTGAACTTCATCATATTGCAAGAGTAATTATTGTCCACGAGCATCAAATTCGTATCTTCCTAACTTTGCAATGCCACTTTAAATTCACTGAAAGTTATGGGTTTGTCTTTTTGCGTTATAACAGTTTTAAAGGGTTTAAAATCGGCTGTAAGTCCCTCGAGTGTCATTGATATTAATAGCCTATTCCTTATTATTTCACCCAGGAGTTTTAAGACATTTGCTATCGTTTTTTGCCCTCATAACTCAGAAATCATCTCGTCTTCCATACGTTTTAACGATGTTAGTTCTGTATACTGGGATATAATTTTTGGTTTCCATTTTGATAAATAATCTTCTCTTCATATGTTCAATGCTTTACGTCCATAATCCAGGACATCTCTTATAATCAGAGACAGACTTCTTTCACCTAAGCATTGAATCAGTTCTGCAAAAACAGTTGAGTTCTTTTCAATAATTTCGGAGTAAAGATTCTCTGGTGAAGATTGAATAAATTTGTGTAGTTTTCGTATCTTACATATATCAAACGGGAAAACCGAAAATTATATTTCTATATACAGAACTAATGTCTCTAAAACGTATGGAAGACGAGACGATTACTGTCTATAGTGTAAGGGCAGAAACCACAGCAAATGCATTAAAACTCTTCGGTGAAATAATAAGCGATAATCTATTAATCTCAATGATCATTAAACCATTTACAACTGTTATAACGTAAAAATTAAAACCAAATGGAACTCTGTTTGACATTAAAGAAAATGGCTAACTATATTATTTAAAAAGTATGGTTCCCTCAAAAACCGTCACCAGTTGGAAACATGTCATAAAATTCTGGGACACTGCAATACAGCTGATATTTAAAAATTACAAAAAAAAATGAAGGCATAAAAATAATAACCTCAGACAATCTCCCAAATTGTGATGTTTGTACACAGGGGCGAAATATATATAAAAAAATCACCAGACTAAAAGGCCACGAAAATTTCCTCACTTGTGACTTGGCAAAAGATAACTTATGGTATACATTGAATTTTGTTGACGATTATTAAGGTTTAATTTTGGTTTATTTCTTTAAAAACAAATCCAAAACTATCCTCGCAACTAAGAAATATTAGCTTAGCTGCTGACATCTGTTTAGCTGACATCACCCCGTACAACTCCGTAAAATGTATTTGCTTAGAAAATTGGACTAAATTTACTAGTAAAGACATTGAACATTTAATAATTATCCATCATATTAAACACAAATTAATGTTTTATTCCTCATTTCAAAATGTCACCACTAAAAGAGCACGGTGGACAGTATTCGAGATGGCAAGATGTCTACTTATCAAAATTAGCCCATAGTTTATGGACATATGCTTTAATGGCGGTTATATATATCAGAAATAGATCGTTCAATAAAAGATTGGGCAAAATCTCCTATGAAGCATTTTGTGATGAAAAACCCAAATTGAACCGAATGCATATATTTTTTCAAATTGCTTTGCATTTATAGAAAATACCCATGAACTAAATATTAAAAGCAAAAACGGTATTTTTGTAGTTTACGATAAAAGCAGTCCGGCATTTTTTAATCTATTTTCGAGACCAAAATGTAATAAAAAAGGTTAGATGTGTAAAATTCATTGATACATTGAATTTAAAAGTGACGAACCAGTGGACTAAAAACGTAAGGAAATATTGCCTAGTATTTTAATCGATGACAACGAAAATATTAATAATGACGACAATTGCAATAAAACTACTGATGCAAATATTAACCAGACACGTTGACATCCGATAAAGGAGCAAAAAAGACCAGACTTCTTAAAAATTGAAAAGATACAAGACTACGCAATAGATTTCTGTTATTCGTTGAAAAGCACACCAGAAAGTTAGAATTAGGCGATTAATTCAGAAAATCCCCCAAAATGAAAAAAGCTATGAAATCCGAATTGAAAGTTTTATCTGAAAATTATACATATGAAATGATGGTAAAACCAAAGGATAAGAATATAATTTCTTCTTGCTGGGTTTTCTCAAAATAAAATCACAGCTTTTGGCAGTGAAACTTTTAAAGCAAAATTTTTTGCAAAAGGTTTTTCACAAATTTCTGGAGTTAAATATTTTGCCACATTCTTTTCAACGACAAATTGAATAAGAATTAAAATTTTATTGTAATTTGTCGCTCAATTCAATTTAAAAATACATCAAATTGATAAAAAAATGTTTATTTTAATGTACCAATTGAGTATGAGATTTATATTTACACCCCACACACAGGGTTTTAACATGAAAAATAAAAATTTTACATGGAAACTGATTAAATTGCTGCATTGTCCAAAACAAAATTAGAATTTACGACTCCATAATTATTTAAGAAAACAAGGATTCAATCAATCCTGGGCCCAACTCTCTTCCTGATCTCCATCAATGACCTCCCTAAACACATACTTAAATCATTTGTTGACATCTATGCTGATGACACGACCATCTATGGCAACACATCAAAGACTGTAAATGACAAAGTTCTCTCTGATTCTCTCTCCTCTGATCTCGAGCGCGTGGTTCAGTGGGGGAAGATGTGGCTGGTTTCCTTTAATGCATCCAAAACCAAACTCCCATCCTTACATCAACAACGCTCTGATCCCCATCTGGCATCAATTGGGATGGATGGCTCTTGTCTGGGTGAGGCCCCATGTTTTGACAAGCTTCTGGATTTGACCTTTACTCCTGATCTGAAATGGAACACGTACATCAAGTCTGTTGCCATGGTTGCTGGAAAGATGGTGCGATCCTTCTACCGCTCCTGAAGATATCTCATTACTGATGCAATTCTCTATCTATATAAAAGCCAAGTACGTCCAAGGATGGAATACTGTTGCCATATCTGGGCAGGAGCTGCTAAAAACAGCCTATCCTGCCTTGACAGAGTACAAAATAGACTTCGTGGCTTAGTGGGGTTGCCCTTTTCTCTATCCTGCAACCTCTCTCCCACAGAAGAGACGTTGCGAGCCTATCCTTGTTTTATCGTTATTTTCATGGCAGGTGCTCGTCTAAACTCCAATCTCTGCTCCCTCCTCGCCAATCTTTCATGAAAAACACCTGTCTAGCTGAATCCACTGTGAAAAATTCCTCCACTCTATATCTGTGCCTAAATCAAAACGTTGATTCCATGAACAAAGCTTCTTTCTTAGAACTGCATGCCTGTGAAACTTTGTTCCGTCTGCCTGCTTCCCACTTGACTACAACTTGGATGTTTTCAAGTCCAACGTTAACAAATTCCTAATGAACCCTTAAGTAAACACTTCATCAAATCTCCACACTAACGTAATGTACTTGCAATAACCTTATCCCTGAGTGGCTTCCAGGCCTTGATAAGTGGTGATCACTGTGCAAAAAAAAAGTAAAGAGGATTCAAGCAATGTTTTGTAAACGCATGCATGTATACCAAAATATTGGTTATAAATTGTTGATTTTGTTTTTGGGGGGCTGAGGATATATTCCTCGTCTATAATTCTGACAACACCTTAAAAGATGTTAAAAATAAATTAAATAAAAAAAATTGTAAATGGCTGATTGTCATGGTTTCTTGGTATAAAGCTTAGCTGTGAAGATGAAACTATGACAATGAACCAATGATGGTACATTGAAAAAATTATGCTGAAGTTTGAAGATTGCAAACCACGTATAATAAGCATATAGAGACCGAAACTAAATAGACGATCGATTATACAGAGAAATTATTGGAAGTCTATTTGATGACCACCACTAGACCTGATATATGTTACACTGTAAAAAAGCTCTGGCAGAACTTATGAAAACCACAATTCAGGACCGAACATGAAAAACAAGCCCTTCATTATCTAAATGGAACGAAGGAACCATCTTTAGTATTTAAAAAGTCGACATATCCCCTAAATTTAGACGGATTTCCAGATTCAGATGTGGGTACTTCTGAGGATTGAAAAAGTATAATGGGATACTGTTTTAGACTATAAAGACTGGACCTATGACCTCCTGGAAAACTAAAAACCAACAAAGTGTTGCCCTTTCTACACGTGAAGCAGAGTTTGTGGCACTTAGAAACTCGGCACAGGAGGCAATTTTTCTAAGCACCCTTCTAAAGTTTATTTTCAAACCAGATCTAAGTAAAAAGACAATAGTAATTCATTGTGACAAACTGAGTAGTAGCTTATTAGCAAATAATTCAATGATTCATCAAAGGCTGAAGCATATTAATATCAGATATCATTTCATCAGGGATAAACAATCCATTACTCTAAGTTATGTAACATCTGAGAATATAGCCGACATTTTCACTAAACCTATACAAAAAATGAAATTAAAACATTTTTGCGAACTCTTTGGAATTTTATCACGAATTAATCAACCATTTTGTCTTTCTAACCAAAATTAAAAAATTAAGATATCTAACAGAATGTTTTAGGTTTTTGTACAAAATAGTGTATATCTGTATTTAAATGTATCTATTTGAAAAATGTGTATATCTGTATATATATTGAAAAGTGTATATTTTATGTATATGTATATATTTGAAAAGTGTGTATATTTGTTTGACTATATATATGTTTGAAAAGTATGTATATTTTATGATTATATACATATATGAATTTTAAATATATGTATATTTGTATATATTTATGTGTGTAGATAAATATTTGAAAAGTGTTATATCTATAAATATTATATATATATATTTGAAAATATCTATATTTGTATTTTGGATGTATTAAAAAACCTAATGCGATTTAAAATATCTTATGTATATGTATCTACATGAAAAGTGTATATCTTATGTATATGTATATATTTGAAAAGTGTGTATATTTCTTTGACTATATATATGTTTGAAAAGTATGTATATTTTATGATTATATATATATATATATGAATTTTAAATATATGTATATTTGTAGATATTTATGTGTGTAGATAAATATTTGAAAAGTATTATATCTATGAATATTATATATATATATATATATTTGAAAATGGGTATATTTTTAGTTTGCATGTATTAAACAACCTAATGCGATTGAAAATGATTTCTTTTTACACACATTATACAAATATATTAATATTTTTCGACCGATGAGAATCAAGACAAATTCCAAAAATAAATTATACAAAAAATAAAATGAAAAATGAGCAGTTTTATTTCATTCTTATTTTTACTTTCTTTATATTATCCCACCAAATTGAATCCGAAATCATCAAAAAGGGGAGTGTTAAAATTTTTTTGATTTGTAATTCAGTTATAAGTTACATACACCTGAACGTTGAAGTTTTAATCCTCAGTGAGATTGAAAATAGAATTTTAAATTACTTAGAAAGTTTACCCAGTCATCGTTAACAATCCAAGAGCATGCAAATCTCATGTATTAAATAAAGGGTGCCATTCAGAATTATGTACAGATTTTTGAGTTAAAAAGAAAGGTACCAAGTTCGAGAAAATACATCTGAATAAGATTGGATATAACATAGCAATCTTGCGAAAATAACACCTAAGATGCGAACATGAAGAATCTAAATAATATGAATAATCCTCATCTACAAAATGAAAAAAATGTAATTATTTTTAGTTAAAACCCGAAATAAAAACACATTATTTTGCTAACAAATATTGAATAGTCATTTTTTTTAAAATTTCATTAATAATAGATGTTTTGGATATTTTTAAATAAAAATTAACATAAGAAATTCAATTTTACAAAATGAAATGTATTTTTGTTAAATTTATTTTATCTTTCCAGAATTTGCAAAAATGAAAAGAAATTCGTTTATGGATTAAAGCACTTACTCCGTTGGTGATTTAAAAAGTTTTTAAATAATTATAAATTTTTCATATAAATTTTCTTAAATTGAAATTTATTAGCGCGCCAATTACCATATACTTCATTGCATATACTTTTTTCAAATCTAATGCAAGCAAACATGAGAGTTAAACCACATTTTTGTGAAGTATGTGGTTCTTCTTTTGCATTGAAGTCAACTTTGTTGAATCATAAGAAAACACATACAGGAGACAAACATCATTCGTGTGAAGTATGTGGTTCTTCTTTTGGACGGAAGTCAAATTTGTTGAGTCATATGAAAACACATACGGGAGAGAAACCACATTCTTGTGAGGTATGTGGTTCTTCTTTTGCACAAAGGTCAACTTTGTTGAGTCATATAAAAACACATACAGGAGACAAACCACATTCTTGTGAAGTATGTGGTTCTTCTTTTGCACAGAAATCAACTTTGTTGAGTCATATAAAAACACATTCAGGAGATAAACCACATTCTTGTGAGGTATGTGGTTCTTCTTTTGTACGGAAGTCAAATTTGGTGCGTCATATTCAAACACATACAGGAGAGAAACCACATTCCTGTGAAGTATGTGGATCTTCGTTTACACGAAAGTCACATTTGTTGAGTCATATGAAAACACATACGGGAGAGAAACCACATTATTGTGAAGTATGTAGTTCTTCTTTTGTACAGAAGTCACATTTGTTGAGTCATATGAAAACACATATGGGAGAGAAACCATATTCTTGTGAAGTATGTGGTTCTTCTTTTGCATGGAAGTCAGGTTTGTTGAGTCATATGAAAACACATACAGGAGAGAAACCACATTCTTGTGAAGTATGTAGTTCTTCTTTTGCTCAGAAGTCAGGTTTGTTGCATCATATGAAAACACATACGGGAGAGAAGCCACATTTTTGTGAAGTATGTGGTTCTTCTTTTGCATGGAAGTCAGGTTTGTTGAGTCATATGAAAACACATACAGGAGAGAAACCATATTCTTGTGAAGAATGTGGTTCTTTTTTTGCATGGAAGTCAGTTTTGTTGCGTCATATGAAAACACATACGGGAGAGAAACCACACTCTTGTGAAGTATGTGGGGTTTCTTTTGCTTGGAAGTCAGGTTTGTTGAATCATATGAAAACACATACGGGAGAGAAACCACATTCTTGTGAAGTATGTGGTTCTTCTTTTGCATGGAAGTCAATTTTGTTGAGCCACATGAATACACATATGAGACGTCCCTAATGATGCTGGCGATAACAGCAGATAAGGAGAAAATAACAAAATACCAAGGCATTATGTATGAAATGAAAAGAAATTTTAACGATTAGAAGATATTCAACATATTAGTCATTATAGGAGCAACCGGGCTAATAAAAAAGAATTTCAAAAACTGGTGAATATCCCCAGTGAACAAAGGGCAAGAAAAATACAAAAATTGCATTTGAAGGGACGGTTAGAATCTTTAAAAGATCTTTCGGTTGGAGTAAATAAACTAATGGCAGAAAGTTTGCATCCGGTTGAATGCCCCATATCAGCAAAACAAAAGTTATGAGAAAATTAAAACAAAAAGACTTATTATTATTGGGTATGTGGTTCTTTTACATGGAATGATTTTTTTTATTTCGTCATATGAAACACATCCAAGAGAGTAACCACATTCTTGTTATGTTTTTGTATCGACCTTATTGGGAAACAAGCTACTTTCATGTGAAGAATCTTTTTTCTTTTGCACGGAAATAAACTGTGTAATCATGAAAACATGCAGGAGACAAACCACATTCTTGTTAGGTATGTGGTTCTTCTGTTGAATGGAAGTCACATTTTTTGCATCATATGACAACACATACAGTATGTGGTTCTGCTTTTGAACAGATGATAACATTGTTGAGTCATATGAAACACATGCGAGAAACCATATCTGATGATCTTCCAACATCAATACCTCAAAATTGTATACAAGCATCACAAAACAAGAGTCAGCAGAAAAGTTTCTATCAGGAAACTGGCCAATTATTTTGCACAAGACTTTCCTATATATATAGCAGAATCAGAACACAAATCTGTTACAACAATCACAAAATCCCGTCCTGTTTACGTCTGTTTTTATTCACCTGTTTTAGTCTTTTCTGTTTTTGACCTTTTGAAGCATGCACACGTGCTAGTCAAGCATGTTTTGATTTTTCTGACAAAATAAAATAAGAAAAATTGAAAATATTTTTGTAATGTATGTGGCTCTTCTCTAACAAGCGAAAATAAAATGATCTTTTTATTTTGTTAATAATTTTCTTTAAATAAAGTTTTTGTTATCATGGAAATCTTTAAAACGAAAAAACAAACTTTTATAGATTTACTAAATTTCAATAATAATAATTTTATATAATGTATTCAAGTATTTATCATTGTTGTTTTCATATAACTTTAACTAAACAAAGGTTTTGTTCTCATGTAAATTTTTAAAACGAAAAAATATAAAATTTTATAAATTTACTACATTTCAATAAAACGTTTATTTTAAGTATTTAAGTATTTATGGTTTAAGTCTTTTATCATTGTTGTTTTCATATATATGTTTATTGTGCATGATTTTTAAATACAAGGAATCTTCAATAAGTAATGACCTTGACTCACTTCCGTTTGTCTGATATAGTAGAAATGTTGCATATGCAATGATTTATATCTCTATGGGCCATGTGGCAAATTATAATTCTGAATTATTGTTCCTGATTTACAAGCGTTTAAAATTAGTTAAGTGTGGAATAGAGCCTGTCAAGTGTCATACATGTAAAACGTTTATATTGTGAATTCATATATGTCATGAAATCTGTAATAGCCGCACTTAGATCTGGTTGCCACCCATCTGTCATTGATGAGGCAACTGTCAGCTGTGGTGAGTTTACCTTTTTTGAAGATCCATACTGATAATTCGCCGAATCGCCTAAAAGGGTCATGATTATTGCAGGGTTTGTGGAAACTTATGGATTCTAAGGTTGCTGACAATATTCCAGAAGCAAAAACGCATTGATTACCGTATTGTACTGAAGCATTATTCGTTGCTGCTGCTTAACTTGGGTGATATAGCGAGAAATGGTGTGCAGCGTTATTATGATATGCATGTGTCTATTACTCTAGAATGAATTTCGAGATTTACTAAAGATATGAGTCAAAAGATTTCAAATTTGGGTCTGTCACTGCGATTCAGAGACCAAAGCCTAGTTTATGCGTTGGAAGCACTTGAATCGACCACATCCAAAAATGAAAGGTTGCAGCCCATTGTTGTCAACATTATACTCGCATTCTTTTATGACCAGAATGGAGATGAGAGATTTCCTGGCAAAGTTTACATCAATTACAGGAGCTTATTACGCTTTAATATTTAGAAAATTAAATAAAATTATCAAAATCAAAAGGGGATGTCAAATCAGCAAATATCCCCTGCAAGATATCACTCTGATCCACAAATGATGCAGTCTGATTTCGGAAACTATGCGTCTTCTACAAAAACTGTCTCCAGAGATGCATTAAATGATGCAAGAAATGTGTAGATCTGTCATGTTCTTATTTTGAAAATAGACTAATAACTAAACCAATTTTCTTTGTTTTACTTATATGAGAAACTGGACCTGGGCATTACATATTGAACGCCTGTAATAACATAAATTTTACATTTCAGGGACAGTTTATCCTTTCAAAACATATGTAAAAAGCGAGAGTATTGAACAACATCTGATTATCATTTACTGTTGCAGCATCAAAAATATCGATAAAAATTCAACAGCTATATATGCAGCCTCGACGTTGATAATAAGTTGTGTAGTATTTTTTGTGGGTCTGTTTTATATTTACATGTAAACGAATCTTTCTACTAAGAATAATTGATCTATTATTATCTGAGGAAAATACATTGTATGGAGTGTACTTTTACTGAACTATTTATATACTTTCTATTGTTTAAATCATGTAAATGCACACATCCAAGTCACCTGCGATATGACATAATATTTGGTGTTAAATCATTTCTTAACCCCAGTCTTTTGTTAGAGGAATGAAAACGTGAAATAAATTTAACAAATTGTTAGAATTGACTTTTATTAATTTAACTTTTGATTAAATAGTTTTATTATGTATTTTTTAAAAATAATTTTCATGTGCACCAACATAATTTGGCATTTTACCAATGACAATTACTAGATTAGTTGGAGAAGAATGAATTGTGACGTGCATATTTATTATAAAGAAAATAAATTAAACATTAATGCATATTACGGTCTAAACTTCCAATCACACTCCATGCAGAACTGCATATTTCCGTGTTTCGACACATTATCTTGAGATGTACAACTGTAACCCTTGCCAAAATTCAAAAATGTTACAGGCGTACGGTCCCAATATATAAGATTAAGAGTGTTGTTTTTTTCAGTGTAAAACAATTGTTGACGGTTATGAATATTTTAAGTTAATAAATTCTTGTAAGAACTAACTTGCATTTGAAAATGACGAAAGGAATTAATCACCACTACAAAGTATACATAGGTACTATACTAAGTTTATTCTGCAATACTAAAATATAGCATGCCCATCCGTACACACAAAAAGAAATTTAATCACTTTAAGAAACTTCTTGGTCATAATTTTGTGATGGAATATGCTTCATCATATATAGCTAATATATAGTTAGCATCCTCATCCATACACACAAAAAAGAAATTTAATCACCCTAAGAAACATCTTGGTAATAATTTTGTCGTGGAATTTGATCCACCGTATATAGCTAATATATAGTTGAAATCTGCACAGACAATATACAACAATTTAATTCTATTCCAAAAAATCGTTTGGATGCAATTAACTCCTGGACACTCGCACTATTTTGCGCCATCTCAACACCTCCGTTTACGCTATTCTTACATGATGTGTTTATGCGCGAAAACGTGTAGTAAAGTGATTTATCACATCGCGGAGGAATTTTTAGCAAACATTTGAAATAAAGAAAGTTTTCAAAAACAAAAATAATTTGTTCATTTTTCTGTGTTACGTAGTTTTCGATGCTTTTTAATTGATCTAAAAAAATTAGTTCCTACGAGAGGTTTACAAAAAGATTTTTATAATTTTCTTTCCTTTTTAATTATAGAACTTGTATAGTTTTTGTTATCAGCAGTCGAGTTGTTGTTGTTGTTGTTGTTTATTTTCTTGCTATGCTGTACAGTTGGCGTACCAATTTCGTTTTGATAAAATTTGCGTCCCATTCCATTTTTTATATCCGTTCGCGGCCACCAGCATACGACTTTAGTCAAGATTGCCCAATAAATGGATAGTTTCAGATTTTAAAAAAAAAAAAAAAGTTATTCGCTTTTTTTTAAAAATCTCTTCCACCCCTTGTTGCGACCCAGGATATAAATATCCTAACTTGCTAGAAAAGGAAATAATGAAACGTATAAAATGAAGGAAACAACATGTCGTTTATTTTCTGTCGAAAATAAAATGGTTTAGGTGTAACACGTGTTCATTCAGGCGTTGAAAAGAAAGAAATGAAGTCGAGGGCAAGAAATGGCCGTGCCGCACGTAGAAAGGAAAATAGAAAGGGAGTGTTTGCCTCAGCAAAACCGGGCGTTCATGATAGCAGTCGTCCATGTGGAAAAGTCTTCAAACCAAGAGCTATGGACGCCGAACCAGGCCAAAGGGAATAAAGAGGAAGTTGAATAGTGTTGTGGACTTTTATATCTGGGTGAGTGTTCTGACTGCGCCTGTCTAGAATTCCTTTCAGGGAAGTGACGTTTCGCATGTGTGCGTAATTGTGCGCGTATGTGTGCGTACATGTGTGCGTACTTGTGCGCGTATGTGTGCGTACATGTGTGTATGAGGATGGGTACATGCGTGCGTGTGTGTGCGTATGTTCGTGCGTACATGTGGGTGTGTATATGTGAGGAAACACATGTTCGAACACCCTCACAAAAGTTGAGGTTCATGTAGAATAAAAATCGAATAGTGAATTTTTTTTATTATATTTTCCTCAAATTTAATACTATTTTTCTACTGGACAATTTTTCAATATTTTTTTGAATTTATACTAATTTCGACATAAGTAAATACGTAATGTGGTAATATCCCTTCAAAGCGTATTGTGGTTATATGAAAAAAAAAGCTGTGTGTGTATTATAACTGTGCCCTCTGTTATACATTCTTACATCAGGGGTCATTTCGAGTTAAAAGTTTATTTACTGCACCCATCTGAACTAGAGAAAATCATCTTCTGAACGTCGGCCATATTAAATATTCATCCTTAGTTATTTACACGAGACATACACATTTTAATCATGATTTTCTCTAGTCCAGATGAGTGCAGTAAATAAACATTTAACTCGAAATGACCCCTAATGTACTAATGTATAATATAAGAAACAGAAAAGAAACATTTATAATGCGTACACAGCTTTATTTTCTCAGAAGAAGACATATTACCCATAATGTTTTGCGATGAAATGTATTCATTCGAAAACACAATATAGTAAAGTTAAACCGCAATTTTACGCTGAATTAACATCACTTGTTGTCTTTATTTTAGAAGATTTACGTAAAAGTTGTGATAATCATTGAATTAGAGTAACTATAGCGGAAATCTCTGTTAATGCACCTCAATGAGATTCTCTCTCTTTTCATGCAATAACACGTCAAAACTACACGTACTTAATGTAATCTTATACAAGTTATTTACGTTAGTTTCTCTTACTCCAATAAGTATTTTAAAGTTTAATTTAATAAATGTATAATTGAAATCAATAAATTCTTATGTTTTTATCTTTTTTTATATTTTGTCGTTCTGAATTTTATTTACAAAGTGAATTATCAAAAAAGTTTGGATTATCTCCCTTGAATATCTAAAAACAACGGTGTTGGTTATCTGCGAACAAAAGTCGAATACCATAAATACAAATAAAAGAACTGAATTATATTCCATAAATTTTGATATACACTCATATTTTTTTCCATCAAAAATAAATATTTTATCAAGTTTTCCTCATATTTGGCTTAAAACTGCCATATGTAACTCCCGCATGTATGGAAGCACATGTGGTTTGCTTTGGCACCAAAGACAAGAGTGGAGTCCATTATTGAGGTGGGTTGTTTCCTGTTTAATAAGGTGTGTCTTTGGTCCTATGCAATTCTAGGAAGTCCATTCTCGCAGGCTTTGTCTTCTCCCTTTGATAATGGGTTAATGTATAGCTAATTTGCAAAGCACAAACATTTTTAGTTATAAAATGAAAACAAGGAAAGAATTCTCATTCTAACAATTGAAATCAACTTTATTGGTTATCTTCGTTAGTAAGAATATAGGAGAGAAACGGGTTAGTAGCTGAAAATGTTCTTGTGTGGAAACGTAGATTAAATATTAAACAGACTTGTTGAAAGAGAGAAGAGTTCAGTGTATAAATGTGTTGAAGTTGGTAGAAGGAGTGTGTGTTCATGTATGGACGAGAGCAGTCATGTAGCATGAGAACGGGTTAATGTGTAGGATGACTCGATGTGGAGTCACCTATTGTAAGAGTGTGAGTTAGTGTCCACTAGTTCATAATCGAGATCTACCAATATTTTAAGACAGAGGTTGCAGGTGCAGGAATCTCAACAAGTCGAAAGTAGTAGAGTATCCACGGGACCATTAAAGTTAAATTTAATGAGATTTCTGATTTACAGAAGATTTTCTTAAAATCACATCATCACAAAAATAAAATAAAAATATGAATAACTCCGGAAAGAAACAACACTTGACAAAGAACTCGAAATTGTTGTATTGATATGAAATAACATTTACGTGTTATAAAAATATTCATTCAAATCGTTTCAACGTTAGTGTTTTCTTATAAAAAGTCTTCATTATGCAAACTTAGCTTAATGAGGATCTCGTGAACATGGCATGAAGTTTAAGATTACTGATTCTTATGAATAGAGTGTAACACGTGGCTTGCATTGTATTTTCTGAGAGGAAAATATTAAATAATGTAAGTGGAATATGTGTGTGTTCATCATGTAAGAAAACAGTAGTTCGAAAAAATATTGTAAAAAAAGATTTAAATTCTCCTTCAATGTGGTAATTTTCCAGGATAAGAATTTAACGTTTGCTTAGCATGCAAATTCAAGACGGATAATTTTAACGCCTTTAAGAGCGAAGTTATTTTTAGATCCAGTCCCGAGGAAGATGAGAGAAAAAAACTAGAACAAAACGAAACTGATTTGATTTTCGCGGGCGAATTTTTCTATACAGATGTTCTCGAACATTCAAGACTGTTTAATGTACCACTATGCATGGAAACACAGCACGGTTCGTTAATTAATATTGTGCAGGTGACCAAATCATGACGTTGTGTGTTTGCTCATAATGATACACATGGGCACTGAAATGATGCTTCCTACAAAAATGTCTGCTGAATATTTGTTCCAGGCATGTGGCATGTGGCTGTCGATACATTAAACCATCGATACTATTGACCTGTATAGGAAATAAAGGAAGAAAAATGTACTGTACCTTCAATTTCGAGAACGAAGAACAGAAATACAACTTGGAAAATGTGATAGAAAACTTCTACTTGCACTGCTAACCAAGAAAAAACCTAACTTTTCTCACATACCAATTCTTGACTTGCAAACAAAAAGAAACGCAAAGATTTGATGAATATGTCATCGAACTACGACAAAAAGCAAGCAAATGCGAATTTTGAGAACTTACCGAGAGACTAATAAAAGACATTCTCATCTGTGGCATTAACGATAACATGCTTCAAGAAAGAATGCTGAGAGAACCGTCGTTGGGTTTAGAAAAAGCAATCCAAACAGGGCTCAATGCCGAAAAAACGAAGGGACACTCTAAAATAATGGCCATGTCAGACACAGTAAATATATTGCTAATTCAGAACATGAGGAAAAATGTAATAACAAAAAACAAGATGTCTGCCCATGCAACTTTTAAACAAGAAGACAAAAAGCTCGCCAAAACAGTACTGGATCGAAAAATGTACCTATTGCTCTGGTTTGCACTAGGAAAACAACTGTCCCGCATACAACAAAACCTGTACTGTGGAAAAAAGCCATTATGCACGAATGTGTCGAACAAAAAGAAAAAAAAATTATACAATTTCGGACAATCATACAACTCAGACTACGAGGAGTCAGACCAGTTCAACTTGGACGACATTCAACGATTTTTGGGAATGACACATTATCTACGTAAATTCATACCGGAATATTCAGAGATAACTACACTGCTAAGAAAACTTCTACACAACGATGCACACTGGACATTTGATAAACCTCAAATAGAGGTTGTAGAGAAGTTAAGGCAAGTAATAACAAGCCTACCAATTTTGAAATTCTAAAGAAATAAAAATGCTAGCAAACATGGCCTAGACGCAGTTCTACAACAAAAACATAAAATATGGCTACCCGTATCATACGCATCATCGGACAGTACACAAGAGATACCTGATATGGAGATGGATAAATATATCCATACCATCCTAAAGCAATACCCAATGAACGACCAAAAACTTGACGTATACCGAGAAGAGACTGGGAAAGACCCAACATTGCAAAGACGTACCACCCACAATAACGCCGTATATGCCAGTTCACGATGAAGTATCGATCGTCAAAGGATAAGTACTTCAAGAAGAGAATCCCTACAAGAGATCCATACAGGACACTTATGAATAGAGAAATGTATTGCACGAGCAAAGGAAGTCATATATTGGCGCAACATAAATCATCAGATAAAAGAAATGATAGGCATATGCCACACACAGTGTTTAAATCATAGAAACCAACAACCGTCAGAATCTCTAATGCACCATGAAATACCAGTAACATCATGGACGTAAGTTTCGGCAGACATTTTTTGTTTATACAATAAAGCATATGTAGTATTAATAGACTACACAACGAGATACTTTGATATCCACAAACTTGATGACTGTAAATCACGCACAGTGATCAAGAAAATAAAAAACACTTTTGCAAATTTTGGTTTTCCACAAATTGTGATCAGCGACAATGGACCTGAGTTCATATCATCAGAATTTAAAAACAAGTGAAAAGCCAACAGGCAAAAATATATTCAGTCAAGAAAATAGTCCAAGACAAGCCGTACCACAAACGACCACGGAAAATAATGCAACAAACTTCACAACGAGAGGAAGAACAGTTAGGCTTCCAGCCAGATACAGACACTAATTAAATACATAAAAATAAAAATAAATACGTTTTTATTTTTAGTAAAAAAACTGAAGATGTTGTACACATCGAATAATGCGAGTTATTTCTCCTTGAATGCCTGCAACTTCACACCACACTATCACATGGTATATCGTAGTAGCAAAAACAACTACCCTTTTCTAGTGTAAATAAAGTTTGTTAAGTTCACACGTGTGTTTCTCTTCTAATGTTCTCACTATCCCTTTACAAATGCAGTCACATACACATGTATCAACATAATACAACACTCCTAACCGCTGTAATCACTAATCTTCGGATATAGATAAACCTGTATCCAGTTCCTGTTGAAGATAAAAGACTATTACTTTTCGAGGTTGATACCAGCTGTATTTCTCACTAACCCTTTACTAGTTCAATCGCATACATCTGTATCAATAAAATGTGACGTATATAGAAAAAATTAAAGCTAAAAAACTTGACGTTCTATTTTTCTATTATAAAACGAAAAAGTGATTGAATAGGACATTGATGAAAAAAAAATCAAACAACGGTTAAGAAAATTGACATCTAATTTTTTTTTGTAAATCGAAAAAATTGATTGGATGTGACGTAAATGAAGAAATCAAACAGTTTTTTTTATTGTAAAACGAATAAATTGATTGGATTTGACGTAAATGAAGAAATCAAAGTTTTTTTTATTGTAAAACGAATAAATTGATTGGATGTGACGTAAATGAAAAAATCAAACAGTTTTTTTTATTGTAAAACGAATAAATTGATTGGATGTGACGTAAATGAAAAAAAATCAGAGTTTTTTTTTATTGTAAAACGAATAAATTGATTGGATGTGATGTAAATTGAAAAAATCAAAGTTTTTTTTATTGTAAAACGAATAAATTGATTAGATGTGATGTAAATGAAAAAAAAAACATATTTATTTGTAACACGAATAAATTGATTGGATGTGATGTAAATGAAAAAAAATAAAAAATACTTTTTTGTAGAACGAATAAATTGATTAGATGTGATATAAATGAAAAAAATAAAACATACTCTTTTGTAAAACGAATAAATTGATTGGATGTGATGTAAATGAAAAAAATTAAACATACTTTTTGTAAAACGAATAAATTGATTGGATGTGACGTAAATGAAAAAAAATTAAACAATTTTTTTTGTAAAACGAATCAATTGATTGGATGTGACGTAAATGAAAAAAATAAAACAGACTTTTTCGTAAAACGAATAAATTGATTGGATGTGACGTAAATAAAAAAATATAACAATTTTTTTTGTAAAACGAATAAATTGATTGGATGTAATGTAAATGATAAAAATAAAACATACTTTTTTGCAAAACGAATTGATTAGATGTGACGTAAATAAAAACAACAAAACAATTTTTTTTGTAAAACGAATAAATTGATTTGATGTGATGTAAATGAAAAAAATAAAACATACTTTTTTGTAAAACGAATAAATTGATTGGATGGGATGTAAATGAAAAAAATAAAACATACTTTTTTTGTAAAACGAATAAATTTATTGGATGTGACGTAAATAAAAAAATCAGATTTTTGAAATTGTTAAACAAATAAATTGATTGGATGTGACGTAAATGTAAAAAATCAGATTTTTGAAATTGTTAAACAAATAAATTGATTGGATGTGACGTAAATGTAAAAAATCAGATTTTTGAAATTGTTAAACCAATAAATTGATTGGATGAGACGTAAATGTACAAAATCAGATTTTTGAAATTGTTAAACAAATAAATTGATTGGATGTGACGTAAATGTAAAAAATCAGATTTTTGAAATTGTTAAACAAATAAATTGACTGGATGTGACGTAAATGTAAAAAAATCAGATTTTTGAAATTGTTACATAAATAAATTGATTGGATGTGACGTAAATGTAAAAAATAAGATATTTGAAATTGTTAAACAAATAAATTGATTGGATGAGACGTAAATGTAAAAAATCAGATTTTGGAAATTGTTAAATAAATAAATTGATTGGATATGACGTAAATGTAAAAAATCTGATTTTTGAAATTGTTAAACCAATAAATTGATTGGATGTGACGTAAATGTAAAAAATCAGATTTTTGAAATTGTTAAACCAATAAATTGATTGGATGTGACGTAAATGTAAAAAAATCAGATATTTGAAATTGTTAAACAAATAAATTGATTGGATGAGACGTAAATGTAAAAAATCAGATTTTTGAAATTGCTAAATAAATTGATTGGATGAGACGTAAATGTATAAAATAAGATTTTTGAAATTGTTAAACAAATAAATTGATTGGATGTGACGTAAATGTAAAAAATCAGATTTTTGAAATTGTTAAACAAATAAATTGATTGGATGAGACGTAAATGTAAAAAATCAGATTTTTGAAGTTGTTAAACAAATAAATTGATTGGATGTGACGTAAATGTAAAAAATCAGATTTTTGAAATTGTTAAACAAATAAATTGATTGGATGAGACGTAAATGTAAAAAATCAGATTTTTGAAATTGTTAAACAAATAAATTGATTGGATGTGACGTAAATGTAAAAAATCAGATTTTTGAAATTGTTAAACAAATAAATTGATTGGATGTGACGTAAATGTAAAAAATCAGATTTTTGAAATTGTTAAACAAATAAATAGATTGGATGTGACGTAAATGTAAAAAATCAGATTTTAGAAATTGTTAAATAAATTGATTGGATGTGACGTAAATGTAACAAATCAGATTTTTTTAAATTGTTAAACAAATAAATTGATTGGATGTGACGTAAATGTATAAAATCAGATTTTTGAAATTGTTAAACAAATAAATTGATTGGATGTGACGTAAATGTAAAAAATCAGATTTTTGAAATTGTTACATAAATAAATTGATTGGATGAGACGTAAATGTAAAAAATAAGATTTTTGAAATTGTTAAACAAATAAATTGATTGGATGAGACGTAAATGTAAAAAATCATATTTTTGAAATTGTTAAACAAATAAATTGATTGGATGTGACGTAAATATAAAAAATCAGATTTTTGAAATTGTTAAACAAATAAACTGATTGGATGTGACGTAAATGTAAAAAATCAGATATTTGAAATTGTTAAACAAATAAATTGATTGGATGTGACTTAAATGTAAAAAATCAGATTTTTGAAATTGCTAAATAAATTGATTGGATGAGACGTAAATGTATAAAATCAGATATTTGAAATTGTTAAACAAATAAATTGATTGGATGTGACGTAAATGTAAAAAATCAGATTTTGGAAATTGTTAAACAAATAAATTGATTGGATGAGACGTAAATGTAAAAAATCAGATTTTTGAAATTGTTAAACAAATAAATTGATTGGATGTGACGTAAATGTAAAAAATCAGATTTTTGAAATTGTTAAACAAATAAATTGATTGGATGTGACGTAAATGTAAAAAATCAGATTTTTGAAATTGTTAAATAAATTGATTGGGTGAGACGAAAATGTAAAAAATCAGATTTTTGAAATTGTTAAACAAATAAATTGATTGGATGTGACGTAAATGTATAAAAAAAGATTTTTGAAATTGTTAAACAAATAAATTGATTGGATGTGACGTAAATAAAAAATCAGATTTTTGAAATTGTTAAACAAATAAATTGATTGGGTGTGACGTAAATAAAAAAATCAGATTTTTGAAATTGTTAAACAAATAAATTGATTGGATGAGACGTAAATGTAAAAAATCAGATTTTGGAAATTGTTAAACAAATAAATTGATTGGATGTGACGTAAATGTAAAAAATCAGATTTTTGAAATTGTTAAACAAATAAATTGATTGGATGAGACGTAAATAAAAAAAATCAGACAAATCTTTAAAAAACTTGACGTTTTTATTGAAAAACGAATTGATTCGACGTGATGAATGTGAAATAAAATCAAACAGTTTTTTATTCTTTTTTTTTGTAAAACGAATAAATTTATTGGATGTGACGTAAATAAAAAAAGCAAACAAATCTTTAAAAACTTAATGTTTAATTTTTATATTGTAGAACGAATAAATTGATTGGTGTGACGTAAATGAAAAAAATAAAAGAAAGCTTGAAAATCTTGACATTATTCTATTTTATTGTAAAACGAATAAATTGATTGAATGTAACGTCAATGAAAGTAAATCACAGTTTTTTCTGTAAAACGAATAAATTTATTGGATTCGACGTAAATGAAAAAAGAACATTTTTTTGTAAAACGAATAAATTTATTGGATGTGACGTAAATGAAAAAAATAAAACATAGGTTTAAAAAACTCAATGTTGAATTTTTATTGTAAAATTAATAAATTGATTGGATGTGACGTAAATAAAAAATAAAACATGTGTTCAAAAAACTCAATGTTGAATTTTTATTGTAAAATGAATAAATTGATTGGATGTGGCGTAAATAAAAAATCCAACAAATCTTTAAAAAAACTTGACTTTATTTTTTATTGTAAAACAAATACATTGATTGGATGTGACGTAATCCGACAAAAATAAAACAAAGATTTAAAAAACTTGACCCTTAATTTTTTTGTAAAACGAATTGATTAGATGTGACGTAAATGAAAAAATAAAGCTAAAAAACTTTACATTGTATTTTTTATTGCAAAAGGAATAAATTGATTGAATTTGACGAAATTGAAAAACTATGAAACAAAACTTTAAAAACATTAGGTGTAATTTTTTTTATTGTAAAACAAATAAATTGAGTGGCTGTAATATCAATAAAAGAATTAATTAAAATACTTGAAGTTTAATCTTTTATTGTAAAACAAATAAATTGATTGGATCTAATATAAATAAAAAATCAATTAAAACTGTAAAAAAATTTGAAGTTTAATTTTTTATTGTAAAACGAATAAATTGATTGTATGTGCCGTAAATACAAAACGAAAAACTTTAAAGGTTAAAAACATGACGTTTAATTTTATTGTAAAAGAAATAAATTGACTGGATGTGGCGTAAAAAAATGATTAAAATTTCCAAAAACGTTAAAAACACGACTTATTTTTTATTGTAAAATGAATAAATTGATTGGCTGTGACGAAATATTAATTGAATACAATTATAAAAATAATAATTAGAAAATGAAAATTAATTGTATTAAGAGAAACATCTCAAACTAAAAAATTAACTAGGATTAAAGATTAAAATATATTTGTAGTAGTTATATTTTATTGGAATTTGTCTTTCCATTTCGATTGTCTTTATTCTGTTAGATCTACATGAACACAGGTTTCGTCACGTCAAGGTCTCACGTGTCGCATAGCATACATAGATTGAAGGCTAAAACTTCTTTTGTTAGCATGTAGCGCTCGACTGGTTGATCCAAGAAAACTGCTTGTGTCAGTGAAAAAAACTTGAATGAAGCTCTTCATCTTATGCTCTTTCACACGGCAGGTTTAATGAAACACGTGAAAGTACGCCTGTAACAATTTTGTTAATTTGTATGAATTTTGATGAGGGTTAGAGTCTTAGATCTCAGGATAGTCTGTCAGCAAAAAGAAATATGCCGTGCTGCAGGTGACGTGATTAAAAGTTTCCCTAAATAAACATATGAGAAATGTGTCACATGATATGGCAAAGAAGTATCTCATGTGTTTGAGGATAGAAAATATTTTCCAATCTGAATCTGGAAAGAATCTTCAAAGAAGAAATACATTTTAATGCCAAATTACGTGTATACACGGAAAAAATTAAAAAAAATGAATAAAACTATTTAATTAAAAGTTAAATTAATGAAAATGTAAATTCTAACATTTTGTTAACTTTATTTCCCGTTTTCTAACAAAAGAACTAAAGAAATGATTTAACACTAATGTCATGTCATATCGCTGGTGACTTGGATGCATACGTTTAAATGATTTAGACATGAGAGAATTGTGTAAATAGCTCAGTAGAAGTAAACCTTATACAAAGTATTTTCATCAGATAATAATAGATCAATTATTCTAAGTAGAAAGATTTGTTCACAGAAAATGATAATGCCAAAGTCTAATTTCTAATATAAAACTATCCCACAAAATATAACTGATACACAACTTATTATCTAACCACGGTTGTATATGTTTTTTTCTATATAATAACATCACAGAGGTATACATTTCTTGCATCGTTTAATGCATCTTTGGAGATAGAAATCAAGCTGAATCATCTGTGCATCGAAGTGATATTTTGAAGGAGGATATTTGCTAATCGGGCCCCGCCTCTTGATTTTGATAACCTTATTAAAATTTCTAAAACATGAAGCATAACAAGCTTCTGTAATTTTGTTAAACTTTGCCAGGGAATCTCTCATCTCCATTTTTGTTTTAAAAGAATGCGAGCATGACGTTGACAACAACGGGATTCAGTCTTTAAATTTTGGGATGTAATCGATCCAAGTGCTTCTAATGCATTAACTGGACTTTGGTCTCTGAATCGCAGTGATAGACCCAGGTTTCATCCTATATAATCAATCTTTTCAAAACTTTAGACTCACATTCTTAGCACATCTGAAAATTCATTCTAGAACAATCAACACATACATGTCATAATCACGTTGCATACCAGTTCTCATTATTAAACAGTTAAGCAATGCTGAGCCTAGTCAGTAACAGATCGGTGACTATTAATGAATAGCAGACACTATATGTAGTAAGACGTCGCCATATCCCTGAAAGATTAACAAAAACTTAATGTAATCATTTCTATGTGTGTGTGCTTCAAATTATTTTTCTTCTAGGGGATGGGACATCCAACCAGATGTCTGACATTTACCCCTATTTTAGTGAGTCCAACCAAGAGATCTTTTCAGGATTCTAGCCGTCCCTTTCAGTGCAATCGTTTGTATTTCACTTGCACTTGGTTCACCGGGTATGCTTGCTATGTACTTTTTAAAGTTCTTTTTCATAAGCCCAGTTGCTCCTATGATGACTGGTATAATTGAAACGTCTTTTAATTTCCAATTTCGTTTCATATCATACATAAGTCCTTGATACTTTGTTATCTTTTCCCTCTCAGCTCTGTTAAGCCCTGTATCATTGGGTACACTGACCTCTATTACGGTCGCTTTTTTGTTTGCTCTGTCCCAAATCACTATATCTGGTTTAACAGCTGCGTTTTCTAGATATGTAGCAGTAGGGATTATGTAGTCATAGTGTATAGTGTAGTTGTCATTCCCAACTGTTCGTTCGGGTATATGTTCCCAGGAGTTTTTACTACACTGAATGTTGAGTTTCTTACCTATCTTCCAGTGAAGGTATTTGCAAACCCCATTATAGTGATCTGTATAATAACAATCTCCAAGTAGGACTTTGCAACCAGAAATCAGGTGGCTCACACTCTCAACCTAAATGCTTCAGAACCTGCATTTATTATTGTTGCTTAGACCACACATCTTTTTGAAAGTGTTTGTCATGAGGCCCTGGTCTTGTGCAGCCAATATGAACCTCTCTTGGTCGTAATGGAGGGATCCTCTTTTGAGCCAGTCCAGGGAACTATCCCTATCAATATATTCTTGGGATATTTCAGTCGGTAGGTATTTTGCCCGTTTATGGTTGGTCCATTCTTCTGTTTTAACACTATGGAACTGGCTAATGTATTTTTCTGACTTTTCTGGGCTATGTCAGTGGCAGGCTTGTTTGGGTTCTCAGTATCATTTGTAAGGCAATCTTTTCCAAAATGAGTGGCAGGTTGTGTTATAGATGTTGTACTACTTGCTCGATTCTGATAATGGTTTTTAATTTTCATCAGCTTGGGGTTACAGGAACTTATGTACTGACCTATGCTGACGATTGTAACTCTGTGTTAGTGACTGACTTCCGAGAGTCCCATACCTCCTTCTCGCCTGGGTATATACAAACGAGGCATGCACTGATTTCGATAAATAACTCGGTACAAGGTTAACATCTTCCTTGTCTTTGTGTCAAGCCAATTTATGTCTTTATGAGGCCAGTCAATAATGCCAAAACTATATGTTAGTACTGGCATGGCAAGTTGGTTAATTGCCGTAACTTTGTTCTTGTTTGTGATTTCGGTTTTGAAGATTTTTCTTACCCGGCATAGATATTCTTTGCTTAGTTTCTCTCTCATATTGGAATGCTGGATGGACTCATTTTCATTAATGCCGAGGTATTTGTATGTTTCCTGTTCATCCAGTTCTCTGATTACACTATTTTCATCGAGTTGTATATTTTCAGTAGATATCTTCTTGCCAGCTTTCAGAGTACACATAGTACACTTATCCAGCCCGAGCTTCATTTTGATGTCATTAGAAAAAGTGTGGACAATTTTCAGTAGATAATCTAAATCCTTATCCGAGCTTACATACAGCTTACGATCATCCATGAAAAATAACTGGTTTATTAACTTGGAGGATTCTCTTTGGGTGCTGTAGCTTAGATTATAAGCACCTTGACAGTTCTTTAGAAGCTTACTTAGAGGATCAATTGCCAAGCAAAATAGTAGAGGAGATAAACTGTCTCTTTGGAAGGTTCCGTTTCTCTCCCGTATGTGTTTTCATATGACTCAACAAAGTTGACTTCTCCGCAAAAGAAGAACCACATACTTCACATGAATGTGGTTTCTCTCCCGTATGTGTTTTCATATGACGTGATAAATGTGACTTCTGTGCAAAAGAAGAACCACATACTTCACAAGAATGTGGTTTGTCTCCTGTATGTTTTTTCATATGATTAAACAAATGTGATTTCCTTACATATGAAGAACAGCATACTTCACAAACATATGGTTTCTCTCCCGTATGTGTTTTCATATGACTCAACAAAGTTGACTTCTCCGCAAAAGAAGAACCACATACTTCACATGAATGTGGTTTCTCTCCCGTATGTGTTTTCATATGACGTGATAAATGTGACTTCTGTGCAAAAGAAGAACCACATACTTCACAAGAATGTAGTTTGTCTCCTGTATGTTTTTTCATATGATTAAACAAATGTGATTTCCTTACATATGAAGAACCGCATACTTCACAAACATATGGTTTCTCTCCCGTATGTGTTTTCATATGACTCAACAAAGTTGACTTCTCCGCAAAAGAAGAACCACATACTTCACATGAATGTGGTTTCTCTCCCGTATGTGTTTTCATATGACGTGATAAATGTGACTTCTGTGCAAAAGAAGAACCACATACTTCACAAGAATGTGGTTTGTCTCCTGTATGTTTTTTCATATGATTAAACAAATGTGATTTCCTTACATATGAAGAACCGCATACTTCACAAATATATGGTTTCTCTCCTGTATGTGTTTTCATATGATTAAACAAAGTTGACTTCAGCACAAAAGAAGAACCACATACTTCACATGAATGTGGTTTCTCTCCTGTATGTGTTTTCACATGACTCACCAAATTTGACTTCTGTGCAAAAGAAAAACCACATATTTCACAAGAATACGGCTTCTCTCCTGTATGGGTTTTCATATGAGTCGACAAAGTTGACTTCTCTGCAAAAGAAGAACCACATACTTCACAAGAATATGGTTTCTCTCCGGTATGCGTTTTCATATGACACAACAAATGTGATTTTCGTGCAAAAGAACCACATACTTCACAATAATGTGGTTTCTCACCTGTATGTATTTTAATATGACGAACCAAATATGACTTCCATGCAAAAGAAGAACCACATACTTCACAAAAAAAAGGTTTCTCTCCCATATGTGTTTTCATGTGACTCAACAAATATGATTTTAGTGCAAAAGAAGAACCACATACTTCACATGAATGTGGTTTTTCTCCCGTATGTGTTTTCATATGAGTCAACAAATTTGACTTTTTTGCAAAAGAAGAACCACAAACTTCACAAGAATATGGTTTGTCTCCCGTATGTGTTATCATATGGCCCAACAAATGTGACTTCCGTCCAAAAGAAGAACCACATACTTTACAAGAATGTGGTTTTTCGCCTGTATGTGTTTTCATATGAGTAAACAAAGTTGACTTCTGTGCTAAAGAAGTACCACATACTTCACAAGAATGTGGTTTCCTTCCTGTATGTGTTTTCATATGACGCAACCAAGTGTGTTTCCAGGCAAAAGAAGAACCACATACTTCACAAGAATGTGTTTTCTGTCTCGTACGTTCATTGTCTCTCATTTTGTTTTGTATCTGATTTAAAAAAAAAATTAAACTCAATGGAGTATGTGTGTGACGCTAATAAATTTCAACTTTAGACATTTTAGATAAAGAAATTTTTTATCATGATCCTTTTTACCCTTTTTTTATTTAAACGGCACTGTTTTGGGGGGTGCAATTTAGTGTTATACTTGATAATAACCACCCGTTATAAGAACAATTTTTTTCCAAATTAGATAAAAACTTTTTGATAAGTCACATCCAGATTTTTCAACTTTAGACAATGAAGTTTCTAATTATTTTTAACCTTTTTTATCATCAATGAGAAAAGTCCAACTTATCAATTAATGGATTTCTTTTAATTGTTGCAAATTCTGAAAATATAAAAAAAATTGAAAACATACATGTCATGTGATAAAATTCAATTTATTTTGTTGATTTTTATTAAAAATATCCAAAACATTTATTATTGATGAAATTCAAAATAAAATGATTATAGTTTTATGCAATACTGGTTAGTTAGCAAAATTAATGTATTTCTATTTTCAAATATTCAATGTATTTCTATTTTCAAATATTCAATGTGTTTCTATTTTCAAATATTCAATGTGTTTCTATTTAAAAATCTTTAACTAAAATCTTTATGAGGATTATTTATATTATTTGGATTCATGTTGGGTGTATTTTGTTGAACTTGGCAACTTTTTTTTCAACTCCGAATTATGTACAGAATTCTGAACAGAAGTCTTTATTTAGTACATTAGATTAGCAAGCTCTTATATCGTTAGTGATGACTGCTAGAATTCCTATGTAATTTCAAATTCCATTTTAAATCCCACTGATGATTGAAACTTCAATGTCTAAGAGTATGTAACTTACAACTGAATTTTACCAAGTACTCTAACCATAGCACCACGGATCCTACAAGACAATCCTAGTACGAATTTTAGGAAATATTCTGGTTCGAGATGTTATCACTATTACTACATAATCTCTCTCATATATATATATATATATATATTAATGTATATGTACATAAATATTATTTATTGCTTATTATTAATGGGTCCCATATCGTGTTAAATAGTATACTAGGTATGCTTAGTAGTTGCTCATCATTCAGAATATCTGCTGTTTTGTTAGTGAATGCCATGGCTAACATTTATGTATACTTTTTTACATTTACATGGAGGTTTCTCTTAAACTTTCCACTTCATTTTGATATGTATTGTTATTAGTACATATTGCTTTTGCTTGGTGTTGTAGGAAACAGTCTGTTACATTCTTTACATTATATAGATTGTGAGAATTGAAGTTTGGATATGAGAGTCTTTTAATTATGTTAACTCCACATGGCATCACATGATTTGGAAAGTAAAATAGACAAGAGTTTTATTGGTGTCATGCATTCAAGTTTTGCAAACGCACATTTGACAGCTGGTAGCAAATGCACTGAACGATGAGGTCAGGTTGTCAAGATTGATATCATCAGTGGTGAAAGCTCAACTATTTGACATGCACAGATCTCGAATCGAGTCCACCTGAACAAAGCAGGTCACATATATAGCCCAAAGAAAAGAGATCTAGCTGAGTTAACACATATAAAGGAAAAGAAAAGAAAAATTTGGATATTTTTCTTTTATGTTTCTGCTTGAAAAACGATGACGCACATAAGATAACCCAAAAATACAGATATACTCAAATTTTTATAATCTTATTGTAGGGTGACCAGAGCAGTAGACGGTGGAAAATGTCAGATAACTCTCTTAACAACACAGGACAATTCAGTTGGACAATTAAAAAACAAACTCATGTTAAACAATGCAAGTTGAAAATGGGCAGAATTGAAAAGGTCCCTAGAGGACGACTTTGAAATTGTTGCAAACCCTAACAAACATGTAGTCGAATGAGCAAACGTGACAATGGTAAGGTTAGAAGGAATACAAGACTATATGCAAAGGATAATTACATTAGAAAAATGCGCTTTTAGTGGGATGGGACCAGAAAAGCAGAATAGTCAGAAAACAGGGACTGGAATTAGGAATAGAGAAGTGAAGATCATAGTGATTAGACACGAACCACAAGATCTTCAAGTGACTAATCAGAAAGCACTAGCAAAAGTTAAATGGAAGATCTGGCTCAATGCAAGCCAGGAGTATGAAGACAAGCCCATGGAGGTTTGTCACATGAGACAGAGGATTCTAGTTGAGGCTATGGGTCCAGCCATTCCCTAAAAGTATGGAAATATAAATAGAGAGTAGAGGACTTGTATTTCAAACTAGAAAGAGGGAACAATTTTCTATTTTTATTACTACTTTTTATTATTTTTTATTTTTATATTATTTTTTATTTTAATTTTTTCTATTTATATTATAATTTTTCATTTTTATTTATTTCTGTTAATATTATTTTTTATTTTTTTATCATAATCATTATTTTTTATTTAATTTGATTATTATTGTTCACTATTATTTTTTTTATTTATTTCATCATTATTTTTTATTTAATTTGATTATTACTTTTCACTATTATTTTTTATTTAGTTCATCATTATTGTTTTATTATTCAATTTGATTATTATTGTTCACTGATTTTTTTTTATTTCATCATTATTATTTTTTATTTAATTTGATTATAACTTTTCACTATTATTTTTTTTATTTATTTCATCATTATTATTTTATTATTGAATTTGATTATTATTGTTCACTGTAATTTTTTTATTTAATCATTATTATTTTATTATTTAATTCGATTATTATTGTTCAATACTATTTTTTATTTCATCATTATTATTTTTATTCACTTTTATTTTTATTTATTTTATCATAATCATTATTTTTTATTTAATTTGATTATCATTGTTCACTATTATTTTTTTTACTTCATTATTTTTTATTTATTTCATCATTATTATTTTATTTTTTAATTCGATTATAACTTTTCACTATTATTTTTTTATTTATTTCATCATTATTATTTATTATTTAATTTGATTATAACTTTCCACTATTATTTTTTTATTTATTTCATCATTATTATTTATTATTTAATTTGATTATTATTGTTCACTATTATTTTTTATTTATTTCACCATTATTATTTTTTTATTTAATTTGATTATTACTTTTCACTATTACTTTTTTTATTTATTTCATCATTATTATTTATTATTTAATTTGATTATTATTGTTCACTATTATTTTTTAATTTATGTCATCATTATTATTTATTATTTAATTTGATTATTATTGTTCACTATTATTTTTTTTATTTATTTCATCATTATTATTATTTTTTTTATTTGATTATTATTGTTCACTATTAGTTTTTTATTTTTTTCATCCCCATTATTATTTTTTATTTAATTTGATTATTACTGTTCACTATTATTTTTTTATTTATTTCAGCATTATTATTTTTATTTAATTTGATTATCATTGTTCACTATTATTTTTTAATTTATTTCAGCATTATTATTTTTATTTAATTTGATTATTATTGTTCACTATTATTTTTTTATTTATTTCATCATTATTATTTTTTTATTTCATTTGATTATTATTGTTCACTATTATTTTTGATTTATTTCATCATTATTATTTTTTATTTAATTTGATTATTATTGTTCACTATTATTTTTTAATTTATGTCATCATTATTATTTTTTTATTTCATTTGATTATTATTGTTCACTATTATTTTTGATTTATTTCATCATTATTATTTATTATTTAATTTGATTATTATTGTTCACTATTATTTTTTTTATTTATTTCATCATTATTATTTTTTATTTTATTTGATTATTATTTTTCACTATTATTTTTTTTATTTATTTCATCATTATTATTTTTTTATTTCATTTGATTATTATTGTTCACTATTATTTTTTTATTTATTTCATCATTATTATTTTTTTATTTCATTTGATTATTATTGTTCACTATTATTTTTGATTTATTTCATCATTATTATTTTTATTTAATTTGATTATTATTGTTCACTATTATTTTTTTATTTATTTCATCATTATTATTTTTTTATTTCATTTGATTATTATTGTTCACTATTATTTTTGATTTATTTCATCATTATTATTTTTATTTAATTTGATTATTATTGTTCACTATTATTTTTTTTATTTGTTTCATCATTATTATTTTTTAATTAATTTAATTATTATTGTTCACTATTATTTTTTAATTTATTCCATAATTATTATTTTTTATTTAATTTGATTATTATTATTCACTATTATTTTTTTATTTATTTCATCATTATTATTTTTTTTTTAATTTGATTATTATTTTTCACTATTATTTTTTAATTTATTTCATCATCATTATTATTATTTATTTAATTTGATTATTATTTTTCACTATAATGTTTTTATTTTTTTCATCATCATTATTATTGTTTATTTTATTTGATTATTATTTTTCACTATAATGTTTTTATTTTTTTCATCATCATTATTATTTTTTATTTAATTTGATTATTGTTCACTATTATTTTTTTATTTATTTCATCATTTTTATTTTATTATTTAATTTGATTATTACTTTTCACTATTATTTTTTTATTTATTTCATCATTATTATTTTATTATTTAATTTGATTATTACTTTTCACTATTATTTTTTTATTTATTTCATCATTTTTATTTTATTATTTAATTTGATTATTACTTTTCACTATTATTTTTTTATTTATTTCATCATTATTATTTATTATTTAATTTGATTATTATTGTTCACTATTATTTTTTTATTTATTTCATCATTTTTATTTTATTATTTAATTTGATTATTACTTTTCACTATTATTTTTTTATTTATTTCATCATTATTATTTTTATTTAATTTGATTATTATTGTTCACTATTATTTATTTATTTTTTTCATCATCATTATTATTATTTATTTAGATTGATTATTATTTTTCACTATTATTTTTTTATATTTTTCATCATCATTATTTTTTATTTTATTTGATTATTATTTTTCACTATTATTTTTTTATTTTTTTCATCATCATTATTATTTTTTATTTAATTTGATTATTGTTCACTATTATTTTTTTATTTAGTTCATCATTATTGTTCACTATTATTTTTTTATTTATTTCATCATTATTATTTATTATTTAATTTGATTATTATTATTCACTATTATTTTTTTATTTATTTCATCATTATTATTTTTTATTTTATTTGATTATTATTTTTCACTATTATTTTTTAATTTATTTCATCATCATTATTATTATTTATTTAATTTGATTATTATTGTTCACTATTATTTATTTATTTTTTCATCATCATTATTATTTATTATTTAATTTGATTATTGTTCACTATTATTTTTTTTATTTATTTCATCATTATTATTTATTATTTAATTTGATTTTTACTTTTAACTATTATTTTTTTATTTATTTCATCATTATTATGTTTTATTTTATTTGATTATTGTTCACTATGATGTTTTTATTTATTTCATCATTATTATTTTATTATTTAATTTGATTATTATTGTTCACTATTATTTTTTAATTTATTTCATCATTATTATTTTTTATTTAATTTGATTATTATTGTTCACTATTATTTTTTAATTTATTTCATCATTATTATTTTTTATTTAATTTGATTATTACTGTTCACTATTATTTTTTTATTTATTTCATCATTATTAGTTGTATTTAATTTGATTATTCTTGTTCACTATTATTGTTTTATTTTTTTCATCATCATTATTATTTTTTATTTAATTTGATTATTGTTCACTATTTTTTTTTATTTTTTTCATCATCATTATTATTATTTATTTAATTTTATTATTGTTCACTTATTTTTTTTATTTATTTCATCATTATTAATTATTATTTAATTTGATTATTATTTTTCACTATTATTTTTTTATTTATGTCATTATTATTATTTTTTATTTAATTTGATTATAACTTTTCACTATTATTTTTTTATTTATTTCATCATTATTATTTATTATTTAATTTGATAATTGTTCACTATTATTTTTTAATTTATTTCATCATTATTATTTTTTATTTAATTTGATTATTATTGTTCACTATTATTTTTTTATTTTTTTCATCATCATTATTATTAGTTATTTAATTTGATTATTGTTCACTATTATTTTTTTATTTATTTCATTATCATTATTATTGTTTATTTAATTTGATTATTGTTCATTATTATTTTTTATTTATTTCAGCATTATTATTTATTATTTAATTTGATTATTATTGTTCACTATTATTTTTTTTATTTATTTCATCATTATTATTTTATTATTTGATTTGATTATTATTATTCATTATTATCTTTTTATTTCATCATTATTATTTTTTATTGTATTTGATTATTATTTTTCACTATTATTTTTTTAATTTATTTAATCATCATCATTATTATTTAATTTGATTATTATTGTTCACTATTATTTTTTTCATCATCATTATTATTTTTTATTTAATGTGATTATTATTTTTCACTATTATTTTTTTATTTTTTTCATCATCATTATTATTTTTTATTTAATTTGATTATTGTTCACTATTATTTTTTTATTTATTTCATCATTATTATTTATTATTTAATTTGATTTTTACTTTTCACTATTATTTTTTTTATTTATTTCATCATTATTATTTTTAATTTTATTTGATTATTGTTCACTATGATTTTTTTATTTATTTCATCATTATTTTATTATTTAATTTTATTATTATTCTTCACTATTATTTTTTAAATTATTTAATCATTATTATTTTTTATTTAATTTGATTATTATTGTTCACTATTATTTTATTTATTTCATCATTATTATTTATTATTTAATTTGATTATTGTTCACTATTATTTTTTAATTTATTTCATCATTATTATGTTTTATTATTTAATTTGATTATTATTGTTCACTATTATTTTTTTTTTATTTCATCATTATTATTTTATTATTTAATTTATTACTTTCACTATAATTTTTTTTATTTATTTCATCATTATTATTTTTATTTAATTTGATTATGATTGTTCACTATTATTTTTTTATTTTTTTCATCATCATTATTATTATTTATTTAGATTGATTATTATTTTTCACTATTATTTTTTTTATTTGTTTCATCATCATTATTATTTTTTATTTTATTTGATTATTATTTTTCACTATTATTTATTTATTTTTTTCATCATTATTATTATTTTTTATGTACTTTGATTATTGTTTTCCACTATTAGATTTTTATTTTTTTCATCATCATTATTATTTTTTATTTAATTTGATTATTATTTTTCACTATTAGTTTTTTATTTTTTTCATCCTCATTATTATTTATTATTTAATTTAATTATTGTTCACTATTATTTTTTATTTATTTCATCATTATTATTTTTTATTTAATTTGATTATTATTGTTCACTATTATTTTTTATGTATTTCATCATTATTATTTTTTATTTAATTTGATTTTTACTTTGCACTATTATTTTTTTATTTATTTCATCATTATTATTTTTTATTTAATTTGATTATTATTTTTCACTATTATTTTTTTATTTTTTTCATCATCATTATTATTATTATTTAATTTGATTATTACTTTTCACTATTATTATTTTTTTTTTCATCATTATTATTTTATTATTTAATTTGATTATTACTTTTCACTATCATTTTTTATTTATTTCATCATTATTATTGTTATTATTTAATTTGATTATTATTTTTCACTATTATTTTTTATTTATTTAATCATTATTATTATTTATTTAATTTGATTATTACTTTTCACTATCATTTTTTTATTTAGTTCATCATTATTGTTTTATTATTTTATTTGATTATTATTGTTCACTATTATTTTTTTTATTTATTTCATCATTATTATTTTTTATTTAATTTGATTATTATTGTTCACTATTATTTTTTAATTTATTTCATCATTATTATTTTTTATTTAATTTGATTATTACTTTTCACTATTATTTTTTTATTTATTTCATCATTATTATTTTTTATTTAATTTGATTATTACTGTTCACTATTATTTTTTTATTTTTTTCATCATCATTATTATTTATTTAGATTGATTATTATTTTTCACTATTATTTTTTTTTTCATCATCATTATTATTTTTTTATTTTATTTGATTATTATTTTTCACTATTATTTTTTATGTTTTTCATCATCATTATAATTTTTTATTTAATTTGATTATTGTTCACTATTATTTTTTTATTTATTTCATCATTATTATTTATTATTTAATTTGATTATTATTGTTCACTATTATTTTATTTATTTCATCATTATTATTTATTATTTAATTTGATTATTTTTCACTATTATTTTTTTATGTATTTCATCATTATTATTTAATATTTAATTTTATGTTTATTGTTCACTATTATTTTTTTATTTATTTCATCATTATTATTTTATTATTTAATTTGATTATTATTGTTCACTATTATTTTTTAATTTATTTCATCATTATTAATTATTATTTAATTTGATTTTTACTTTTCACTATTAGTTTTTTTATTTATTTCATCATTATTATTTTTTATTTAATCTTATTTTTATTGTTCACTATTATTTTTTAATTTATTTCATCATTATTATTTTTTATTTAATTTGATTATTTTTTTTCACTATGTTTTTTTTATTTATTTCATCATTATTATTTTATTATTTAATTTTATTATTATTGTTCACTATTATTTTTTTATTTCATCATCATTATTATTATTTATTTAATTTGATTATTATGTTTCACTATTATTATTTTTATTTTTTTCATCATCATTATTATTTTTTATTTAATTTGATTATTACTTTTCACTATTATTTTTTTATTTATTTCATCATTATTATTTTTTATTTAATTTGATTATTACTGTTCACTATTATTTTTTTTATTTTTTTCATCATCATTATTATTTATTTAGATTGATTATTATTTTTCACTATTATTTTTTTTTCATCATCATTATTTTTTATTTTATTTGATTATTATTTTTCACTATTATTTTTTATTTTTTTCATCATCATTATTATTTTTTATTTAATTTGATTATTGTTCACTATTATTTTTTTATTTATTTCATCATTATTATTTATTATTTAATTTAATTATTATTGTTCACTATTATTTTATTTATTTCATCATTAATATTTATTATTTAATTTGATTATTGTTCACTATTATTTTTTATGTATTTCATCATTATTATTTATTATTTAATTTGATGTTTATTGTTCACTATTATTTTTTTATTTATTTCATCATTATTATTTTATTATTTAATTTTATTATTATTGTTCACTATTATTTTTTTATTTATTTCATCATTATTAATTATTATTTAATTTGATTTTTACTTTTCACTATTATTTTTTCATTTATTTCATCATTATTATTTTTTATTTAATCTTATTTTTATTGTTCACTATTATTTTTTTATTTATTTCATCATTATTATTTTATTATTTAATTTTATTATTATTGCTCACTATTATTTTTTTTTATTTCATCATCATTATTATTATTTATTTAATTTGATTATTATTTTTCACTATTATTTTTTTATTTTTTTCATCATCATTATTATTTTTTATTTAATTTGATTATTATTTTTCACTATTAGTTTTTTATGTTTTTCATCATCATTATTATTTATTATTTAATTTAATTATTGTTCACTATTATTTTTTTATTTATTTCATCATCATTATTATTTATTATTTAATTTGATGATTATTGTTCACTATTATTTTTTTATTTATTTCATCATTATTATTTTTTATTTTATTTGATTATTATTGTTCACTATTATTTTTTTATTTTTTTCATCATTATTTTTTTTATTTAATTTGATTATTATTGTTCACTATTATTTTTTTATTTTTTTCATCATCATTATTATTTTTTATTTAATTTGATTATTATTGTTTACTATTATTTTTTTATTTTTTATTTAATTTGATTATTGGTCACAATATGGAGGAGTTAACATCAACGTTGCGGATGTCAAAGACAGTAATAGGATCCATTCAAAACGGCCTAGAGTTGGTTCGGAGTTTGGAAGTGGAGAAGAGGAACCAGCGAGAAGGAATTCGATGTTGAGTGAGATCTATATTCTGTTTTTAATAAATATTCCTTTCTCGGGATTTGTTTTATACGTAACACTTTGGAAGATGCTTTCGGTTAACCATTTTGTCAGAGTATGTGAAGCGTTAGGAATGAGTTATGAAAGAAAAGATTATGAGAAAGACAAAAGAAATGAATTTTTCCTTGTTTATAAACTCAAGCATCAAGTCTCATCTACCGATGTTAATTTTAAATTATCAGATGGTATTCACCATGCATCGCGTGTTCCCCATATTAAAACATTTTACAAAAGAAGAGAAACTTTTCTTGGGAAGAAAAGTTGAGTTAACAAGACAATAACGAGTTTTCCGAATATTACGCAATGTAATTCCTTATGTTATGAATGGTGGCTACAACTGATAACATAAAGAATTACTTAGCTTAATATCCATAAAACTACTTGTATGCGGCAATTTTCAATGTGATATTCGTTTTCAGCATACCGAAAACATATAGAATTCGTCATGTTAAAGCTGACTATTAAGGTGGAAAGTAATTAACAACTTACCAAAACGGCTTTAAGCCCCTCCCCCAAATATCACAATGTGGCCAAAAAGTGGGTGCTCATTTTACATTAAATTTATATAAAAAAGTGATCTCCACTTTTAGAAAAAATACTTTCCTCATGTCATCGAAACTAGTTCTCTGCGCCTCTTTTGAAACATTTATTCATTTTCAGCATCCTTGAACACCTATAAAAGTCGTCATTGTAAAGAATATTTGTAATTTTGAAAGATTTTAGAAATTGACCTTTTTTTATGTTTAAGTCAGTAGTGAAAACAAAATCTGAAACTTAAAAACATATAAAATTTATAAAATTATTATTTTTTTTTTTTTTTGCTTTGTTTTGTTTTGGTAAACGATAAAGAAGTTATTTTTTTTTGTTTAAGTCAATATTGAAAACAAAAACAATCGACAGCGAAAAATCAACATTTTCATTAGGATTATTCGCTTTTTTTTCTGATTTCATGTTTCCATAAAGCCACAAGGACATTAAAGAACAAAAATCAATAAAAATGTGATCAATTCTGTACGAGAAAACGAATACAGAATTCGCCACCACTGAGTACATAAAGAATTACGTATTGTCCCTTTTTTTTTATGTTTAAGTCAGTATTGAAAACAAAATCTGATAGATTAGTGACCATTCGATAATAATCCGATGAAAAAATGGAAACAGATGAAAATAAAAAATACACATGCGCCATGTAGTAATACTTACGTTTTTTTGTTTTATAATCTGCTTTCGATTAACTTTATCTGCTTTTATAAAGGAAACGAGTTTTCAAATGTGATTGACTTTACAAGCTCAACTTAACATTCAAGATGACGAACGGAAGAGCAAGTTCGCAGAAAACAAAATTGAAGAGGAAAAATAAAAATAAAAACAAATCATTTCGAAATAGAGCCGATCTATTTGGTGAATATTACGGATAAAATTAATATCATTTTATTTAACATTTTAATATTTACATGAGAGAGAACGGATTAAAAGTTTCATCTTTATTAATTCCCTAATTCGTTGCATGTGCAATTTAATGGCGGAAACTAATAGTGTTTAAAGCCGTATTTTCGTATTTTTATTTATTTATTTTTTTATATAGATTTCTGATTATTTCTTGATTGTGTCTAAAATAAATCTATACGAGAAAAAAATGAATTAAAGAGATTAAATGTAAAACAAATTTCACTCAACAAAAAATAAAGTAGAAAAATATTTTGTAATAAAAAAAAAATTAGGTGCATTCAAAATAATTATAATAACAATTCACCGTTTTGGGGAGTTTTGTTAAGAGAAACCAGTAAATAAAAAAACTGACAAAGCAAGATAAGTTACTCTTCTACCTAACTGGATAAGTTATGTATTTTAATGTTTTTATTCAGTTCGATACGTTACAATTTTACCTACCTGGATAAGTTATGTATTTTAATGTTCTTATTCAGTTCGATCAGTTACTCTTCTACCTACTTCGATGTTATGTATTTTAATGCTTTTATTCGGTTCGATAAGTTACTCTTCTACCTACCTGGATAAGTTATGTATTTTAATGCTTTTATTCGGTTCGATAAGTTACTCTTGTACCTACCTGGATAAGTTATGTATTTTAATGCTTTTATTCGGTTCGATAAGTTACTCTTCTACCTACCTGGATAAGTTATGTATTTTAATGCTTTTATTTGGTTCGATAAACTACTCTTCTACCTATCTGGATAAGTTATGCATTTTAATACTTTTATTTTGTTCTATAAGTTACTATTCTACCTACCTGGATAAGTTATGTATTTTAATGATTTTATTTGGTTCGATAAGTTCAAAATAACACTGGTTCTTATAATGAACATGTCGTATCCATGAACGAATACAATAATAAGATTCAAAATAGTATCTCCTAATCTGCTGGAACCAAAAAAGAGACCAAAATCCGCGCTGGGCTCGTGAAGTCATCAAGGAGCTAGCATTTCCTTTTTCTTCTGTTGATAAAACTTGAAGCACTTACTTGCGACTCTCAGGAAGAGTGGCAGCAGAAACCTTTTATGTGGGTGATGACTCTTTTTATATTGGTAGTTGTTACGTTTAACTTATTTGATTGGCTAACTGGATTATAAGAGGGATGGAGTGAACTGAATTTTGCTTGTGATTTCAGTTTGCTTTTGACTCTTGTCTCGTGTGTTATTCTATCAGCGATTTCTTTTATTTTTATTACCATCGGATTTTTTTTCTCTACACGACGCTTTTTTTCTTTCCTTTGCCTTACTGTTATTTTTAACAGTTATTTTTTTTACTTTCTTTTAACCAGTTTTTTAACGGTTCGGCTATGGCCGCTTCGGCGTGCCAAACGCCCATTGTCGTCGACATTTTGGAAGCGGAAAACGGCACTACTTCTACGCCAAACACCTGGACCAAACCACCGAAAGTGGATATCAACGTCAATGAATTCATTGAAAAGGCAAAACAATGCCTGGAACTTGTCACCAACAAAGGACTAATTGTCAACGTGCCAAGATTGGAGGAAATAAAAAAAAAAGGTGTCTGACTATATTTATAGTCGACAGAAAGTTAAAAAAAGTTATAAGAGCAAATGCAGATATCGTCACCAACCTTTTGGCTACAGCTGGTTTTAGACCCTTGCGCATCGTCAAGTGCAAGGGCTACAACACATGGAGTGTACTTTTTAACTCCCCAGAAGACTGCCTAACTATCTCACAAAAAGAGATAATCACTCAAAACTATATTCTAAGATCAGAATATATGGGAAAACGTCGGACTACGGTGTCCGTTTTTAATGTACCTCACCACATTGAAGGAAAACACATCGGCGCCTTCCTTCTAAAATATGGTGAAATGGTTTCGGTGCAGGTGGACGAGTTCCACGGCATATGGTCATATGACATCCTCCTCGATAAGGCAAACTTCGATGCGATCCCTTTCTTCCTCGAGGCGGGAGAGGAGAAACTCCCTATAATAGTGGCTGGCCGAAGACCGACATGCTGGAATTGCAGCGAAATTGGCCACCTCACGTCAGAATGCACCTTAAAAAAAACCTCCTCCAAACACCAAAAAATCCATTGGACAACACTTGGGATCCTCATCAAAAAGCGGTCCCAAGCCGCCTACCAACGAAACAGAATCAGACGAAATCCTCAGGGGAGAACCCTGACAAATAACCCCTGGGAGAAAAACCCCTGGACGCCTGAGCCTTGACCAAATGAAAGAACAGGCAATGCTGCAAAACGACCCCGGAAAAGAGAAATATCTGGAAATTGTCAAACTAAAAAAGAAATTAGACGCTCAAGGCCCATCACCCAAATCCCCATGTAAAGCCACTTCTCCGAAACCAAGCCCCAAATCTTTAACCAACCCTATCACCCAGTCTCCTACAAAACCAAAAACTCCTTCCCCCCTCAAAATGCCTCCTCCAGTTACAACTCCGGTCCCTTATAAACAGCCTAAACTAATACCCTTAAGCCCTTCAAAAATACACAAACCCTCCTCTCCCATTCCATCCACCTCTGCGACCACTCACAACACTCCCCTTGCATCTCCTTCTAAAAACACACATTCTGCTATGGACATTACCCCCGCGCCTGAACACAAGAAAAAGACTCTCTACCTCCTTGGAAAAGACATTTGCATAATAAACCAAGCCGCTATTAACAACCACAAGAACTTTAAAGGAACTGACCTCACAAAACTAATTGAGTTCAAGGAGGTGGGGGGAAACTAATAGATACCCCTGCTAATTTTCCAAATGCCAAAAGAATCTTAACCGTTGTTCGGAAAAAAGAAGAGGCCAAGGATCTTTGGCTAATGTTCGAAGAGGCAAATAAAGCCTTCAACCTCCCCACTCCCCTTGTTGTGTTTAAAGATTGTGACATAAAAAACCTTAAAAAATGTTGTGTTGGGAGGGTCCCGGTAAAAATGCACCCCTCCCTATATAGGATAGCAAAACTAACCTATCCTTTGCATGTCGGTGGTATCTCTCGTGACGGCCTCATCGATACTACGATGGGTAGTTATTCCCTCACGAGAGCCGTCAGCATGCTCACGGCCGCGATGTTCGTTCCTGGTTCCCAACCCTAAGGCACCACCATGGATCTCAAGCTTGCTAGTTTAAATGTCCGAGGGCTAAGGGCCGACTCGTGAAAATGACGCTTGAGTTTGGACCTGCAGCATCTCGGAGTGGATATCTGTTGTGTGCAGGAAACCCACCTTATTCCTGGTGACCATTTGAGTGCACTGTCTAAGACCTTTGAGGCTTACTCAGCGCACTATAATTCTCGCTCGAGAGGGGTTTCCTGGCTAGTTAAAAGGTCTCTAGATGCGTCGTGTGACCCGTGTTACTTGGATCCGGAGGGAAGACTATGTGTTTTGGATGTTACCATAAAGGGTAGGGCATTACGTCTTATTGGGGTTTATGCGCCCAATAGCCATTCTGAGCTGGCTGGTTTTTTTCGGCGGATGGAGCAGTTCTTAGATGTTTCCAGAACGGTTATCTTAGCGGGAGACTGGAACGCCGTCCTGGATCCCGAGTTAGATCGATTTGGGTTAACATCTAGGGGAACTAACAGAGATTGGGATGCTGTTTTATTTCGTGAATTTGTGGATAAGTTTGATCTTATCGACAAATTCCGAAATGAAAAGCCCCGTGACTTAGTGTGGACTTGGACAGGTAGAGGCGGCTCCGATTCGATACAGCTCTCAAGCTATATCGACCGGTTCTTAGTTAGGCGAGTCAACGTAGGAGTATTGGATTGTCCAAGTTTCCACAATATAGTTTACTCGGATCACAGACTTGTTCGTGTACGGGTAAACTTAGATAGACCTAAGCCTAGATTAGCCGGTTACTGGAAGCTCAACACGTCGTTGTTCGATGTGAAGGGCTTCTGTGACGGGCTATTACTAACCCTACAGCGGGAATTGACGGGGGCAATTATTGGGAATAAGTGGTGGGTAAAAGTTAAGGAAGCCATTAGGTCCTTTGCTGCTGACTTTAGCAAAAGACTCAATCTAGATTCTAGGGCAGCTAAAGTGACACTAGAGTCTAGACTAGATCGGGCGGTGGAGGAGGGGGATAGTGCTAGCGTTAATATAATTAGGGCTCGGCTTGCCTCCCTTGCTGAAAAGGAGCACCAAGCCTTAGCGATTAGGGCTAGGTTAAAAAGAATGCCCCAGGAAGCAACAAACATGGCCGCTGAACTGCGTGCAGAGGAGCTTAGGCAAGCGGCTGATAGGCACATCACTCGTGTCACATTGCCGGACGGGCGTACCGTGACCAGAAACCAGGGTGTGCTGGAGGCGTTTAGATCCCATTTCCAGGAGCTTTTTTCCATGGAACCCGGTCTGTCATTAGAACAGTTCGACACCTATTTAGCTGACTTTTCTCGTCTTTCGACGACCGAAGCGTCTAGGTGCAAAGGTGGCATAACGGAGGATGAAGTCATTGAAGCCTTAAAGCGGTTCAGCCTTAATAAGTCACCGGAGATCGATGGTCTTCCCTACGAAGTGTATTTGAGGTTGTCGCACATCTTTGTCCCTTTACTGACGGTTTTGTTTAACTCATGGTTTAGGAACGGCTCAATCCCCAAGTACTTTACCATGGGTGTGATAAAACTTGTCCGTAAAAGCAAAGATGGTGGGTATGGGTTAGGTAATTTCAGGCCCCGTAACGATGCTTAACGCTGAGTTAAAGATTTTGGCCAAGATTCTCGCAAATCGTCTGCAGCTTGTCCTGGCTCGTCTTATTAGCCCCGAGCAAACGTGTGCCGTGAAGGGCAGGACAATCCAGGATAACTTGCACTCGATATGCCTGAGGATAGAAAAAGTCGACACTGAGGCCGCGCTGATCAATTTAGATCAGTCCAAAGCCTTCGATAGGGTTGACCATCGGTACTTGGGGGCTGTTTTATCGGCGGCCGGTTTTGGCCCGCAATTTCGCTCTTGGGTTCATCTTCTCTATACTAACCCCACGGTGATGGTGGAAGTAAATGGGAAGAGGTCGAGACCCTTCAGTTTGTCACGTTCCATTCGTCAAGGGTGCCCGTTATCACCCATACTATATGTGCTTGTGATCGAGCCATTTTTGCGCAGGCTACGCGGAATCACTTTGCCAGGTGTGGATGCCCAGGCGAAGTACTCCGCCTATGCCGACGACGTAACTGTGCTTGTAACGAGCAGTGCTGAGATTAGTGTCGTCGGTGTAGAAATCAGATTGTATGAAACGGTAACAGGGGCCAAAATTAACTGCGACAAGTCTTCAGGTTTGCGCATTGGTGCCTGGAGGGGTATGCCCCTTCAGGGGCCCTTTAGTTGGAGCGATGGGCCTTGCAAGATACTCGGCGTCTGGTATGGTCCTGACCTCCAGCTGGAGAAAAATTGGTCGGAGGTTCTGAAAGCGGTACGGTCTGCAGCTTCACGGTGGATCAGTAAAAACCTTTCATTAAAGGGGCGAGTGGAGGTGTGTAATACCCACATCTATCCAATCGCTATTTATCGTCTATCAGTGCTTCCAATCCCGTCAGATACACTGCTATAATTGCAGAGGGCTCTTTTCAACTTCTTATGGCTTGGAAGGGCCCCTAAGGTCTGTCGCGATGTCTGCTACCTACATCCTTCTGAAGGCGGTCTCGGTATGCCAAACGTGGAGATTCGGCTATACACGCTACGGCTCTACTATCTAGATCGAATGTGCACACAAGATAGGGAAAACGGTGGCCTCTGGATGGAGGACACCAAGAAAGCCTTCCTGGCTTTGAGAGGGGTGCACTACTCCGAGGGGGAGGCACACAGGTTGCCCCGAGGTGAATGTCCCTTCTACCGCGAGTGCCGGCGCGCACTGAAGTCCCTCTTAAGAGTGAAGGAAAGCCCCTCTAACACTCTGCTGTTGTCCCGAAAGGCATTATATCGGGTTTTAGTGAAGGGATCCGTAACGGATGTCATCAGTGAGAGGCTCCCTTTGACGAAGGAGCAGCTCTGCTCAATCTGGCCTTGGGCGCCTGGGTCAGGATGCCTCACTAACGACGAGGCTTCCCTGACCTGGCTGGTAATTCGGGATGCTCTCTGGGTCGGTAAGAGACTCCACTCAGCTGGCTTGGTGGACTCGCCTATTTGTAAACGGTGCGGCGATGAGGACGAGACTTTATGTCACGCCTTCGTTTATTGTCACATCGTGGCGCCACTGATTGAGTTTGTTACAGGTCTCATGGTCCGCATACTAAACACATCCTCATTAACCTTGGTTCCTATTAATGTCTGTAGCAATTGGGCTCCGACAACGGATAGGCTCAGAAAAGATTTGTGTTTGACCTTGCTAGCTGTGATGAGAGGTGTTATCTGGAACACACGTATGAAAGTGGTCTATGGATCTGAGGACTTCGCTCCCCTCGACCTTATATGACTCTTCCATCATTATTTAAAGGATCGTATCAAGGCCGAGAGAGTTAGACTCTCTCCGTCAGACTTTGTTGAATGGTGGGTGTCAGTTGCGCGTGTGTGTCGGGTGAGAGAAGCAAGTCTTGACTGGTTCTTGGATGTTCCTTAGGAAAAAGAATTTTGGGTAACAGGAACGAACGTCAGCCCTGACTCGTTTTTAGTCCAGAGTAGGTCACGATATAGGCAAGAGTAGGACCATTATTTAGGCTTCTTTGTTCATAACCTAGCTAGTGTGTGATAGCGATCATTAGACCCCTTTTAAGTTTGTCCCTGCGTTTTTTTTAACCCCACTCCCCTCCCCAATTAGGTGACAGATCGCTTGATTCGCCAGAGATGCGGGTTCCCTTTCGAAGTTTTCGTAAGAGGTGTTTTAAATAAAGCGTTTGGACCCGCATCTCACCCTTTCGACTGGCGAATCAGTTCATCTGCCATAGTTTAACAACGGGGGGGGGGGGTCTTTTGTTACTAACATTGTAAATATTTCATTTGTATTTTGTATATAAAATTTTTATCTTCCCAAACCCCCCCTTTCTTATGGGTTTTAATTAGGTTATCATGGTATGATGTTCTTATGGTGATTGATGAAGGATGTATACGCTGATGGATGTATAGTATGAATGTGGTATTATGGTGTAAGTAGAGTGAAAGTAGGAACTAGTTAGGTTAGATTAGTTAGCACTAGTCAGAGAAGACCGTCCTTTCCCCTCCCCCATCTTCGGCCTTGTGCCAAATTTTTCTGATTTTTACTTTGTAAATTTTCCGAAAATAAATACTGTGATTTCAGTTTGGGATTGGAGTTGAAGGAAATCGAATCGTTACCCTTATTACCAGACCGACAAGGTTCTACAATTTTTACCTAGTCACAGGTCGCAACAAACCATTGTTGCAAAATAAATGTAAACAGTGGGGGGGGGGGGATACTCTATTATTGGTATTAAAAAATTCCAACAATAGAGTGATGTGGTTCTCGGTTGATTAACTGTGTCGGATATATACTCGAGAGTCAAAACAATGATAAAAATGTTTTCTTGTCACAGCCTTAGTTATAAAATAAAATGGACTTCCTGACATTTTTTTGGAGGGGGGGGGGCTTTTGTAGAACTTATGAGCGACGCGTTATCTTTCGTTTTGATTATGCAAAGCTGGATCTGTTATTAAACTTCTATTTGGAATTATGCAAAGCTGGATCTGTTATTAAACTTCTATTTGGAATTATGCAAAGCTGGATCTGTTATTAAACTTCTACTTGGAATTATGCAAAGCTGGATCTGTTATTAAACTTCGATTTGGAATTATGCAAAGCTGGATCTGTTATTAAACTTCTACTTGGAATTATGCAAAGCTGGATCTGTTATTAAACTTCTACTTGGAATTATGCAAAGCTGGATCTGTTATTAAACTTCTACTTGGAATTATGCAAAGCTGGATCTGTTATTAAACTTCTACTTGGAATTATGCAAAGCTGGATCTGTTATTAAACTTCTACTTGGAATTATGCAAAGCTGGATCTGTTATTAAACTTCTACTTGGAATTATGCAAAGCTGGATCTGTTATTAAACTTCTACTTGGAATTATGCAAAGCTGGATCTGTTATTAAACTTCTACTTGGAATTATGCAAAGCTGGATCTGTTACGAACTTCTTCTTTGAGGGGTGGGGAATAATTAAGCTTTTTTGTAAAAACTATCTTTTTTTACGAGCAATGTTTTTTTTTTTTTTGTAAAAACAATGTTCTTTTTTTTTAATCCAATAAATATCTTAAGACTTCATTTTATTAATTATCTTTGAAATAGTACCAGAAAACTAATATTTATCTTTCAAGGGATGTGGTACAATAAATTTATTTAACTTCTAAATTTGAATTTGTCAGTTTCTGACGCCGCCAGGAACACATTTTTCATTACAACTTTTTTTGTTCATGTATATATATTTTTTTAACAATGTAAGTCTTTGTTATAACTAGTGGTCGTTGTTGTAAGCCCAAGCGCTAATTTTTGCTGGTTGGTTGGTCACAATTACCAAATAAACACTCCCTTAAAAATTGCCCCCCTCAAAAAAAAAGTGGCCGTAAAGAGGGTGCTTATTTTATGTTAAATTAATATAAAAAGGTGATCCCCCTCATTTTCACACGATAATTTTTTCATGTCTGAAAAAATATTTGTTTCCTGAAATTTTAAACGTTGTTTTCGTTTTCAGCAGCCAGAAAAACCTTAGTAGTAGTAATTTTAAATTTGAGGGTGGAACCTTTATTTATATAGAAAACCCTCCCCCACAAAAAAAAAAAAACTAATAATGTGAAAAAAAAAATTAATTTTCCCTTAAAATCCAATGACTGCTCAGTCGAGGAAAGAAAGCAATGTGCACCTATCTTAAGTTGCAGAAGAATTGCCCCCTTCCGCGACGTGACAGTCAGTTAAAAATTGCTAGCCAGCAAAGCTTAGGTAATCAAAGAATTGCTTTCCGGCACCAGCCACAAATTCATCTGGAAAAAAAACTTGACCAGTGAGAAGAATCTCCCTTTAAATAACGAAAAGGTCATGTGATTAACTGTCACCTGACCTGTGAAAAAAAAGCTTTAAAAAGGCAGTCTCTTTTTGTTAGTAAGCAAGGTAAATACACACCGCTCTCCCTCTCATGAGCAATCAATAACCCCCCTTTTTTTCACAATAAAAATAAAATAAAAATATAAAATAAAAGGAAAACAAAAACAAATTTCATTTCGATAAAAAAAGAAAGAGACTGTTGTGAATTTAGAGCGCTAGTGCGCATGCGCACCAGATGTTTACAAATAGAACGAAATTGGCGCCTTTTCCCAGCTTAGTCGTTCGTTACAGACCATGTTGTTGTACCTGCTGAATTTTATGTTGAATAAAACCTTTCTAATATCTTAAAAGGTCTTTATTTTTCATTACAATTTATTCAACATAAAATTAAAAAATTAACAGCAGCAATGGATGCTATACTGAGACCTGGTAAATTCGAAGGATCGTCAGATACAACCGCTGACGAATAGAATCATTGGTTTCGTACCCTCATCAACTGCATCGACTCTCTCACAGTCGCTCATCCTCAAAATCCTCCGAATAAGTTAAGTATTCTGATTAATTTCATCTCACCGAAGGTCTATTCTCTTATATCTCACTGTTCAACATTCGAGAGGGCTATTAGCATCCTTCAAGCAACCTATGTAAAAACCGGTAAATTCTGTGTTTGCTCGTCACCTTCTCGCCACTAGGAAACAAAATCAAGGTGAATCTATTGATCAGTTTCTCCTAAAACTAAAGAATCTTTCTAAGGATTGTAAATTTGAAGATGTTACTGCCTCTCAACATGCGGAGCTAGCGATACGTGACGCATTTATCACAGGGCTCACTTCCTCAACTATTAGGCAGAGATTACTTGAAAGTTTTGAAATTAACCTAGATCATGCCGTAGCAACTGCACGAAGTCTAGAAATGGACCAACATAATGCAGCAGCTTATGACACATCAATTGTAGCAAAGGCATCTATTCATGCAGATGAATCTGAAAATAACTCTAGTTTAGAACTAACTAATGAATGTGCTGCTGTTTCCAGAAATAATCAGGCGACTCACTTCGCCAGATGCCAATTCTGTGGACGAGAAAATCATTCTCGAAATATTTGCCTAGCTCGGAATGCTGACTGCCTTAAATGTGGAAAGAGGGTCCACTTCTCTAAAGTCTGCCGATCTAAAATAAAACAAACAACTTATAATACCAGGACTAGTTCTGCATATATTGCCCTCACTGCGTCATCCCAATGCACTCCATGCACACAATATTCTGTAGTAAATGCAACAATTAATAGTACCTGTTTGAAAGCTATGGTAGACAGTGGAAGCACTCATAACTTTATACGAATGAACATCGTGAGATCACTCGGTCTTAGTATATTACCTTCTAATGATACGGTAAGCATGGCTTCCTCGAATCTCACGAGCAAAACCTTAGGACACTGTGTTGCGTCCATCGCTGTTAATGGACAAATTTACACTAATATGCGTCTATCTATCCTTCCCAACTTGGGTGCTCCAATTATACTAGGACAAGAGTTCATGCAATTGCATAACCGGGAGGAATTCCGTTATAACGGAAAGATACCATCTTTACAGATTTTTAACGTCACTCAGATGAAAATCGAGCCACCGTCTCTTTTTGCTAATTTAGCAAAGAATTATAAACCCATCGTAACAAAAAGCAGAAACTACTCAGCATCGGACTGCGAATTTATCCGGAATGAGATACAAAAATTATTAAAAGAAGGTATCATAATCAAATCGAATTCCCCATGGAGAGCCCAAGTACTAGTAACTAGAAATTAAAGACATCAGCGTCGCATGGTCGTTGACTATTCTGCAACTATAAATCGGTTTACACTTTTGGATGCTTTTCCGCTTTCCAAAATTTCGGATATCATACGCCGACTATCACAGTACAAAATTTTCAATAAGTTTGACCTGAAGTCTGCATATTATCAATGCCCTATACGTAGAGACGAGAGAATTTACACAGCATTTGAAGCTGACGGAGGACTATACGAGTTTTCTAGGTTACCTTTTGGGCTAACGAACTCAGTAGCTGTGTTTCAACGTATTATGCATAATCTGATTCAAGAACATGAACTCCAAGGTACATTTGCCTACATTGATTACATTGTCATCGGAGGAAAAACTAATAAAGAATTAAACGAAAATATGGAAGCTTTTAGAAAGGTTATCAACCGTCTTAACTTGCAACTAAACCCTGTAAAATGTGAATATGGTATAACCAAACTAAAGTTTCTAGGGCACTTATTGGAAAATGTAACAATCAGTCCTGATCCAGACAGACTTACACCACTAAAAGAATTACCGATTCCGAACTGCAGTAAGTCACTCAGGCGGGCTCTAGGTCTCTTCTCATACTATTCACCATGGATAGAGAATTTCTCAGATCGGATTTCACCTTTATTAAACATTACGTCCTTTCCTATCACTGAGAAACTAAAAAATAATTTCAACCATGAAAGATGAAATTTGCAAGGCTTCGGTTGCAGCCATTGAGGATGAAGTTCCTTTTACGATAGAAACTGATGCATCTACGACAGCATTAGCAGCCTGCCTTTCCCATAATGGACGTCCAGTAGCATATTTTTCCAGAACCCTAACGCAGTCAGAGCGTCGACATTCAGCAGTGGAACGTGAATCGGCAGCCATTGTAGAATCTGTGCGTAAATAGCGTGACCTCTTACTCGGTCGACACTTTACCATTATTACTGACCAACAGGCTGCATCATTTATGTTCAATACGCAGACACCAAATCGTATTAAAAACGATAAGCTGCTTCGGTGGAGACTTGAACTTTCAAACTATTCTTATGAGATAGTATATAGATCAGGTTCTCTTAATAACTCTGCAGATACCCTTTCTCGATCATGCTCTGCTTCGCACTCATTATAACTAAAGGACCTGCACGCAGCACTTTGTCATCCTGGAGTAGCGAGACTCTACCACTTTGTGAGGCAGAATAAACTACCATTCTCCATAGAAGATGTTAAGCGCACCTGCGCTGAATGTCAAATATGTGCTGAAATAAAACCAAGGTTCTTCAAACCTCCATCAGGTCGATTAATCCATTCTCAATCCCCCTTTGAACGTCTTTCAATAGATTTCATGGGACCGAAACCATCTACGAATAATCTCAAATACCTACTCGTGATTGTAGATGAATATTCACGCTATCCTTTTGTCTATCCATGTCAGGACATATCAACAAAAACTGTTATAAATTGTCTCCAGAATTTATTTACCTTTTTTGGCTGCCCAGATTCCATCCATAGTGATCGAGGAAGTCAGTTTATTTCATGTGAACTAAAAGAGTTTCTCTGGCAACATGGAGTTGTAATTACTCACTCAACTCCACACCATCCAATCGGCAATGGACAATGCGAGAGAGTAAATTGCACAATTTGGAAAACGATCAAACTTGCACTCAAAACCAGGCAATTGGACGAACGTCACTGCCATGAAGTACTCGACATAGCTTTGCACTCTATTCGATCGCTACTTTGTACAGCAACTAACTCAACCCCACACGAGAGAATGTTTAACTTTTCCAGAAGGTCGGCCACCTGATATACCTTACTCGAGTGGCTGCAAGGAGGACCGGCCCTCCTTAGGAAGTTTGTCCGCCAACACAAGTCAGATCCCCTAGTGGAACCAGTAGATATAATATCTGCAACTCCCAACTTTGCAAGAATTCGTTTCCCTGACGACCGGCAGTCAACAGTCTCAACAGAAGACCTAGCCCCCACTCCTGTCACTGACCCCTCCTCTACAAACTTGGAATCTCCTGTCTCCCCTGATCATGGTACATCACCAGATTCTACTACTCCAACAAACATCCGCGAACCAGAGTTGATTGATCAACAGGAGACCCCAAAAAATAATACCTCACCAAATGGAGAATCTTTCTCTCCAGTCGACAAAACAAAGTGTTTAGAAATAGAAGAGCAGCAGCAACAGTCTGACTCGAGGAAGGGCGTTTTCAAATTTCTTCCAGAAGCAACAAAAAGGGGAAGGAAGATCACCTGCAACCCGAAATATAAATAAAATGTGGCGGAGAGTCTTGTGACTTTAGAGCGCTAGTGCGCATGCGCACCACTCACCAGATGTTTACAAATAGAACTAAATTGGCGCCTTTTCCCAGCTTAGTCGTTCGTTATCGACCATGTTGTTGTACCTGCTGAATTTTATGTTGAATAAAACCTTTCTAATATATTAAAAGGTCTTTATTTTTCATTACAGAGACAAAAAAAAACAAAAAAACAAAACAAAACAAAACAAATAAAGCTGTTTCGTTTCATTTCGATATTAAAAAAAAAACTGAGAAAATGGGGGGGGGGGACGAAACGTTTCGATTCATATTTACATTTCCGGTTCGATGTTTTGCTGTCTTAGGAGAATTCGGGATAAATTATTTCCTTGAGCCGAATTTAAGTAACCAGTCAATATCATCGATTAACTTTCATCTTTAAAACACGATTAAAAAATATGATAAGCTTTCAAAAATATGTTTATTATCTGATCCCGCCATTAAATTGCACGTGCAACGAATTAGAGATTCAACACGATAAAGGAAATCTATCTATATATATATATAAAAAAATATGATAAACTAATGTTCACCAATATCTTCATTTTTAATGAGTTTGGTAAACTGCACAAGCATCAGATTAACTTTAGGCTTAAATGTTTCAAACACAATTTTAAAAAATCAGGAATCTAAAATAAATAAATAAATAAAAATACGAAAAGGCGGTTTTAAATCAGTGTCAGCCATTAAATTGCACGTGCAACGAATTAGAGAATTAATAAAAAAATTAAACTTGTAATCTGTTCTCTCTCATGTAAATATTAAAATGTTAAATAAAATAATAATTTTATCCGTGATATTCACCAAATAGATCGGCTCTATTTCGAAATAATTTTTCCTCTTCAATTTGTTTTCTGCGAACTTGCTCTTCCGTTCGTCATCTTGAATGTTAAGTTGAGCTTGTAAAGTCAATCACATTTAAAAAATCGTTTCCTTTATAAAATCAGATAAAGTTAATCGAAAGTAGATTATTAAAAAAAAAACGTAAGTATTACTACATGGCGCACATATGTGTATTTTTTATTTTCATCTTTTTTTCATCGGATTATTATCGAATGGTCACTAATCTATCAGATTTTGTTTTCAATACTGACTTAAACATAAAAAAAGATCAATACGTAATTCTTTATGTTATCAGTGGTGGCCAATTCTGTATGTGTTTTCACATACAGAATTGATAACATTTTTCTTTGTTTTTTGTTCTTTAATGTCCTTTTGTCTTTATCGAAACATGAAATCAGAAAGAACAACAACAAAAAACAAAAACAAAAAAATGCCCGCCTTACTAGGTGGCCATAAATTTATTTTGAAAAAGTAATTTTTTTATATCATGAAAACTATTTCTCTGCGCCACTTTTAATGTATATATTCGGTTTCAGAATTCCTGAAAACCTTAAAAAAATCGTCATTGTAAAATATTTTTTGAGGATTGCAAAGATTTTAGATGTGTATCAAAACAACCTATTTATTTATAAATTTTCTTTTTTCAATTTTTTAAATTTAAATGTTTTTCACTGATTCATATGTTTAAAGTAAAAAAAAAAATGCTCGATGCACGTATGAAAGCAATACCCTCCCACTGTGTATATTTTTTTATTGTCATCTTTTTTTTATTTTATATTTTTTCAACAAAGTCTAATACTCAGTAATCTACCAGATTATATATAAAAAAGAATTCAATATTTACTAGTTTTAGGTGTACTCTGTTTCTAATACAACACTCTAGTAAATCGAACCCCCATTTTGGAAACATCGACTTTTTTTAGACAAATTTCACAAATTAAGTAATGCAGTTATTGTTTTCTCATTTTTTAAAATTAAATGTTTGTATTCTTGTTGAGTTTTCCTGTTAATTTATTTGGAAATGCAGTTATCAAATTTTCTATTCATTTGTTTAAAGAATGCTGATAATTAAAGAAACTTATTATTATGTATTTTTAAGTTCTCTCAAAACTATATTCAACAAACCTTACAAATAACTTTGATTAAATTAAAAAATAATCATAATTTTTAATCAAATTACAATATTACGGTTCTGAATTTCTTTAGATGAGGAATTATTCTTTGTATTATTTAGACTATTAAGACTACTGTTCTCATCTTGAGTGTTATTTATTGTGCAAAAATTGTAAAAATAACACTTAAGATGAGAACAATAGTCCAAATGATACGTACCAATAACATTTTTTTTCTTTACATTTTTTACATGTTGAAAACTTGTTTTTATTTTTCATCACAATAATGGAAATTTCATATTTACTTACCGGATTGTGATAGTACCCTTTAACGTTTTGAAAAGTGATGATGACATAAAATTAAACTATTTTGTATTTTATGAAACATTAACTGTACTAGATGAAAAGGTTGGAGTTATAATTAATGGGACTTTCATAAGTGTTCTGAATTTGTGCAAGGAAAATCATAACTTACTTAACTAGCATGTGCTTGAAAGTGTTAGTTTTATAACAAAAAAAGAAAGGTTAAAATAGTTTTATTGTTGACGTGTTACTATGTATGTTTTTGTTTTTTATGTAATGGACTGTTGTCATCAGATCTTTAATGTCTATTGTAGATGCCCCTGATTCTTCTAGGTGTTGCTGTGTGCTTGCATGTCAACATATATACATATATAACATAACATGACGTCATACCTGTTTCTGCTAATTATGATAGGTTTGTCATACGTCCTTGGGGAGCTCGAATCTGTTTAAAGGAACGCTTCAAGACAGGACCAAAGACGGTGTAGGATTTTATATCTTTGGATTGGAGATTTCTTCTTTGCTTCCATTTTGAGACGTCTCCTTCACAGGAGTGACACATTTAATCCCACCTGTCTTTATCGGCGTTTCTAATCCAACTTCAGCTATGCTTGCACAAACTGGAACACATAACATGTCATCGAAAATGACTTAAAATCTCTGTTGTCAACTCATCGCTAGATAGGTAATTATATAGACAGATAGATGCAGAGATAATTAGATAAACAGATAGATCAACAGATAATTTTCTGCTTCTGCCTTGCTATTCTCTAACAGATGGCCACTTGTGCAACACAGACTCATTATTTCTATGCAAATGAAATGGGTGAATAAAAACGTTTGTGAAACAAACAGGAGAACAAGTTGGATAAAGGATGCTATGTGCGTAGTCATGTGCAAGTTAACTTGAAAGAATATTGAGTTTTTGAGTTGGAAGTTTTTACAATAGAGTGTCGAGTTTTGGAGTGTGATGTTTTGACAACAGTTTCAAGTTTTAAAGTTGAAAGTTTTTGACATCTGTATCGAATTCACCCGAGAAATTGTTAGTTAAAGAATAAATTGCTAATTTATATTTATCTGCTGAAAGGATTGTAGTATAGAAAGACTCATTCTAACATTGAAAAACAACTTTATTAATTTTATTCGTTAGTAAAAATGTAGAAAATAAGAAAAGGATTGTAGAATGAGTCCATGTTTTCACCAATCAAGCAATTAAATGTGATAGATGAAAAGTTTAGAGTTATTATTAATGAGGCTTTCATAAGTGGATGTTCTAAATTTGTGTAGGGAAAATTGTGATTGACTTGGCTAGCATGTGTGTGTAATTATTTTTTATTTTGTTGAACATTAAATTGTTTTTGTTTTTCCTTGCAATAATGGAAATTTCATATTTACTTACCGGATTGTGATAGTACACATTAACTTTAATTCCGTTTTGAAAAGTGAGATGACATGAAATCAAACTATTCTGTCTCATTCTAACATTTAAAAACAATTTTATTAATTTTATTCGTTAGTAAAAATGTAAAAAAGAAGAAAAGGATTGGCTATAGAATGGGTCCATGTGTGTAACTGACTTGGCTAGCATGTGTGTGTGTACTTCGAAGAGTTAGTAATGTAACAAAAAATAAAGGAAATAAAAGCTAAAATGGCAAAACTGATGGTTTTATTGTTGATGGTCAATTGTGCAATGCAGACTGTTGCCATTTCTATGCCAATGAAACAGGGAAATGAGTTAGTAGAATCACCATTCAGTGTGTTGTCAGTCCAAGAGCTGGAATAGAAGAGAGGATTGCCAATGTTTAATCGTTTTATGAATGTTGTCATCTGCACAACTTGCCTGAGAAATGGCCTTTTATATGGTAAACTAGAAAGGAAGTTGACTGCTAGCAGCAATCAGCACAGCTTATAAACCAAAAATTCAAAATCTCAAACCGTCAGGTGTCGGTGCTGCTGCTATAGAAATAATGGTTTCCACCTAGACTTGATATGCTGTTTTTGGTTATGGCTCAGTAATAAAGCAACTGCCACAGTCACTGGGATCTTGGTTTCGAATTTCACTGATCATTTATAGAGATGAAAGTATTTAATGTGGCTCTTACACTCGAACAGTGTTATTACATTTCAAAACCCAGACCTGCACATTTTCTGGTACTATCGCAGAAACAAAAATAAGGAAGGACATTGAAATATGACTCAGCATTTTTTAAGTGGATACACAAGAATTTATTCCGGTAATTTCCAACAATGCACTTTACTGTGTTTCAAAATATAACTTTGGTGTCGAACATGTTTCTCAGAAATGCCCTTTCATGCATGTGTCTTTTTTTCATCACCTTCCTTTCCATTTTTTGACCACTGCAGATGAGTCCAAACTTGTGCAATTGCTTTCTTTTTGTGTCAACTTAAAAATTAATTTCTTTTGTCTTTCTCATAATCACTTTCAATTACTTTTTTAATCATGCATAGAACGAACCCGAGAAAGGAATATTCTTTTAAAAACAGAAAATAGATCTTACCCAATCTAAACAATTCCATCTCACTTGTTCCTCTTCCCCACTTCCAAACACTGAACCTACTTTAGGCCTTTCTGAACGGATCCTAATATCGTCTTTTATATTAAGATAACAGCCTGTACTATGCCTGAATTTCTATCCAACTCATACGCTCTTTCATAACGGTCTTTCCATGCTGGGAATTTCCCATTCCTTGATTGACGTTGTCCACAGATGTTACACATGCACGTTGTCATGGAGCCCATCAAATGCTACTTAATCTTATATAACCACATAATATGTTTTCTAACATAATAAACCAGATCTTCAATCTTAAAATCCATTGACTTTGTTTTCTTATCAGAGTTCTCTACCAGTTTTTTCCTAGCTTCCTGAATGTTATCCCTTACTAAAGTAAAAGATCGATGCATATCTTTTAGAGCGATCTCGTGTTGCTCGTCCCCATAGCATACTCTACAAGGCATTAATATATTATCCAATGGCAGGATCACGTCTCTGTTGTAGACCAAGAAGTATGGTGAGAATTTCATTATTTCGCTCACATGGAATCTGACAGTCGCCAACATTTGGTTTATGTATAAATGCCATGTCATACATCATCCTATGAAATCTTTCTATTTTCTGTTACTTTAGGGGAAATAAAATGATGTGGTCACATGATGTATTTTGAGGTCTTCCCATGCCTTCTTCATCACTTTGTTAACATTTTTGGACCCATTGTCTGTTAACAACTGGAGGTGTACCTTGACTCTTGGGAAAATCTCATCCAACAACAGATGCACCACCATTTCTGCCTTCTTATTAGGGATCACAAAAGCCTCTGGCCAAGCACTATACATATCGATGAAAGTCACTATGTACTAGTTACCTGAAAGTGTAGGGTAGGGCCTGGAAATATCCAATATCAGTTTTGCAAAAGGAAAACGAGGCAAACCACACTTCTGCATTTGTAGTTGTTGCTTTCTCAGGTTTCTGGTTTGGCATGAAATATATTTGCCTACATATTAATTCACCTCCTTAAATGAACACGGACAGAAATACTTTTACTTATTGGCGTGAAATATCTTTTCCATGCCCATGTGACCATTATTGTCATCGTACTGCACAGTCTTTTTCTATGATGCGACGGTACATATAACCTTATCAATAGTTTGTCGTTGAGTTTCGACATCATCTCATCTTTCACTATGAATTATTTTTTTTCCATTATAGATGATTTACCATTGTTCAGCCGCATCTTTAAATCTAAAAATTTCCCTATCTGCCTCTTGAATCTACACTCGAAATTATAGAACGTTCAGGCGATACTGATGAACACTCAACCCTTTTATATGACGCAAACTTTTTTGATTCGATTTTATCATTAACTTTATGTGATAACTAGTAAATTGGCTTGTCAACCTCTTTGCTCTTCCTTTGATCATATGACAATTTGCGACCGATATTCCCCAAATACATGATTGGATGCATCTGTGTACAGCCGGTTGTCCTTTTCAGGATCAAAATACGCCAATATAACCATATCTGCAAACTTCGTTTTTAGGCAAACATTAAAGGCAAACAAAATTTTTTGATAAATCATTGATAATATGACGTGATGTTGAAGAAATCTCTAATTTTATCGATTTGACTTTGTTATGGTTTGGCTCTATACCCTGTTCACTTACTTTGAACCACAGATACTGTACTTCTCTCCTAGAAATCTCTAAGTGACTTTCCATCGTATCTGAGAAAATTAAATAAATTGCATAAACTGGCTAGTACCCTATTTATATGTTCGTATCTGAGAATCTTAAAATATCATCCAAATCCGGTAATGTATAATCTTGCTGTAACTGTATAACTATGGACATTAATTCCGGAAAGACCCTGGATACATTTGCAAGCCTGAGTGGCATCAGGTTAAACTGAAATAAACCCTGGTGGTAGGTGAACACAGCTTTCATTTTATTGTCCTTACTTAATTTAAGCTGCTATTACCCTGACTTTAGATCTATTTTTGAGAAAAAGGCTAGTATATCGTCAATGACCAGTAATGCTCAGGCATACTTCTTTGTGACTTTGTTATAAGCCCGGAAATATACACACAATCTTTTCCACTAACACTACTAGAAAACTCCACGGGCTATTCAATGTCTCAATTACACCTATCCACATCATTTCGTCTATTCTGTAAGTCTACCAACTTTTATTGCTTTAGTGGTTTTCAATACGGGCGTCTCAGTATGAGTTCATGCCTTCCAATATTGATATGCTTCTCTAGCGTATTGGTTCTGTCCAAGAAAAATCTCTATTCATCTTCAGCAACATATCAACTTCCAACTTTAATTCTTGGGGTATTTTTATTCCCTTCAAATTTTTTTCTCTTTTGTCCATCATTCATGGTAATCTCGATAATGTTACCAGTCACACTACACTTAGTTATTTTGCAGCTCCTTCTCAAGTATGTATGCAGATGCTGGTGTTTTAATGTAATTTTCTGTGCTAACTGAACTATTGATGAAATATAGACATCATCTTCCAGAGCGATATACTCATCAAATAGTCTTATTGCTTCTAAATCAAAGTACATCTTAACCCATTTTTCTTTAGTTGTGGTATAGTATGACACTTGTACTGAGATTCTCTGTAACAAAGAAGTCCTCGTGGATAGACTGACTTCCTATTCCTAATCTTAATCGACGGATCCCTTCTACAATTAATTGGGACCCATTAGCTGTTCTTAAACAAATGTTTTTATCGCATAGTTATGTCTCTGTCTGAGTGCTTTAAAAAATGTATTACTGACACCTCTGCTCCCTTATTCACCAAAGCTCTATAATTCTTTCCCTGAATTCTTATTGAAAAAGAATTTGATGCGTCCATATTACCAATGCCCTTGTTCCATTTATAAGGCATCACAGAAATGGAGCGCCCTTGTTTCCTTGGATATGCTTCCTGCTGAATCTCTGTATATGGCCCAGCTCGCCACAATAACTAATATCTAATTATCTACCTGCCTATTTACTTCTCTTTACTTCATGTACTAGTCACTTACTCCTCTTTTATGTCTCCATATCTTTGGGGACTGGCCGGACCCATAGCCTCAACTAGAATCCAATCCCTGCACAAAATTTTAGAATAGTTACTACTCCATTATAACAACAAAGTGCTACTGACGAAAGAACAAAATAATAATACCACTCCAAATCAAACCCTTGTCTCTTATTTTCCAAGTCATCTCATGCCACATGGGGTTTACATCATTAAAGGACTCTAATAACACTCTATATAACTTTAAATATGTAGCCAGTATAACACTTTAATCCTCACAATCTATATAATGTAAAGAACTGTCTGTTTCCCAAAAACACCGAGCAAAATCAATACATACTAATGACAATATACTAATAACAATACATATTAAAATGAGGTAGAAAAAATGAAAGAATTTGTAATTTTTAAAACGTCAGGTTAGTATTAAAGAGTGCATGTCAAATGGTTTATGGAAAAATCATGACAAAGAGATTCCATGTAAATGTGTAAAGTTATACAAATGTGAGCCATGTCACTCACTTACAGTAAGATTAAAAAAACATTGGAGAGATTGAAAAACCAGTTATGGCAGAATATATGATTTAAAAGGCAAACCATCTACCCTTATGGGATGAAATAAAAATTATAAATGGAGGAGAACATTAAAGAGTAATCTGGCTTAAGGAATCGATATATATTCTGGGTGATGATCAATTACTAAGCCTAGTATAATATTTAACACGATATGGGAACAATTAATTATAAATAATATAGTAATAAGCAGTAAAAAGTTTCCATAAACTCTTCCGATACTACAATCTAAAAGGTTATGGAAACAAAAAGCTACACTCTAAAGATTTTTTTTAAATTTACATTTTATGAAATTAGGCTTTTTACACATGATCAAAATTATAAGACCAGAGACAAAAATTCTATTAAATTGTAAAAAAATGTACGAAAAGTGTGTGAAAACATTCAACAATAAAACTTAATAATGAGTTCTACCTCCACTGCTTTTGATGACTTCAAAAATTTTGGGGGTCATGTTAAAAATAAGGATTTCCATTAAAGTGCGAGGGATCCTGCTCCAGTTTCTGACGATGGCTTCATGAAGTTCATTTTTCTTGAATATTGTTTGCCGTTTCGATAAACCTCTTTTTTCATCCATCCTTAAACATTTTCAATTGGGTTCAAGTCTGGTGAGCATGAAGGATGTCCCAAGAGATGGACTCCATTTTCTTGTAGAAAGCTCAAGGTCCGTCTTTCATTGTGGACTGCAGCATTAACCTCTTGGAATAACCATCCATCCCCACACAAACGATGTCCCTCCATCATCAAAGATGCTTTTTGTAGCACGCTAATATAACCAGCTGTTGTCTGACGACCCTGCACCATCTGGAGTTCCATCTTACCATCTGTAAGAAAAGGCACCTCATACCATTATGGACCCTCTACCACTATGATGTGTGGAAAAAATTTCAAAGGACATGCTTTTGTCATGTCAATATCGCTGTAACTCATAAGGACCATCTAAATTGAATTTTTCTCATTAGAAAACAAGACTGTCTTCCACTTCTCAACGTCCCAGATTTGGTATTCACAACCAAATCTTAAGCGTTCCACTTTGTGACGTGGAAGCAATAGAGAAATTTGTTCACACTTTTTATTTACCATGCCTTTTTGTTGTAAGGGTCGTCTGATTGGACTGTAATCAGCATCTGTAACCGACTTAATTTGACTAGAAGAAAGTCCTCTGTCATTCATAACAACCTGTCTGATTTTCCTACTCAATGCAGGAGAAATTTTGGGGGCCAACCAAAGGATTTTGCTTTTCCATAATTCTCAATGTTCTTTAGAAAGTTGACAATAACAGTTGCACTGCGATATACCTTAACTGCTATCACTCGCTGTGACAAAATTTGCTTATGGAATCCTAGAATTCGAGGGCAGTCAACTTCGGTGAGTTTTCTTGGTTTAGGCATGGTAACACCTTTACACAGTGGTTGCTAATCTCTAACTGAACTAAAAACATTAGACGTATCATAAATCTAAGAATTTAAACCCTTGGTCTTATAATTTTGATCATGTGTAAAAAGCCTAATTTAATAAAACTGCAGATTTTTAAATAACATTTTTGGAATGCACCTTTTTGTTTCCACAACCTTTTATATTGTAGTATTAGTAACATTAAGTTAGAAGAGTTTAAAATCTATCCTTAAAAAGTGCTATGGTTAGAGTACTTGGTAAAAATTAGTTGTAAGTTAAATACTCCTGAATGCTAAAGTTTCAATCTTTAGTGATATTGAAAATAAAATTTCAAATTACATAGGATGCTACTTCAAATTACATAGGACGCTATATATATTTTAATAAAAATAAAATTTTATCACAAAAATTTTATTTTTTCAAATTTATTGTATATTTTCAGAATTTGCAACACTGAAAAGAAACCCATTAAGAGATCAGAATACCTTTTCTTCCTTGGTGATGTAACAGTTTTAATTCCTTCAAATAAATTTTTAGACTTATTAGCGTGCTTATTCTCATATACTCAACTCAATATACTTTTTGTGGAATGCAATCAAACATGGGAGATAAACTACATTCTTGTGAAATATGTGGTTCTTCTTTTGCAAGGAAGTTAACTTTATTGAATCATATGAAAACACATATGGGAGAGAAACCACATTCTTGTGAAGTATGTGGTTCTTCATTTGCACATAAATTAACTTTGTTGAATCATATGAAAACACATACAGGAGAGAAACCACATTGTTGTGAAGTATGTGGTTCTTCTTTTGCAAGGAAGTCATATTTGTTGAGTCATATGACAACACATACGGGAGAGAAACCTCATTCCTGTGAAGTATGTGGTTCTTCATTTGTATGGAAGTCAAGTTTTTTGACTCATATGAAAATACATACGGGAGAGAAAACACATTCTTGTGAAGTATGTGGTTCTTCTTTTGCATGGAAGTCACGTTTGTTGAGTCATATGAAAACACATACGGGAGAGAAACCACATTCTTGTGAAATATGTGGTTCTTCTTTTGCATGGAAGTCTTGTTTGTTGAGTCATATGAAAACACATACGGGAGAGAAACCTCATTCTTGTGAAGTATGTGGTTCTTCATTTGGATGGAAGTCAACTTTTTTTGGCTCATATGAAAACACATACGGGAGAGAAACCACATTCTTGTGAAGTATGTGGTTCTTCATTTGCACAGAAATCAACTTTGTTGGATCATATGAAAACACATACGGGAGAGAAACCACATTCTTGTGGAGTATGTGGTTCTTCATTTGCATGGAAGTCAACTTTTTTGACTCACATGAAAACACATACAGGAGAGAAACCACATTATTGTGAAGTATGTGCTTCAGGTTTTGCACGGAAGTCAACTTTGTTGCGTCATATGAAAACACATACGGGAGAGAAACCACATTCTTGTGGAATATGTGGTTCTTCTTTTGCACAGAAATCAAATTTGTTGAATCATATGAAAACACATACGGGAGACAAACCACATTTTTGTTAAGTATGTTGTTCTTATTTTCCTTGGAAGTCAACATTGTTGAATTGTAGGAAAACACATATAGGAGAGAAAGCACATTCATGTGAAGTATGTGGTTCTTTGTCAAGTTTGTTGACTCATGAAAACACATACGGGAAAAAAAATTAAGCATTCAATGTAGCAGCAATTCCTGGGAACATTAACCGGAAGAACAGTCGGAATTGACTTATATACCATATATTACTATCATGTAATCCCTACAACCACCTATCTAAGAAAGGCTGCTGTGAAACCTTACATACTTATCTATATAAATAAAATAGTATATGTGTGTAATTTCTAACAGGTAAACCCTTAAACTACTGGTCACATAACACTGAAATTCTCAGGAAATAATATTCATGCACCAAGGATGGTTTTTATTGAGTTATATCTTTGTTTACATACATGAATAACATGTAGACATTGGCAGAATTTACACTTATAAAATGTACATTAACCACTAGCCGACATTATTTGCGTTTATGCACAATACAGAAAACAATATTAAACTGGAACGCTAGATATTTTGACTTGATTCTAGCTGATGACAACTCCTTTTTTATGTCTTTGTATTAAAAAATGAAATAATATGTACATTTTACTCACGGTTTTGAATTTGTAAGTACAAAGACAAACCTATATTTCTTCTTTTTAAGATTTCATATTTATTTTATTTCAAATATATTTGTAAGGCAGAGGGGATGGAAAATAACACACGGAATACGGACTGTGCTGAAATAATATTATTTAGGAAGCCATTCTTAATATGTGGAGGGAAGGTATTTTTTAACTATTCTGTACTTTCATCTAACAATCTATTAAATAAGAAACATGTATACGGAATACGAACTGTGTTGAAGTAATAATGTTATTATTTAGAAAGCCATTCTTTATATGAGGAGGATAGGGTATGTTTTTTACTATTCTTTATTTTCTCCTAACAATTTAAAATAATTGTCTCAGTCATGAAGAACTTCTCCACCAACTGAAAAAAAGTGAAGCAGAGCATCAGAACAGCTACTACACTTTAATCTTAGCCAAGTAACCAAGTAGTTTTTTTTACCAGGCATTATTTCCTCCTTGAAAAACAAATGTGGGGGTGAGATCTCTGAATTGCTTAGAAAAAGCCAGGTAGATTCCTTTCACGTTTATCTCTATTTTTGTTTTATTATTGTTTTCATGTCAACAATAAGTATCCATTTCTCAATCTAATTTCATACAAAATACAAAGTCTTGAGTCTCTATGCTATTATTAAGAAAGTCATTTTTATATGGGAGGCATATGTTTTTAACTATTCTATACGTTCACCTAACAATTTAATAAATAAAAAAACTGACATGCGTATTACAGACCGTGCTTAAATAATAACGCTATTATTTAGAAAGCCATTCTTAATATGGGGAAGATATGTTTGAACTATTCTGTACTTCCACCTAACAATTTAATAAAAAACTGACATATTGAATACGAACCGTGCTGAAGTAATAACATTATTTAGAAAGCCATTTTTAATATGGGTAGAGTGTCTTTTAACTATTCTATGATTTCACCTACCAATTTTATAAATAAAAAACTGACATTCAAAATACGGAGCATGCTGAAATATTAACGTTATTATTTAGAAAGACATTCTTAATATGTGGAGTGTATGTTTTTTTAATAATTCTGTACTGTCACGTAACAATTTAATAAATAAAAAAACTGGCATATGGAAACGAACCGTGCTGAAGTAATAAAATTATTTAGAAAGCCATTTTTAATATGGGGAAAGTATCTTTTAAATATTCTATGCTTTCATATGGATTTGAAATAATAACGTTAATATTTAGAGCCATTCCTTATATAGGAAGCGTGTGTCTTTAACTATTCTTACAATTTAATAAATAAAAAAACTGAAATATGGATTACGGACCGTGCTGAAATAATACGGTTATTATTTAGATAACCATTCTTAATATGAGGAGCATATGTTTTTAACTATTATGTACTTTCACCTACCAACTTAATAAATAAAAAAATGACATACGTAATAAGGAGTGCGCTGCAATAATGACGTTATTATTTAGAAAGCCATTCTTAATATGGGGAGAGTATATTTTTAACTAATCTGCACTGTCCTTTAAGAATTTATTAAATGAAAAAATACCATATAGGATACGGACCATGCTGAAATAATAACATTATTATTTAGAAAGGCATTCTTAAGATGGTAAGCGTATGTTTTTAACTATTCTGTACTTAAACCTAAGAATTTAATAAATGAAAATATGGCATGTGGGATACAGACCGTGCTGAAATAATAACGTTATTCTTTAGAAAGCCAGTCATATGGAGAAAGGAAGGTATTTTTGTAAACTATTCCATACTTTCACCTAACAATATTAGAAGTAAAAATTTGACATGGAATACGAACTGTCCTGAAGTATTAACGTTATTTAGAATGCCATTGTTGATACGAGGAGAACAGGGTATTTTTAAAACTATTCTGTGCTTTCACCTAACAAGTTAAGAAACTAACATACGGAATACTGGCCATGATGAAATAATAACGTCATCTAATATATTAAATGAGACTGATAGAAAATACTAGCATACGGCCCAGAATCGCCGGTGATTGAATGAAATAAATGGAAATATATACTAGCAGAAAGCTCGGCATGGCCTGGGATTGAATGAGGTAGATGGAAATATATACTAAGGCAGAAGGCAGAGCGTCGCCACTTGAAATTTTATGAAAATCGATCAAGACAAGGCATGAAACCACTTGATATGTTTTTATGGAAATTGCTACAGACAAGGCATAAAGCGACTTGAAATGTTTTTATGGAAATCGCTCTACACAAGTCATGAAGCCACTTAAAAAATGTTTTTATTAAAATCGCTCCAGACAAGTCATGAAGCCACTTAAAAGTTTTTTTTTATTAAAATCGCTCCAGACATGGCATGGAGCCACTTAAAATGCTTGATGGGAATCGCTCCAGACACGACATGAAGCCACTAAAATTTTTTTATGGAAATCGCTTCAGATAAGACATAAAGGTACTATAAATTTTATATAAGAATAGCTCCAGATACAGTATGAAGCCACTTGAAATGTTATATGAAATTCGCTTCAGACAAGGTATAAAGCCACTTAATTTTTTGTGAAATTTTCTCCAGACAAGGCATGAAGCAACTTCAAACGTTTTATGGGAAGTGCTGCAGACAAGCCTCTAGACTTTTTTTATGGAAATCGCTCTAGACAAAGCATAAAGCTACTGGAAATTTTTCATGGAAATTTCTCATGAAGCCGCTTGCAATGTTTTTTAAAAATCGCTCAAGTCAGTTGGAAGTTTTTCTTGAAATTACTCCAAACAAAGCATGAAGCAACTTGAAAGCTTTTATTGAAATCGCTCCAGACAAGGCACAAAGACATCATGCGACTGAAAATGTTTTATAAAAATCGCTTCAGACAGGGATTGGAGCCACTTGAATTTTTTTTTATGAAAATCGGTTGTCTAATCATTAACCAAGGCAATGTATTTATGTATTAATTTGGAAATCATAACGATCCATCTAAAAATGACTTCATTTTTTTTAAAATTATGGTTGCCTTGGTGGGAAGTGAAATTATTTCATATATGTTGCACAATACCTGTCGAGAGTACGTTAAATTGTTTCATATATGCATATAAATTTCCCGTCTGAGGATAGGAAAACTTATTTTAAATATGTGTTGTACATTACCCGTCCTCACAAAGGTAAAATTATTTCATATACATGCTGTGAATTACCTATTCTATGGAGGGTACAATTATTTCACACATGTTCTAGGTAGGTAAAAATTCTTTTGCTCGAAATAGCAAATTATACATGGACATTAAAAATTCCTCTATCCTAAGAATAACAGATATGTTCAAAATCAACTTCAATTTTGTAATAGTTTATATGGTCCCAAACAACGCTGGGTAGCCCTGCTAGTGTAAAATAAGCACCCACTTTCTGGCCACGTGATAATTTTTTTTTTGTTTTGTTGGCCTGCCTGAAAGCCGATTTGGTAAATTGTTATTTACTTTCCACCTTAACAATCATCTTGTAGAATAGCTAACATTCAATCTTTGTGTTGATGTGTTCTTTGTGTTGATTGTGATAATTTAGTTTAATCAACTTGCCTGCATTTAGAATTAGGATCATAGATCATTAGCAAGGGGAGGTAACGTGGCATTATCTAGTGTTAGTATAATGTTGTTTCACACAACAACAACAATAATAATAATAGAAGCAACACTTACCAAGGGTTCAGCTCATGCACAAGACAGACATCAGATTGAGCTGGACTGAGGGCTTGTATTTATGTACAAGCATATCCAATCAGGTGATTCAGCCAATCACAATCCAAGGAATAGACTGGCCCATGTGTGCACAATGGAATCTCCCATTGTGCCATAAATAGTTCTCCTCTTTCATGAGAAGTAACTTTAGTCTTTGTCAAGTTATCCACAACTTGAACGCTGACCGAAAGTCCACTACACAATCCAACATGGCGCTGCGAACAGGATTTGAGACAGAAGATTGGGAAGACTATTTCCTCAAAGCAGGCATTGCTGCCGATTCCGCCAAGAGCTACGCTGCAACTTTTGTGAAGGAAAAACTGAGGAAAGAAAACCTTCAAGTAATGGATCGAGCCATGCTAAGAGAATTGGGAATCACAACAATGGGAGAAGCTCTGTCTATCCTTCGACAAGCCAAGGAGCCTGCTACCCAGACCACCTATGCTAAGGAACCAGCTGCCAGGCCTCCCCAACTTCATCTCGAAATGACCCCTCAACAATTCAGAAAATTTCGGATTGACTGGGAAGTATTCACCAGAATAACGGACATGCCAACTTCTCAGGCCAATACCCAGTTATACAGTTGCGCTGATGAATCCGTTCAAAACGCAATCATAAATACGTACCCTAAGTTCTTCACCACCAACCCAGACAAGCTGCTGGAGATGACAGAAGCATTGGTAACTCAAAAATCAAATCCCATGGTCCATCGGATGACATTTGCAGCTATATCACAGCATGAAGATGAACCCATCAAACAATACCTTGTTCGTCTTAGATCCACGGCCACAGACTGTAATTTTTCATGCCCCAACTGCGATCACGACCTGTCCGACAGTTACATCAAGGACCAATTTATCAAAGGGATATCGAATGATACGCTTCAGACCGATCTACTGGCAAAAGCCGGGTTGCTAAAAACTCTCAACCAAAATATTTGTCATGCTGAGGCATTTGAGTCTGCACTACGGGACCAAACCGCAATGACTGATACCTCAGACATAGTTACAGTCCGGATGTCAATGTATCGCAAAAAAAAACACAGTGCTGTACAGACTAGCAGAGGCAATATTCGCACTAGCTCTACTGCTACTCACAACGATAACATTGCTGATAAAGAACCCCATCAAACCTGCATAGGTTGCGGTAGTCACCAACACGGTACTCCAAGGACAAGTGCCCGCCATTTAACATGTCCGGCATGGAATCAAATGTGCAACACTTGTGGGAAACTTAACCATTTCTCAGCAGTGTGCCGGACAAAGAAATATCGCCCGGCAGTGATAAAAAGTTTTGAAGACCAAGAAGCTCCCATGAATACACTCATGGCCCATATCACATTCGATCAAATGAGGGGCACCATTATGACTACAGAAGGTGATCTGTTAGCTGAAATAAATGCATCAGTAATCCCATTCTCACCAAAACCAGATCCCAGACGACCTGTCAATATCCCTAAGAGTTGTAGTACAACGCTAAAGGTTTTTGCCGACAGTGGTGCCGCCATTTGTCTTGGGGGACCAAAGCATTTAATCAAAATGGGCCTCACAGAGATTAGTCTTATCCAATCAAGAAAGATCGTACGAACAGTTGGAGGTTTCACACTCATGTGTCAGGGTTGGCTACCAGTTGAGTTTGTGGTCAGAGGGAAAACAACTAAACAAGCCCTCTACATATGCAAGGGCATACAACGGCTTTATCTCAGCAGAGCAGCCTGCATCGATGTGGGAATATTGCACAAACATTTTCCAAACCCTTTAGCAGACGTACATGAAGAGGTAGACACCGAGTCTAAAAAGGGTGTAGATCAATTGCCAAATCGCCCCAAAAACCTCCCTTTTCCCGCAACAGAAGATAACATAGGCAAACTTAAGAGCTGGCTCCTAGAAAAGTTTGCCAAAACGACATTCAACAAAGATGGGATATTTCCAGCCATGTCCGGCCCAGCTGCCCACATTCACCTCAAAGAGGGAGCAATCCCTAAAGCCAGGCATAAGCCAATTCCCGTACCCTTCCACTTCAAGGAACCAGTAAGACAAGCCCTTTGGAAGGATGTAGAAAAGGTATCATAGCTCCAGTACCCGTGGGTATGCCTACTGATTGGTGCAGTACTATGGTAATAACTGCCAAAAAAAATTGTAATCCAAGGAGAACAATAGATTACCAACACCTTAACTCTCAATGCAAGCGAGAAACCCACCATACTGGGTCGCCATTCCAGTTGGCACTGCAAGTGCCACCTAGAACAAAGAAAACAGTCCTAGACGCTGTTGATGGATACCACTCGATTCTCTTAGACAAAGAATCTCAACCATTAACCACCTTCATAACTGAGTGGGGAAGATACATGTATCTTAGGATGCCTCAAGGATATGTCGCATCTGGGGATGCTTACACTCGCAGATACGATGAGATAATAAAAGATATCCCACGCAAGGTGAAGATAGTAGACGATACCCTGCTATATGACTCTAGCATTGCGGGAGCCTTTTATCATACCTTCGATTTTCTGCTCCAATGTGCTAAGAATGGAATTGTGCTCAACACCGACAAATTCCAATTCTGTCAGGATGTCGTACAATTTGGAGGCCTCCAGATAACTTCTTCAGGAGTGACCCCTTCTGAGTCCATGATACAAGCGATACAGGATTTTCCAGTCCCAAGGACAATTACTGATGCCAGATCATGGTTTGGGCTTGTCAACCAAGTAGCCTGGGCATATTCACTGGGTCCAGTTATGGTGTCTTTTCGGGGCCTCGTCAAACAAAACTCCAAATTTGCTTGGAATCAAAACCTTGAAGACGCATTCAAAGATTCCAAGCGAGTTATAATTCACCTAGTCCAGAAGGGGGTAGCAACATTTGACAAAGACAGAGCAACTTGCCTTGCTCCAGATTGGAGCAAAGAAGGAATGGGCTTCCTACTCCTACAAAAACATTGCCAATGTACCATGCAAAAAGCCCCAATCTGCTGTTCCGAAGGTTGGCATCTGATATATGCCGGCAGCAGATTTTGCACGGATGCTGAGCGCAGATACGCACCAATAGAGGGTGAGGCAGCAGCAATAGCATGGGCATTGGAGAAATGCCGTATGTTCGTCATGGGTTCTCCAAACATCATAGTGGTCACAGACCATGAACCGCTGAAGGGGATATTTGGCGATCGTGATCTGAGCAAGATCCAAAACCCCCGGCTCTTTAGACTAAAGGAAAAGACCCTGAGATACAGATTTACCATACAGCATTGCCCCGGGAAGTGGCACAGAGGCCCTAATGCAGTTTCCCGCCACCCAGTGGCGATGGTGCAAGCCCTCCTCGATGTATTTCCAACAAAACCCTCTCAAATGGATATATTGGAGTCGAACAACATAAGCAACATAACAGAGTCAACAGCCTTAATAGCAACATTTGCAGACAGCAGTAATATAGCCATGATATCACCAGACCTAATTCGTTCAGCAGGTCGTGGCGATCAACAATATAACAAATTAATAGACACAATACAGCAAGGCTTCCCAAAAACACGTAATCTCACTGCGCCCGAAATCCGTGAGTATTGGGAGGTGAGGCACCGCCTTAGCACTGACAATGGTCTAGTATTGTTGGATCGAAGGATTGTCATCCCCAAAACACAACGAAAAAAGGTCCTACACTGCCTGCATTCTGCACACCAAGGAGTAGTCAGCATGAAAGCACGTGCCAACGAATCTGTGTACTGGCCAGGGATGGATGCATCAATCCGCAGTATTAGGGCGAATTGCATGGTATGCTCAACCATCGCACCTAGTCAACCAAGGGAGCCTATCATTCTAACACGATCCCCAGAGTGGCCATTCCAACAAATCGTCATGGATATTTTTTATATTGGAGATCACACATACCTTGCCTGCGCAGATAGGCTAACTGGTTGGCTAATTTTATACCGCCTAGAATCAGGTCACACTACTACAACCAAATTGATGTCCATATGCCGACAACTGTTCCAAACATATGGTGCCCCAGAAGAACTCAGCACCGATGGCGGCCCACCTTTCACTTCCAGCACATTCCAAGAATTCCTGAAAACATGGTGTATTAGGCACAGATTATCTTCTGTTGCGTATCCCCAATCCAATGGCAGGGCAGAGCTCGCAGTAAAAACTGCAAAGAGGATTGTGAAAGGAAACACAGGCCCCCACAGTTCCTTGGACAATGACAGTGTTGCCCGGGCCATCTTGCAGTATAGGAATACCCCAATCCAAAGCATTGGCCTATCACTAGCCCAATTATTACTTCACCGTCGACTACGTGACTCCATCCCATCACAGCCAATCCTCTACAAGCCTCATCCTGAATGGGTGTCAGCGGCACAACATCGCGAGGAAATGCTCCACCACCGCAATGCAAAAATAGTAGAAAGATACAATAAATATACCCACAACCTTCCACCATTACAAGCTGGTGACACTGTAGCCATCCAAAATCCAGTCAATCGCAGATGGAACACAACGGGCAAAATCATCAGTTCCCTACCAGATCGACAATACCGAATCAGGGTTAACGGATCCGGAAGGATCACACTTAGGAACCGCCGTTTCCTCAGAAAATGCGAACTTAAGCCTACACCAACCCCAATACCAAGTGCAGCACTAGGACCAACAATTCCCTCAAGCGATACTACATTCTTGCATATCCCACTATCTCCCTGTAATAGCACATACACAGCAACCAAATCCCAACAACAAACCACACATATATCCCCACGCTTTCGATCAAGGATTCCCCGAGCTCTTTCTAGGTTACTACCACACAACAAACTAGGCCTGAAAGAGAGATACACCTCTCACACAACCCAGCCTACTCGTGGGGGGGGGAAGAGGGGAGATGTAGAATAATCAAAAGAACTGTGTTAGTCAATAACACACAACAACAACAACAATAATAATAATAGCAGCAACACTTACCAAGGGTTCAGCTCATGCACAAGACAGACATCAGATTGAGCTGGACTGAGGGCTTGTATTTATGTACAAGCATATCCAATCAGGTGATTCAGCCAATCACAATCCAAGGAATAGACTGGCCCATGTGTGCACAATGGAATCTCCCATTGTGCCATAAATAGTTCTCCTCTTTCATGAGAAGTAACTTTAGTCTTTGTCAAGTTATCCACAACTTGAACGCTGACCGAAAGTCCACTACACAATCCAACACATCTTTAACATTACAACTTTATAGGTCTTCGGGTATGCTGACAAAGAATATCGCATTTAAATTTGGTACAAACAAGAAAGTATATGGATATTAAACAATGCAATTGTTTGTTATCAGTGGTGGCCAATTCAGTATTCACTTGCACATACAGAATTGGCCACCACCGATAACATAATGAATTACATTGCTTATTATTTTGAAAACTACTTGTTTGTGGCAAATATATGTGCGCACTTGCACATAAAAATGGTCACCACTGAAAACATAAGGAATGACACATATCTGTATAGAGATTATACTTTATTTTTGTTCTTAAATATCCCCATGGCTTTATTGAGAGAAAAAAAGCCAAAAATACTTTTTGCCAAAAAACAAAGGCAAAAAATAACCCCCTACGTAGGTGGCCATAAAGTTGGTCCTCATTTTACGTTTAATTTATATTCAAATGTGATTCCTCACATTTTTAATAAGTAAATTTTTCATATCATGAAAACGATTTCTCGTCGCCATTTTTTAAGCATATACATGCTTTCATCACCCTCAAAAACTTGTAAAAGTCGTCATTGTAAAGAGTTTTGGGGGGTTTGGAAAGATTCTAGACGTTAACCAAAGCAACAAACCTTAAAAATTAATGAATTAAAAAATAATCATGATTCTTAAATGTTATGGTGTTAAATGGTAATAAAACGAAAGGAACACAGGACTTTTAGAAACAAACATGGATTCACATATATTACAGGCAAGGCCGGTTGAGCAATATCATTCCTCAACTGTTGGGCGTGTGCACACAACCTCCTTGGCCACATACCAATCTCTGCTAGGCACCGGTACTCGTAACCGGAAGTGACGTCACCAGAGGAACTGACATCATGAGATAGTCCATTAATCCCATGGAGGGGCGTCTCCAACATTAAACCAATTATAGTATTACGATTCTGAATTTTTTAGATGAAGAATGATTCTTTGTATTACTTAGATTCTTAAGACTACTGTTCTCATCTTCAGTGTTATTTATTGTGCAAACATTGTAAAAATAACATTTGTCGAATATTTACTTACCGGATTGTGATAGTACACTTTTACTTAAATTTTGTTTTGAAAACTAAAGGCGACATAAAATTAAACTATTTCGTATTTTGGAGACATCGATTGTCATAGTTGACTTCTAGCTGCAATCATCACAACTTACTAACGAAATATTCAAAATCTCAAACCGTGAGGTGTCGGTACTTTTGCTATAGAAATAATGATTTCCATATTGCCTTGAGGAACTGCTTTTGTATAAAAATAACTGAATATTTTTAATTATTACTGTTAACGAGCATCTCTCCCCCCCTCTCTGGCTTTCTTACTCTTTCTGTTTTCTCTCTCTGTGTCTCTATAAGAGAGAGAGAGGGAGAGAGAGAGAGAGAGAGAGGTGAGTAAACGTGGAGGTAGACACGTTTACCAGAACCAAAGGTCAGCTGACCAAATTACGTATGTGTGACGTGGTTGGCTAGATCTGGGAGATTTGATTTGAGCTTTGAAGAAGACGGACGTTTTTCCGTGGTCTCCCCCTCTTAACTGGGGAGGGGGGAGACGAACGCTGACGTGTGTGAAGAAGAACCACACAAGCAGATTTCACTTTACACCTGCTGCAGGACCTCTGGGGAAAGTGAAATAAAAAACTATAAAACACATTCATCGTCTTGGAGTGATAAATCTTCGTCAAACAGGTATCAAGTCTCCCTCCAGGATGAGAAATTTCCAGATGATCCGTTTTGCAGAAGCAGAGGTAGGTTCAGAAATTACATGTCACACACACGATTCCCTTTATGATAATCAAACACACAACCATTTATATTAGAGACAATCACACGGAATCTTTCTTATGTTATATAGAAAACGTAAAATGTGCCCCTAAATGAAGAACTCTATATAACATATTCAAATGTAACGAAAGCTCAATTTGGTACCCCTCAAGGATAACCTCAATGAAGAACGAATATATAACATATTCAATTTGGTGCTCGTCGACCAGTCGCATCACCGATGCGATAATCGAACCTGTGTTTAAGAAAATACAACGTGGAAGCATGGAGATTTAGTGTCAAGAAAAAAGAAATAGACTAAAAAAAAAGAAAAAAAAGGACAAGAAAAACAATAAAATGTATGGAAAAAAAAGAAAAAGAAAGAACAGTAAAAAAAAAATACAAATCAACACACACACAACGTAGGGTCCATTAAAACACTAGGCGAATTAGAAAAATAATTAAGAAAAAAAGAAAAAAAAAGAATAGCAATACACACGTACAACCTTTTCACGAAGAAAGAAAAGGAAGACATACAGACACACAGATGTAAAACTTTATATATAAAAAATAGTACAAAAAAATGTTTATCGTATTAGGAATTAGCTCGTTGTGAACGAAGAAAAATATCACTTAATGTAAAAGTTAGAAGGGAAAAACAAAGAATGAATCTTTCAGTTTACCAAAAAGATAAACATGTCAATCACAAATATGTTGTTATGAATATTTTGTGTCATTTTTAAACTGTGAACTAAGCGTAACTTTTAAGGAAAAACAATATGTACTTTTGATGAAAAACAATGGATAGGTTCTGAAATGTGATTTTTTTTCCTTTTTTTTCACTAATTGTACGATTTTATTTCTTAGGAATTTTTTTTTTCTGACATGGACAATTTTAGTTCCATCGAGTTGTCTGAGACTTTATAAGTGAGTCGTTTTATTTTACTTTAGAAACGACTGTATTTTAATTGTAAATGTCTAGGTATTTTTTTGTAAACGACTGTGATTTTTCTTTAATTTTGAATTCTGTGGAATGGTAAAAGATGATGCACTATGCAGCCGACCTACTTGATGACCTGGTCAAAAGGAGTATCCACGAATCTGTGTTTTGTTATTTGGAATTTTGTTGTTAGTGAGATGGGACTTTGTGATTGCTTATAGGATATTTTTGTATTTTTTAATTTATTATTTTTATGTAATTGATATGTTGTCAAACGGTATTGGCAGAATTTTCTTGTTCTTTGACATGTATTTTTTTTCGCAGAATGGGGAGGTGGAATCTTTGCTTGTGGGGTCTATTGAAAGAATGATTAATAAAAGAAAGAACGTGTTGTTAATTAATTAATTAATAATCATAATAGTAATAATAAAATTGGGAAAAAGAGAAATAAATAAGATTTAAACAGTGTAATAAATAATAATAATAATAATAATAATAATAATAATAATAATAATAATAATAATAATAATAAAGTTTCGGAAGAGTCAAAGGTTCAGTCGGTATTAATTTCAATTTTCGAAAAGTAGAATAAATGTTCTATTCGAAATGAGTGACGTTTTGACCACATAAGTAAGGGAGAAAAAAGGATAAATATAGGGTTAAATAAACTATATGAAGAAATGAAAGAAAAAAGTGGGGCGTGAATGGAATTTAATTTCTGTGGCAAGCATGTTAGAATTTGGAGAAGTGTTGAATTACATGGGTAGTCATTAATTTCATTATTCTCGAGAAATGATTCGAATTTTATTTTTTTTATCGTGATTTCTGTTGATTTCGAGTAGAATCAACATGGAGCAAGTTTGAGTACTTTATGTGTGGAAATCCGATGTTTTCCGTGAAGCTATGTGTCTTCAAGGCAGGTTGCGTTTACCGACTTTGGAAAAAAAAGAAAGTTTTTTCTGACATAGCAGTAAACGGAATGTATTCTGTCCAGCGTGAGCGGATCTAGTTGTAATCAACTTCAGAGAGCAAATGAAATGCCCTCTGACATGGCGTAAGGGGCAGAGGGGGTGCAATGGCTGACGTGGCCATTATGTTACGAATCGCTCAAGAGAAGATGAATGAAATATGTATGCAAGTACTTAGGAAAATAAAATGTTACCCTATTGTGAATTAAAGGTACCAAAAGTGTAAAAAAAACAAAAAAAAAACATGTTGGGTGAATTTAATTGGTATTATTAAATTAAATTATTTTGGAATAGATTTGGTTGGTTTAGTTATATTTAAGGGACGTTTAGCGCGTAGTTGCATTTTTTTTATGAGAATTACAAGGCGATTAGGCTGTAGAAAGCAGTTTTTTCTGTTGTTTTATTTTTTTTATAAGCCACGGTATTGTCACAAATTAGAAAATTTGGCAGGGGAAATACTATTTTAGAGTAATGAGTACCCTGTTAAAACAATACTAGTGGTTCCAGTGAGTTGGAAGATGCCACGTAGGCCCAAGCAACGGCAATAAGTCTTGTCCAACAAAAGTCTGGCGTGCGAGGTCGCGATAATTCCTCAGGGTACGGAGCGACTGGACAGTCGGTACCAAGCCTAATCACGGGGAGATAGAAGAAAGGGAAAGATGCAGATTACGTAAGGGACAAGATAGAGCCTTATTATTTTTTTATTTTTTTTAGAGGAATGTGTGAGGGATATCTGGGTTGGAATCTTGGGACTTGCTGGGAATGCGGAAAAATCACAAAGGGAAAGCTACTTAGTTAGAAATCGATGCGCAAGTAAGCTTTGGCGCATTAGTTAGGGAGTGATGATTCCGTATCTTGTCGGGTTCCAGGAACTCAAACAGGCTCCGAGTGAATCAGCGTGAAGGCGTATCTTGGCTTAGACCAACCAAGGGAGTTAGTAGAAGAGCTTTGTGAAGTCCCGAAGTAGTAGATAGAATAGAACAAAGCTCCAGTAATAGGACCACTCAGAGAAAGACGTCAGGGCATTACAGTAAAGGAAAAAAACTGGGACTTAGGCCTATGCTGAAAGTCGAGAACGCGAGTGGGATGGTTGGGTTGGTAGAGCATCAGACTTTTAATCTGAGGGTCTGGGGTTCGAGTCCCCATGCGATAAAGCTACCACCAACATGGAGCATCCGACGTTCTGGTCGTGATTGCGATATGCTGGCCCCATTTCGAAAAAGTGATTGAAAATAGAGTTTCCATTTGTTTGGCCAAGTGGTCCAAATAAAGAGCAGAGTCAGTGGAAAATATCCAACAATGCGACCGCCTAGACAATATGTATATCTGCAAAGCTGTATCTTTGTCTAACTTGGAAGCAAGTTAATGTCGAGAGGGACTTTCGAGAAGCAGCAGAAGGGTTGATAGTGTAGTAGAAGAGTACTGGTGCCTGATCTTTCTTGGAAAAGGGGTGAGTCCGGAAAGTGAAAAAATAAAGATGTACTTCAGACATAATTATTTTTTTTAGTTAGTTAGTTATTAAAAATGTATGGCTTGCCATACATTTTGATAAAAAAAGGGGTGGAGGAATGTTAACGAGCATCTCTCCCCCCTCTCTGGCTTTCTTACTCTTTCTGTTTTCTCTCTCTGTGTCTCTATAAGAGAGAGAGAGAGGGAGAGAGAGAGAGAGAGGTGAGTAAACGTGGAGGTAGACACGTTTACCAGAACCAAAGGTCAGCTGACCAAATTACGTATGTGTGACGTGGTTGGCTAGATCTGGGAGATTTGATTTGAGCTTTGAAGAAGACGGACGTTTTTCCGTGGTCTCCCCCTCTTAACTGGGGAGGGGGAGACGAACGCTGACGTGTGTGAAGAAGAACCACACAAGCAGATTTCACTTTACACCTGCTTCAGGACCTCTGGGGAAAGTGAAATAAAAAACTATAAAACACATTCATCGTCTTGGAGTGATAAATCTTCGTCAAACAGGTATCAAGTCTCCCTCCAGGATGAGAAATTTCCAGATGATCCGTTTTGCAGAAGCAGAGGTAGGTTCAGAAATTACATGTCACACACACGATTCCCTTTATGATAATCAAACACACAACCATTTATATTAGAGACAATCACACGGAATCTTTCTTATGTTATATAGAAAACGTAAAATGTGCCCCTAAATGAAGAACTCTATATAACATATTCAAATGTAACGAAAGCTCAATTTGGTACCCCTCAAGGATAACCTCAATGAAGAACGAATATATAACATTACAAATAAAATAAAAATGTGATTAAAAAACTCGCTCCTGCACATTGATACCATCGCAGGAACAAAATACGAAGGAAGGAAATTAAAATAGGATTTAGCATTTTTTAGGTGGATACAAAAAAAACTATTCCAGTAATTTCCAACAACGAACTTCACTGTGTTTAAAAGTATCACTCCCGCGTTGCACATGCCTGTCAGAAATGTCCCTTTTCTGTATCATTTTCCCCATCTGGGTTTCCACTTTTTCAACCATGAAACACATTTTTCACTGCATATGAGTCAAAACACGTCTGATTGCTGTCGTCTCTCATCATGTGTTCTTATTTCTGTCTTTTTCTCTTCTCCTTCCCGTGACATCAGTGTGCACACGCTTTGCATATGTACTAAGATGGCGGCTTCTCATATTTTCACTAGTCAGCTATTCCACAACTGCTGCTGATTTTCTCACATGAGCATCATACACGTTATGCAAGTTAAATTATGCAGCATTTAAATAAAATCTGAGTATTATATCTCTAATTTCTTTCATAATTTATTTCAGCTGGTAAGACCCTTCTGGAAAGTTGTATAATCTAGGTATTTTGAAAGTTGTGTAAAAAACTGATATTATTTTAGTTTTTTTATAAATGTGATCCATTATTTATTTTGATTGGTATTGACCATAGAAATTCAGTAAGAAACCATTATATCCCTCTTGTTATTTATATATTCTTTTCTTTTTCTTTCAACTATGAGTAAAATAACTTGTGTATCTATCTTTTAGATCCCTAGCCATGTGTTTGTTATGAAATTTGGATACGTTTCAAATGTTACCTGTGATAATCATCTGGGAGTATGTAAGCAAATAAACTTTTAATCCCTTCCTAATCTTGACGTCATTCTCAGATTAGCATGAAAAAGCTGATCATTTCCTGACATATTTTCCCTGCAATCATATGAAACTAAACTCCTAATGATTGTCACATCTTGAAGTCAACGAGGATAAAATGCTAATGATTCTATTTGGATATAGGACACCTTATTTTCATCGGTTGCTAAAAGGAACTCATTTCTCAGAGTAGCATGAAAAAAGCTGATCATTTCCTGATATATTTCACCTACAATCATATGAAACTAACACAAATTCCTTCTCATCTCTACCTGCTTGGGTAAACTCTCCTCTGTCCATATAGAAAGAACAGGAGAAAGAAGAGACAATTAAGATATGCAATCAAAAAGCCAAAATGAACAATTCTCCTGACCATGCGGTAGGTCATCATCTCGCAATCGAGTTACTTATTCAAAATCCTGGTAGTTGCATGATTGGTCCAAGTGATGAGGTGTTGGTTGGAGTCTAAAACTATATGAAACGTGCTACAGGAGGAAAATGTTGATTGCTTTCATATTTCTCCTCTCTTAACAGTCCCCCAAAATTATGTGATTAAAAACAAAAAATACATTAAGACGGTTCTAATTAAAATACCCGAGTACTTATACAAAACTTTAAAATTGACATCCATTATAGATATTGGTGGTCAGTCCTAAAGTAATATGATCACTGTTAAAATGGGCCAATATTCTATGAGATATGTTATTGATATTCTTAGCTAGTATGGATTGAGCCACACATGGGCTATGTTGATTGTCGGCTGAATGCAAGCTTCTTTTTTTGTTGTTTAACCCTTTGGTCGGTTCTGTCAATTTGGTGGCCAAAAGTTTTGAATTCTGTTACTTACCCTGAAAATGCTTTAAGATGCGAAAGTAAAATTAAATATTCCAATTTTACTTTTAGAAAACTGTCTGTTCTTCACTTATAGAATGTCCCTAAGCCCTAAACGTCCTCATCCATTATTAACGGTATGCCAGGAAGTATTATTTTCAACAAAGTCTGACTCCACATTCACAACACCAAGTTGTAATCTTTGTGCATTTGAATCCTTCATCTCAGTTATTCCTTTAGGTTGGTCTAACGACAATAATGTTGCCTATTGTCTTAGCAGTGTAACGAAATGTCGTTTTACGATGTGCTTCATTCATGTGTATGTAACTAACACCCCCACTGAAAAATGGTACGGTCTGGTTATTTATTGATAACTGAGGTAGCTGACATTGTCACTGGGTAAATAGTTGGTATTGGAGTCCAGGTTGGCCCACAATGAGGAATGAAATTTCTTCAACAATGACATGTCAGCTCACTTATTCATCAATAATGTCACCGGACTGTACGATTTTTCAGTGGGGGTGTTAGGTTCAACACATGAACGAAGTACCTGGTAAAACAACATTTATGTCATTACACCACTAAGACGATAGGCGACAACCGACCCAAGTGTTAATGTCTTAATATGAGGAACACCCAATGCATGTTGAAAATCATCTGATGGTAAATTAACATCAGTAGATGACACTTGATTACTCCCATGTGTGTTTAATGATTGGGTTAATAGCTGTGTTTATAAAAAATTAATATCTTTTGTCTTGTTCATCTTTCTTTCATAACTCAATCCTAACGCTTCACATACTCTGTCCAAACGGTTAGATATAATCATCTTTCAGTCTCATGCATGAAACGAAGCTCGAGAAAGAAATATTCGGTACTCTTTCATAATTTGACCTGGATTCTCGGAAATTCCCATCAAGCATGGATCAGGCAAGACCAGTAATCATTGGTTTAATCTGAACGTTGTAACATACACAAATTTCAATATGAACAAACCGGAAAATTTGGTACTTTACATAAACCAAAAAACTAATAAAAAGTGATTGGAAAAAAATTTTTTGCAAATTATTTATTAGCAAAATTTTTTTCTTCTTTTTTCTTCAAGAAAAGATGAATATTTTACTTTTTAGCTGTAAATTATTAGGTGTATGAACAAGTTTTGGGGTTTTTAAGACATTTTTCAGTAAAGTTTTTTGTGGTGTTCCTACTTTTTCAGTAATTTTTAATCTACTTTTTAAAGAAAATATGAAAAATATGTTTACGAAGGTGTAGTGTATGTATTGCAGTCTGTATAAGTGCTCAGCAACAACACTAGGTTCCTTTTGCATGGTTTTCAGAGTAGCCATTTGGAGTGCCCACAAATGGTTTGTCTTATTGTGGGAATCTCCAACTTGGATTGTGTAAAAAACGATCGTGCGTGCAAAGAGACCAATTGTTTTCACTGTCGTTTTGTACATCAACAAGAGAAACCATCCTTAACACACAATCTTTTTTCAGTAAACCTTTGCTTTGATAACAATTTCTTGTGACAACATGCATTGGTGTCTTCATTTTTTTATAACATGCATAGATTCATTTCTGTGACTTTTTCTGTTTGGCGAGTTTGAAACTAAATTTGTTTGTTAGCTTTTTGTTTATTCACTTTCTTCCAATTCGAAAGTCGTCTGTTTCCATTTCAATAGTGTTTTTATCGACTAATCAAACGGCCAGCAAATGAATTAAAAATATAATCAGCAAAAACTGCCGACCCATTTACATCACTAAAAAATATTAAAAGCATTTATGTATCTTTTTCAACGTTACAATTCCCTCACAATTGTTTCTCTTCCCCACTTCCAAACTCTGAATCTACTCTAAGTCTTCTGGAATCGATGCTATTATCGTCTATAATCTATTATTTCTGAATGGATCCTATTATCATCGTTTTTGACATCCAAGTGATGCAAATAAGAGATAACTCGAAGTCATGCAAGGTGTTAATACTTTCATCTCCATCAATAGTATATCAAAAGCTTTTTCTGTTGATGTCGACTCCTTCATAATGCGATATCAGTTTATTCCATGGCTGAATTGCTATCTGGCTCAGTTGATTCCCGCGAAGAAGCCAATGTGGTCTTTCTTAATGATCTCTTCGTTTTGGGGATGTTCCATTCCTCAATCGACGTTGTTTTTATATTATGTGTTGATACAGGTGAATATTAGTTAGAATCATGATAGTAATATGTTAGTGAAACATTCATTGAAGAGACGAAACGCATGTGGTATCGTAATGAGGAACTTATTTACACTGAATAGAAACAAAGCAGTTTACTACTAAACAGAGTGTCACGCAATGGTAGTGGGAGGTTGCAGTCAAGAGTGATGGTGGCAGTTGCTAAGTCAAAGGGAGATAACTCGTGTTTACTCCATATGTAATATCTCCGTTTTTTTACTGAAAAAGAAAAGTATTTTTATTTTTTAAATTTTTTCATTAATGTCCGTATCGGGTTGGACGTTTAATTGGTCTCCCTTTCTTTGTGGAATTTGGTATTATTTTGTTTTCTGAGCTTGTTTTTGATACGAGTTGTTTTCTACTATTTTCTTGGTTAAATATGTTTTCATAGTCATGTCTGACTTTAAAGTTTTGATTTTCTTTTGTTTTTAAATATGACGTCTGTTATGACGTGCATATTTTCCTTGTTCTGTTTTTAATAGATATGAACGAGGCTCTTTTAATTTTTTCACAATCTTACCTTTTAAGTTCCATTTTTCTTGTGAAAGAATACGGACAGTATCGTCTTTCTTTAGTTTTGGTAGTTCTTTGAACTTTTTATTTATTTCATGCTTTTTCATTGTTTTGTTGTGCATGATATTTGGAAGATTTGTTCGTAGCGTTCTTTTCATCAACTGCTGGGCTGATGATGCGGTTTTGTCTTTTAATCCTTAACGCTAACATTGCTATGTATGGGTCTTGTCTACTTTCAAACAATTTCTTTAATGTTCTTTTAATTGTTTGAATGCTTCTTTCTGCTAAGCCTTGAGAAGGCGCTGGGGTTACAGTTACCAATGGCTTTGAGTTTTGTATCTTCTCCACCTGCAACTTTTTGCGATTCTTTTGTAGGTTAAAAAGTTTCTGCTGTTCTTTTTCAAGGTTTCTTTGCAGTGTCTGCAATTTCTCCTCAAAATTATCCTTGTGCATTTGCAAAACTGAGAACTTTTCGTGATTATTTTCTTCTTTTAATGTTTCTATGCCCGTCTTGTTTATTCCATACGTTCTTTTTATCAGTTGGGATCCTGTCTAACACGATATTGTGGAGAGCTTTGCACTGAGATGCCTGTTTACATTACACCAAACCTATTGCATGTCAGTACACTCAGAAAATAAAAAAAACATGGGGAGATGTTATTTATATCCCTTAAAGTTAGACGACGAGAAATAACAATGCTATTAATAATAAATAAATAAATATGGCACATTTTCTACCAACAATTAACTGGTCAGACCAAACCTAGGTGACTAAGTGATAAGACGTCTAAATGCTAGTGGTTAACTAACGAACAAAAGAAATCACCTGAACACCCATGGAATTTCTTCGAAAGCCAGCTTAGGGTGAACGTCAGCTTCAGAATGCACAGACTTAAGTTTTCGTGATCACCATTCAATTTTCCAAGGTATCTGCTAACTTCATAATTCTATTTACGGATTCACATGGACTTTCAAGATCTGAATCCCTCAGTCTTCCAAATCAAACCATGGAAAAACGTAACACCTTTCTTAACTAACCCCTTAATTGAGGTGACCTTAACCCTGTTTGTGGTCAATGGTACAAAGCGCTTTACAAAATTCTTAGATATCCCGAAAATGAGGTGTGTGATTTCTCCAAATGTTCCACTCGGACCACTTCAGAATACCAAACTAAGAACATCCCACATACATTCTCTGAGTTATAAAATTTGGTTACTTTCACAATTCACAATATTGCAGCATTTTACTTCTAATGTTCTTACGTATAAGCGCCATCTATTCTATTTTTGTTTCTTTTTTCTCCTTTGTCGGATGCACTACATAATGGCCACGTCAGCATCATAAGTCTGCTCTTGTGTTGGAAATTCCCTTACTTCCAAGATTGGGCATTTGCAATGAACCTGAAGCTCACAAGTTTCCCTATCTGCAAGCTTACTCTATGTGGGTGCATTCTATCACACACCGCCGTTGCAGCTACAACAAGCGTTTCAAGCCCATAGACTTGCCGTACTAGGTGTGTCAGAATTTGGGGTGAATTTTTGACGCCCATAACAGAAAACTGCAAATAAAATATTTAAAAAAAGCGTAATTTCTCTTTTAAAAGTGGGTTGTTTATTTTCTTTATGGAATATACTTCCAAAATAAACTATTAAAGTCGTGTAAAACATAATAAAAATATTTTTTATGAAAAAAACAGTGTTTACAAAGTGCCTGCACGCATTCATGCAGCCATTTTGTTTAACTCAAAATATTTCTAAACTTCGACAGTTGCTTTAAACTGGAAAAATAACACCCTTAATGTTATATATTGAAACTTTACACCCGTAACAATTTTGTTAATTTGTATGAATTTTTGTAAGGGGTAGAGTCGTACACCTCAGGATAACATACCGACAAACATAAATATGCCGTGCTGCTGCAGGTTGCATAATTGGAAGTTTTGTTTCTTAGATAAACATATGAGAAATGAAAGTATCGGCAAACGAAAATAAAGGGATAAAAGTTTTCACCCAGTCTTAATTGGGGAGCGAGACAGGAAAATTATCTGGCTGTCTGCGTCTCTTAATTCTCATACTTAAGACTAACATAGAAAAAATTATTAAGAAGTAATTAGTTAATTATATATTGGTCTCTCCTCCCATGAACAATTTCTTTTTAAATAAAAACTTTTAAACTAGCAAGAACCAAGAGAATATAACAGCAAAGGAGAGGCAATATTTAAATCGACTTTAAAACAAACACCTTGATTGCTTCAAGGTAAAAACGCAAGTGAGAAAACACCATGCGTTTATGAAAAGACTGCAGGAAGTTTTATGGAGCATACAAATGTTGCATTAAGTTAAAAAAAAAATCAAGCCTATATAACTAATGCCCTGGGAAACAAAATCGGATTTTTTCAGATTACTCAAGCTGGTTCAGCTGAAATACCACAAAATGTGTATATCACAGCTATAGACGAACTAGCAAAAACAAGATAAATCAACACACATACACAATGCCATGCACTCACATATATATATATATATATTACATACATGTGAATATTATTAACACTATGAACATATTAACTCCCACATCTACAAAGCTTTTTTATTACTTTGCTTTTTGTACCAAACACGACTTTTAATAAAGAAATCTTACTGATTGAAAATAACTATTATATCCTTATAAAATTGTTGATATAAACAGGCTTTGTTATAAAATTTAGCTTTCCGCAATGTTTATTTAAAAAATCTATTAATTAATTAAATTATCACTTGCTAACGGATAACTGCAATATTCATTAATGCTTCATTTATTTTCTTTAAAATAAATAAGCACTTCGTAATGTATTCTTCCTCAACTAATCCAGCAATGGTCCATGGAAAAAAGAAACACAATTTAAACAATATAAAACAGCCACACAAAATATAACTGCTACACAACTTACTATCTACGTTGAGGCTGTATATGGCTAATCAGTTTATAATTGTTGAATTTTTATTGATATCAAGATGCTGCAAAAGTAAATGGTAATTGGATGTTGTTCAACACTCTTGCTTTATCGTATGTAAATTGTAGATACCGGTTTAAGACACCCAGAGTGAATACTTCTTTGGTACACTGTGGTAATCAATGCGGTTTTGCTTTTGGAAAGTTGTCAGCAACCTATGAATCCATCAGGTAGTTTCCACAGACCCTGCACTAATCATCCCCTTTAGCAAATAGTCAAGCATGGATCTTCAAAAAATGTTGCCTCAAAATGGCCGACAGTTGTCTCATCAATGATGGATGGAGAGCATTCAGACCTAAGTGCATATGCAACATTTTTACTAGTTCAGACAAGCGGAAGTGGGTCAGGCTTATTAGTTATTGAACGTCAATGGCATTAAAAAGATCTTGCACAATAAATGTATGCTGATAAAAATGATAAAAAGCTAAAACATGAAGTAGATATTTAAACATGAATACACGATATAAAATAGACGTTTTATTGAATTTAAAAATAGACGTAAAAAACTGTTAAGATGTTACGTTTGTTCTTTTGGGTGATTTTAAAGATTTACACGAGAATAAAAACTTTGTTTTTAAAAGGAAATTATGAACATAAGCAAAGTATCGAATTCGTTTCCCAGATTTTTGCATGAGAGAATAACATTTTTTTAACACAAGAATACCAACACACATAACAAGAATATGTTTTTTTTACTTTTTAAAATTTTTATTATTTCAGTTCTCGCTGTGGATGGACGTGTAAGAAGGCATGCTATATACGTAGCCATGTGAAACTGAACTTGAAAGAGTGTTGAGTTTTTGAGCTGGAAGTTTTGAAACAAGACTGTAGTTTTTGAGTTGGAAGTTTTGAGAAATTTACCTGGTAAATTGTTTACTTACACATTTTAGTTAGTTTGAAGAGATTCTCCTGTAACTTAGACGTGATTTTTTAGAATATATAGATATTTATAGACAGTTATTAAACCCCAGTACAGAGAGACCTTAGACACTCGAGAATAGTGTCTAGTAGGCAGTCAAGTTGTCATATGCCTCAACAGATGTGACACTCGAGAATGTCTCCTCATGTGTTTTCATATTATGAAACAAATTTGATTTCCATGAAAAAGTAGAACATACATCACAAAAATGTTGGTTTTCTCTTTTTTATTTTCTTTCTTTGAAATGCTGGATACGAGGCAGGGAAACTAGCTCCAAATATTTCCATGCTTTTTATTGAAACCGACTGAGAGCTCTTTTTCATATCCTCGCTATAAATTTGACTCCACATCAAAAGAAAAATTACATACTACATTGGAATGTGGTTTGTCTCCTGTATGTGTGGTCATATGCCTCGACAAATTTGACTTCCGTGCAAACGAAGAATCACATACTTCACAAGAATGTGGTTTGTCTCCTGTATGTGTTGTCATATGCCTCAACAAATTTGACTTCCGTGCAAACGAAGAACCACATACTTCACAAGAATGTGGTTTGTCACCAGTATGTGTTAGCATATGACATGACAAAGTCGCCTTTAGTGCAAAAGAAGAACCACATACTTCACAAGAATGTGGTTTGTCACCAGTATGTGTTAGCATATGACATGATAAAGATGTCTTTAGTGCAAAAGAAGAACCACATACTTCACAAGAATGTGGTTTCTCTCCTGTATGTGTTGTCATATGACTCAACAAATTTGACTTCTGTGCAAAAGACGAGCCACATACTTCACAAGAATGTTGTTTGTCTCCTGTATGTGTAAGCATATGATGCGACAAAGTTGACTTCTGTGCAAAAGACGAACCACATACTTCACATGAATGTGGTTTGTCTCCTGTATGTGTTAGCATATGACGCGACAAAGTTGACTTAAGTGCAAAAGAAGAACCACGTACTTCACAAAAATGTGGTTTCTCCCCCGTGTGTGTTAGAATATGACACGACAAATTTGCCTTTAGTGCAAAAGATGAACCACATACTTCACAAGAATGTGGTTTGTCTTTTTTTTTCATTTTTCTTAAACTTTTTCTTCTAGGGGATGGGATATCCAACCAGATGTCTGACATTTACCCCTATTTTAGTGAGTCCAACCAAGAGATTCTTTCATGATTCTAGCGGTCCCTTTCAGTGCAATCATTTGTATTTCACTTGCACTTGGTTCACCGGGTATGCTTGCTATGTACTTTTTAAAGTTCTTTTTCATAAGTCCAGTTGCTCCTATGATGACTGGTATAATTGAAACGTCTTTTAATTTCCTCCAGTATGTGTTATCATATGCCCTAACAAATATCTACAAAGGAATAACCACATACTTCACAAGAATGTTGTTTGTCTGCCATGTGTTAGCATATGATGCCACAAACTTGACTTCTCTCCATGCTCGATTGCATCTGATTCCACAAAATGTATATACAATGTAGTGTATGATCATAGGCAAGCTAGTAAATTTTAACTTTAGAAAATTTAGAGGATAAAATGTAAAATTATTTAAAACCTTTTTTAAATCACCAATAAAGAAGGTCCTCCTTATCCATTAATTCATTTCTTTTCATTACTGTAAATTCTGAAAATATAAAATAAATTTAAAAAATTATATTTCATCTGGTTAACTTAAATTTCTCATATTTATTTTCTATTAAAAATATCAAAAACATCTATTATTAATGAAATTTAAAAAAATGAGTAGAGTTTTATGCAATACTGGTTAGTTAATAAAATTAATGTGTTTTTATTTCCACATATTTAAAATCTTTACGTTTCTTCATTTTTTTAGAGATGAGGATTTATTATTCAAATTATTTAGATTCTTCAGAATACTGTTCTCATGCTTTCGTGTTGATGACTGGCTTAAAAGCCTTACAAAATAATCTATTTTAAATCTCACTGAAAAGTGTAACTGAAACATTCAGAAGTATATGAGTTACAACTGATTTTAACCAAGTACTCTAACCATAGTACTACGGGTCTGGCAGACAATCCTAGTAGGAAATGAATGAACATTTTTGTTTCTGGATGTTATCACTACACACACACACACACACACATATATATATATATATATATATATATATATATATATATATATATATATATATATATAGTGAAAACACAAAAAAGTTCGCACTCATCGTTTTTATCAAAAGCTGCAAATTGAAGCTAAATTGAAAGTATCCTAGTGTTCACATCAATTTAAAAACTCTGCACTATGAAAAATTGTATTTTATCATAAATTTAGAACATTAGTGTAGCACAAATACAACACAAACACAATGAATATTTAGTAGTATAGCCCTTCTGCAATTTGACACCCTGCAATCTTTTCGGCAGAAACTCTGGTGAGAAAGCATTGTAATTCTCTTTTATTTTTGTTCAAAATTTAAAATAAAACATTATTAACTCGAGCAGTATGCACGCAAGGTAATCATCGATTATGATAAAAAATAAAAAAAATATTTATGATCAATGGTAGCAATGTATTAAAATGATAATAAAGGGTTTTCAGTTTCCCCCTAGCACACTACTCAGTCATTTTGAATGAATATCAAACTGAATAAATCTCTTCTGTATTCCATTATTCTTGTTTGACTTAATTCTGAAAGTCTAAATAATGTGGCAGACATCGGTTTGGAAGGGTCACAGAGAAAACCGTAAATAACGTGCACCTAAGGTTAATATAAATCAAGTTCCTCGACATGACATCTTTAAAGTCAACTGAAGCAAAGTATGTTTCCGTATATATTCACACTCAAATCCTTCAAGAGCCGACAATCAAGCCTTTCTCATTCATAGGAGCTAATTTGAATGCTATTTGACAGCCTGCAATCTTTTCGGCATTCCTTGCATTAGTCTTCAGCAGAATTTAAAATAAAACATTATTTATAATCAATGGTAGCAATGTACCAAAAGGATTTTCTGTTTCCCCCTAGCACACTACTCGGTCATTTTGATTGAATATTAAACCGAATAAATCTCTTCTGTATTCCCTTATTCTATAGGAGCTAATTTAAATGCTATTGTGTTGGTTAAGAATATCAATAGCATATCGTATAGAATATTGGTCCATTTTAACAGTGATCATATCACTCTAGGACTAATCACCAATACCCACAGTGGACGTCAATTTTAAAGTTTTGTAAAAGTAGTCATGTATTTTAATTAGAATCGTCTTAATGTATTTTCTTGTTTTTAATCACATAATTTTGGTGATGGCTAAGAGAGGTAAAATATGAAAGTAAACAATATTTGCCTCCACTAACACGTTTCATATACCATTAGACTCTAACCACAACCATAACACGTTTCATATACCATTAGACTCTAACTATGACCTTAACACGTTTCATATACCCTTAGACTCTAACCATAACCTTAACACGTTTCATATACCCTTAGACTCCAACCATACCCACAACACGTTTCATATACCCTTAGACTCCAACCAAAACCTTAACACGTTTCATAAACCCTTAGACTCCAACCATAATTTTAACACGTTTCATATACCTTTAGACTCCATCCATAACCTCAACACGTCTCATATACCCTTAGACTCCAACCATAACCTCAACACGTTTCATAAACCCTTAGAGTCCAACAATAACCTCAACAATAATAATCAATCATGTAGCTTCCATGACATTCAGTGAGTAACTCAATTTCATAATGATTGATCCAAGAGAATTGTCCAATTTTCATTTTTGATTGCATATTCTTAATTTTCTCTTCTTTCTCTTGTTCTTCATTTTTTAAGCAGACATAAAGTTGGCTGTGGAAAGAGGAAGGGAAGAGAAAGAATTTTTGTTTGTTTGTCCTGATTTGAAGGGAAACGGGGGGAAGCAGAAACCATTTTGGTGATTTTGCACATGTCAGGAAATGATCAGCTTCTCCTCCTGCTAATCTGAGAAAAGATGCCCTTTTTAGCACGTTTTTATTCAATTTTATTTTAGGCTTTGTTTCTTTCCTTTCTTTTCTGTTACATGACCAATCCTTTGAAGCACACACGCATGCTAGCCAAGTAAGTAACGATTTTCCATACACAAATTCAGAACATCTACTTATGAAAGCCCCATTTATAATAACTTCCTTTTCATCTGTCAAAGTTTATGTCCCCAAAATACAAAATAAATTAATTTTATGTTATCTTCACTTATTGAAACAGAATTAAAATTAAAGGGTCATATCACTATCCAGAAATTATGGAATCTCAATTATTGCAAGTGTTGTGGTTGCAAGGTTGAACAATAATTAGTAAGGAAATACAATGAAGAGGCAAACAACAAGATAACGCAATAATAAGTGTATTAAAGAAAAGGTATATTTACAATATGTACAAATGACGGTGTCGAGTCAGAGAGTCTTGGTGGGAGGACATGTACGCTCTTCGGCGTCACTTCTGGTGGCATTTGAGTAAGACACACCAAGGCCAACTTAGGCTTGCAATTTATAGTGTTATGTTATTCGCATATGCAAATAAGTGGTTGGCACCACAACAGCAAGGAAAAACAAAAACAAGTTTTCAACATGTAAAAATACATGTAAAGAAAAAAAAACATGTTGTGATTTGTTCGTATCATTTGGATTATTTGGTCTATTGTTCTCATCTAACGTGTTATTTTTACAATGTTTGCACAATAAATAACACTGAAGATGAGAACAGTAGTCTTAATAATCTAAATAAGACAAAGAATCATTCCTCATCTAAAAAATTCAGAACCGTAATATTGTAATTTGTTTAAAAATCATGATTATTTTTTAATTTAGTCAAAGTTATTTGTAAGGTTTGTTGAAAGTATTTTTGAGGGAACTTAAAAATACAACAAAGTTTTTTTAATTATCAGCATTCTTAAAACAAACGAACAGAAAATTTGATAACTACATTTCCAAAAGGAAAACTCTTTGGTATACTTACATGTGTACACAGTTTCTGATACATCGAACCCTCAGATTGAAAGCACTAGTCAAGAATGCAAACATTTAATTAAAGAAAAGAGAAAACGACTAAATATCAAATAGGCTAAAAAATTAAAAAATGGCTAAACAACTAAATATCAAAAAGGCTAAAAAATTAAAAAATGGCTAAATTCACAAAATTGGTTGAAAAAGTCGATGTTTCCAAAATGGGGGATCGATTTACGAGAACTTTGTATTAGAAACAGAACACAACTTAATTGTAAATATTGAAATCTGTTTTTGGAAAATCTGTTAGATTAGTGACAAGTACACATGACAAGTAAAAGGTGCATACAACTTCCATGCATGCGTTGAACATTTTGTTTTTACTTTAAACCAGTGAAATCATTTAATATTCATAATTTTTTTTCAAGGTAGACTATAAAGTTGTTCTGGTCAATGTCTAGATTATTTTGCGCCCCCCCCCCCAAAAAAAAAACTTTTACGATTACCACTGTTACAAGTTTTCAGGGGTGCTGAAAACGAATATATGCTTTAACAGTGGTGCAAATAAATTGCTTTCATGATATGAAAAATGTACTTTTTGAAAAGTGGGGTATCACTTTTTATTATAAATTAGTTTTTTTCAAGTTTAATTAAAGTTTTATGATATCTGTTTTTATTAAATTGTAAGGTTAAAGTACAGAATAGGAACAAAACACCCTCCTCTTCCCATGTTAAGAATGACTTTCTAAAAATATTTCAGCATGGATCAATACGTGCACCAGTACCGCTCATTTTACATTAAATTTATAAAAAAAAATGATCCCCACTTTTGGAAAAAGTAATTTAATCATATCATGAAATATAATTCTCTGCGCCACTTTTGAAGTATATATTTGTTTCCCAAAAGACTATAAAAGTTTCATTGTAAAGATTTTGATGGAGTTTTTTTTTGCTTTACGTCAGATTCTAGTCATTGATCGTTGTTTTTTTATGTTTAAGTATTGAAAATAAAATAATAGATTAATGATAATAATTCACTGAGAAAATTGAAAAAAGACGAAAAAAAACATTAAACAATAACAAACATTTAAAATTTATATTTTTTTCTTTTTGCAAACTATAAAGAACATTAGTTTAAAGTATTTAAAATATATAAAATTATTTTTTCTTTGGTAAACGATAAATTCGTACTGAACACAAACTTGAAGTTGCAATAAAAAATTGATATAAATTTTATATTACTATATTTATTTTTAAATCGCGTTTTTTTTTCTAATCAATATATACTATTTGAATTGCCAAGAAAAAGAAACTTCCTAAAAATTAATTCATTTTTAAAAGATTAAAAAGATAAAAATTCCATTATTTTAAAATGTTCCGTTACAACATAGACATTTAATTAACGGTGTTTAATTTTTTTTAATATAAATTTATAATATAAACATGACTCTTCCCAACTATTTTATGGCCAGATTGAAAAATATTATTGCACAAAAATAAACATCTTTTAGACCAATCTAGTTTATCTCATTTTACCAAATAAAGAATAAAAAAATTAACCAAATGAACAGTCGTACATATTTCGTAAAACTGTATTTCATATTTAATATACAAATGTTTCTAATATTATTAATCATTTAACTGTGTAAATCTTAAAACCAAACAAAATTATAACAAAGATTAATTATTAACTGCAGTTTAAAAATCATTAAGTCGCTTCTGCTGCCCCATATATAAGTTTGACGTCATGGGATTATGTGCTCCGTTCTCCCCAATTGTTTGGATGTGAGTAACGATTATAAAGATGGAAAATAAGTCACAATTTACCAAAACGGTAATTCTAGACACTGACCGTTGTTTTTTTTAATGTTAAAATCAATATTGATGACAAAAAACAATCAACACTGATAATTTTTCAAGAATAAATCAACATTTTCATTAGGATTATTCGTTTAGTAAATGTAGTTATCTCCCTTACATTTTTAACGTATTCTGTAAATGTGAAAAATCGATACTAAATTCATGTAGTAATACTTACGTTTTTGTTTTATAATCTGCTTTCGATTAACTTTATCTGCTTTTATAAAGAAAACGAGTTTTCAAATGTGATTGACTTTACAAGCTCAACTTAACATTCAAGATGACGAACGGAAGAGCAAGTTCGCAGAAAACAAAATTGAAGAGGAAAAATAAATAAAAAAATTGAAGAGGAAAAATAAAAAAAATCATTTCGAAATATAGCCGATACATTTACTGAATATCACAGATAAAATTAGTTTTGTTTTAACATTTTCATATTTATATGAGAGAGAACAGATTACAAGTTTCATCTTTATTATTTCTTTAATACGCGTGCAATTTAATGGCGGAAACTGATAGTTTTTTAAGCCGCATTTTCGTATTTTTATTTATTTATTTACTTAAAATTCCTGGTTATTTTTTAATTGTGCTTGAAAGATTAAAGCCTAAAGTTAATCTGGTGCTTGTGCAGTTTAGGAGAAATGAAACTGACACATTCATCTAACTCCCCTAAAAGATAAATATTAGTTTTCTGAGACTATTTCAAAGATAGTTAGTAAAGTATAATCTTAAGATATTGAATTTAAAAAAATACACTTGTTTGTGGCAAAAAAATTAAATAGCATCCCCCTCCCTCACCTATATTTTAGTATAGGCAAGTTGTCGTTTTTTAAAGGTTAATTAAATTTATTAAAATTATTTATTTATGAATAACTTTTTTCCCCAGAAAATGTAAAATATTTCTACTATATTTAATAGAATTTAAAATTTTAATTTTCCTCAAAAGTACAAAAGCCGACATTTTTGTCTAGAGCGATAACATAATTAAATATTTGTTTTAAAAGGTTTTTCGAGCAATAAATTTGTTTATTATTTTTTGTTTTTGTATAAACAGGATTTAGGATTATTTGCTATAAAGATAAACACAAAAAAAACTATAATATAAGTACCTGCATTTCAAATAATTCGATCTTTTATCCATATTCAATCATTTATCGTGGCCAAATGACATTTTGATGATAACTTGAACAAAGTATGGTAGATTCGACAGGCCTAAATTGTTTTTTAGTCTCGTAAATTTCAATGTAATTTTAACGTTGGTTTTTAAGTGCACAATGAATTTTGCAAGTGTTTAATTTTTTTTTTCATAAGCAATGTATAATCAGGCTCCCCAAATAGGGGCACTTTTTTTTTTTTAATTTTAACTTTAGTAAAAGTGTTTCTGTTTACAAAAAATAATACATTTTCACTAAAACTTAAAAAGTATATTTTATGATAGTTAATAAATACTGAAAATTTCATAAAAATTGGTTAATTTTCTGAATTTTGGTGAATTTAAAAATGAAAGGATCAAATGTTTATGCATTTTGGGGATCGGCCATTCATTTTACACGTACCTGAGTTTAGCAGCCCTTTTCCCTCACACACTTCACCGAACAAGAAAACGCATCATATATAATGGTTAAGTCAAACATATTTTTCTAAAACTAAAATGTACCATAGCTATACTTGTTATGTTATGTGACTGCAATTATTACGTTTACTTAGTTCTACCAATCTGTATTTCTGATCTTCATCATTTGTGACCTCATCCTGAAACAATATCAAAATAGTTTATACTTATCGATGATGAAGATTGACTTGGCCTGATTCTAAGTGCAGAACCATCCTACAAACGCCTTCGCATCAACCAGTATACCGATCACACAATGCTTGTGGTACAATGAACTGGCACAATGCCCTATTGCAGGCTGCAAGCGTCGAGAAAGTGAAGTGGCCTACTGTATCCCTAGCTCGTTCAAATGAAGACTGGTCCTGCTTCATCACTAGATTGAGAAACTATATCGCGTCAACCAAAATCACGTGTTTTCGGTGAAGAGGTGAACTACATGAAAACTCTCCTCCGAGATTTATTCTTTCGTGCCCTTGAGAATACAGGTATTTAGCTGGACCTTTTTGGTGACAAAGTAAGGCTCTAGAGCAGGTTTTTCAATTCGTCAAAGCTAAAGAAGTCAGAAAGTGCTCAGCATCCCGACTACATTATTATCATGGTGTCGCAGCTGCTGCCAGCACTTACAGGCGACAGAAAAGTGTTGCTATCCATAACACTAATACGACAAACAGCTCCAAAACATGCGATTACTGTGGAAAGACTGAACATGGCAGAAAATCCTTTGCAAGTGTCTGAAGAAAGGAATGTTCAACTTACAGTCATGTGATGCAAAGAATGTGTTCGTAAAGATCACTACATGCCTGAACAAAAACAGAAAGCACCGGCAACCACAAACATCGTAAAAACATGCATAGAACATGAAGCAGCCGTTTTTTGACATCTTTGTGTGGAACCAAGCTATATTTGACACCACAACACACGCAAATTTGACCTTGAACCATCTACAACGTGTTGACCGAAAAAACTTACAGTCTCAACCATTTATGAACATCACGGCATAAGTCCCCCTTGACGATTATGAACAACTCGGATTTTGCCCAACTCTCATTTCTCAGCTTAAATCAGCTGTTGTTGCAGCATATTACCATCCCCTCTGATCCGAGACCGGACGTCCTCGATGCACACCAAGGAACCTCATCTATGAAGCATACATATTCTGTCACAGGATGATCACCCCCTGCTGTCATGACCACCCGAAACAACTGTAATTACTGCAACCAGATGGGGCCCTCTCGACCCATTATAGAACCGACACCACCCATCTATCCAGCCAATTTCGGTGTGTATGTGCTGACGTCTTCCACTTTTAAAGGTATTAGCTACTTAGTCATTGTTTACAAATACTCCAATTGGCCCATACTTGAAAGAACCTCAGGTGTGACTCTCTCGAACATTCGTCACATTTGGTATACCGGACGAGGTGTCTTCTGATAGAAATATCAGAGTTCACCAGGCAATTCTTACAAAATTAGGATGTACATCTTGCTTATCATTCGTTGCTTTCCCACACAGCAATTGTTGGCCTCAGATTGGTGCTAAAACCGTCAAACGACTGCTCACTGGTAATACTGGTTCATAATGAGAACTCAACACTGATGCATCCCAGCATGCAATACAGGAACATTTAGGAAAAGGACACCAAACTATCTCCTGCAATGTGAATTTTTTGTGTTCACCTACGTACATTGACAGTCATCTACAATCAGTCCTTTCCTTGTCCCATCCTTCGGGGATTGTACCAATGATTTGGGGGAGATAGGGAAATATGTACCACAGCTATACTTGTTATGTTATGTGACTGTAACTATTCCGTTTACTTAGTTCTACCAATCTGTGTATTTCAGATCTTCATCATTTGTGATGTCATCCTGAAATGATATCAAAATTGTGTATACTTATCTAAATATAAGAGATTTCTTAATTTTCATTTTATTGATTAATTTTATTTTATGAATTTTAACTAAACAAAATTAAAGGTTATATTTCCCTAATTTAAGGGTGTTCAACTTCACGTTCATTAATATATTTTTTTATTTATGTAAGCCGGGATATTGTAAACCAATTCCACTGTACACTAATATATACGCATATTTTTAACTACAAGTATAATCTTTAAATTGTTTCATATTAAACTCAATATAATTCTGGTTTCTCAAAATACATTAAAATGCGTTCATGTGGTCCTATTGTATTATTTCCCTTATATATTTTAATCATTTTATTGATCCATTTTATTTTATGAATTTTAACTACAAAATTAAAGGTTATATTTCACTAATTTAAGGGTGTTCAACTTCACGTTCATTAATATATTTTTTTTATTTATGTAAGCCGGGATATTGTAAACCAATTCCACTGTAAACTAATATATACGCATATTTTTAACTACAAGTATAATCTTTAAATTGTTTCATATTAAACTCAATATAATTCTGGTTTCTCAAAATACATTAAAATGCGTTCATGTGGTCCTATTGTATTATTTCCCTTATATATTTTAATCATTTTATTGATCCATTTTATTTTATGAATTTTAACTACAAAATTAAAGGTTTTATTTCACTAATTTAAGGGTGTTCAACTTCACGTTCATTAATATATTTTTTATTTATGTAAGCCGGGATATTGTAAACCAATTACACTGTAAACTAAAATATATATTTATATACGCGTTCATGTGGTCCTCAGTGATGATTGCTGTCTTCATTGCTGATTTCGGGTTCTTACTCATCAGATCGTCACCCCGACCTTTCATCCGGTCTTACAAGTCCTTGTAAAGATTTATACAACTGTTCTCTTGGCAGAATTTATAATTTCTGTTCTTTTTGCTATTTGTCAGTCAGCGAAGGAAAAGGAACCTTGTTTTCGAATAAATAAAATATGTTCTTATCGAGTTGATTGTTTTATTGCGTCATTTAACTAAATTAATAAAACAAAAAATATATAAAAAGTTAAAACTGTCGTATTGGACTGGTGGATTTTAACTTAAAGTTAAACTACAATAAAACTATCATAAGTAACGGATGAATTCTAAATTACTAAAGTTAAAGTACATAATCAAAACTTTCAGATGCCATGTTAGTTATAATTGCGGAATTAATACAGTGTTTAGATGACTGAAGTCTATCACTGGTAATGAGAGAAGCCCTGGACGACGGCTGCAAAGAATTAAACATATTGAGAGAGCATTATTTATACTGAACTGACCTCTCTAAAACGAATGGAAGCCGAAACTGTTACTGATTATATTATAAGAGCCGAGACAACTGCAAATTCTTAAAAAATGTCTGAAGTTATAAGTGACAGTCTGTTAATTTCCATGGTCCTTAAAGAATTACCGAGTGATTTCAAGCCATTTACCACAGTGATAACCCAGAAAGAAATACCCATGCCAGGAATAAAAAACGCAACTTTGCCAAAAGCAGGTTTTTTTCCTAAGAAAAGTACAAAAATTGTTATAATTGTAGACGACCTAATCACAAGAGTTTCCAATGTAGATACAGGACTCAAAATGGCTTACACTTCTACAGTTGCAATAATTCGCAAATATCGTTATCAAAATTTGGCTAGGCTTCGTTGTTGGCAGGCGGTCATTTGATTCTTTTTCTTGACTCCATGCCTAAAGGAGGCGAAATTTCAACTTGGAGTGCCTTGGCACTGTGCTGTGACTTCCTGCTCTGCGTCTCCGTCGTTATACAAGGTGTTGCACCAGCACGTTGTCTCTGCCTCTCTCCATCCAGCCATGCCTTGGTGGATACTTAAGCCTCTCTGCTTTTTGCACAACTTCTTATAAATGCTTCATGTTTTTGCTGCATGCTTTACCAAGGTCAAGCACATCATGTTTTCACTATCACAAAAAGGTACTGTCTGAAGTGCGCGACTTAATCGTGGTCCCACCTGGATTAGTTACATACATTTTAAAGGTAAAATTGATTAAATGAAAGTCGGATTGACAACAAAAGCGTCTCTGGAATAGGAGCAAGGCGATAGGAAGCTGTCTCAACTCTTAAAAACGATGAAGCATCTATTAGGCGAAAAGCCACTTGAACCGATATTTTGAAGTAATTCTTCATCAATAGACTGCCGCCTGGAATTCAAATGATACTCGCGTCCACTTGGGAGACAACACCGGTCAAAGGCTTGGTCAACTTTGCTGAGAAAATAATAGAAGTCACAGCGTCAGTCTCCTCAGTCAACCAACCTCAAACCCCGCCAATTTACGATTCTAGAGTCAGATTTCCTACACTGTTGTGGTATACTTGTCGACGTCAAATGCGGTAGAATAAATAACAATACAAGACTATCAGTGCAAGGCAGAATCAGCAAAAAATAAGCTGTCGTATCTAAAAAAAACGCAAACGACACATGCACTAAAAATACTTCATCATTTTCCAAACATTACGCGGCGTGTCTCCATGGACGATACTGTCAATCATGACGTCACTCATCATATGCATAGTATATACAGACGCAAGGTCCGCCCATAAGCGCCTGCCTGTGCAGACGCTGACCCAATCACTTAAAGAGAGCAAAACAAGAGTCCCAACACATGCTGGATTTAGGCATCATTAGTCTGTCACAAAGCAAGTGGTCCACATTTTTCCTAAGAACACCTTGGTTGATTGGCGCCCTCGTGGTGATTATAGAGCAATAACAGCCGAAAGTACCAGATAACTATCAGATAGCTTACTTGCATGATTTTTCAATTCGCTCAACGGAAAATCAATTTTCTCACAAATCGGCCTCTTGACCCTGAAGACATCCTCTAAACCGCCATCCCAACTCCATTCAGATTTTTTGAATGCATTAGAATGTCTATCAGATTGAGAAATGCGGCCCAGGCTTTTCAACATTTCATAGACGCAGTCACTCGTGGATTCATCACCTCAAATAATTATTTCACAGACTATCGGAATACATGGCTTAACAAATGTGACGAAGCAAACAGAACAAGGTAAATACACACACATACAATGTAGCATGCACCCATACACATATATTATTTACATGTGCATATTATTCACACTATGAACATATTAACTTATACATCTCTAAGCTTTGTGATTGCTTTGCTTAGTGTTTAATTTATTTCTTTTATAGTAAATGTGCACGTCACAACTAATCTACAATTGTCATTGAAGAAAAGCATATTTTTAATTGCAAATTACGTGTGTACATGAAAAAATAACAAGTGCAAAATAAAACTATTTAATCCAAAGTTTAATTAATGAAAATTTCTAACATTTTGTTAACTTTATTTCATGTTTTCGTTCCTTCAACAAAAGAAAGAGCTTAAGAAATGATTTAACACCAAATGTCGTATCGTTGGTGACTTGAATAAGATCGTTCACACAACCGGTTTCGTTAATGTTGGTAACGCCCTCGTTTAATTTCTCATATAAGTAGGACAACGAAAATTAGCACAGTTATTAGTTTTTTCCAGATAAGAACATCACAGAGTTTCATATTTCTCGCATAGTTTAATGCAGCTCTGGAGAGCGTTTTTGTAGAAAATGCAGACATTCATAAATCAAGCCATATCATCTGAAAACGCTTTCAAAAACAAATTTTTGGCTTGCAGAGGTAAAAATCAGATGACACAAGATATTGCCAAGTGAGTGGGAAAAAATAATGGACGTCTGCGCTTCTGATCTCAAACATTGCGTGATATGGACCGAAGTGATATTTTTCAGGAGGATATTTGCTGATCAGGCCCCGCCTCATGATTTTGATAACTTATTTAATTTCCTGAAAATTTAAGCATAATAAGCTCCTGTAAACTTTGGAAGCCAGTTTAACACATCTAGAGTGAATCTTGATTCGACACAGTATGATATTCAATGCGTTTTTGCTTTGGAAATTTGTCAGCAACCTAGGAATCCATCTGATAGTTTCAACAGATCCTGCACTAATCATGACCTGTTTTTGATTTGGCGAATACTTAAGCATAAATCTTCAAAAAATGAGCCTCCGCATTGTTTAGAGTTGCTTCATCAATAGCAGATGGAGAGGTACCAGATCTCGAAACTGCTGCTATAGATTTCATAACATATTGGAATTCACAATGACAACGTTTTACAAGAATAATATGTGACATCGTTTCTTTTAATTTCATCAAAAGTATCCTGTGGTGTGCATGATTTCAAATAAGACAACTGATCACTGCATGACACTTGGCAGAGTCCATTTCACACTTAATTAATTTAAAACACTTGTAAATCAAGAACAACTATTAGTTCAGTTTTGTAATTTGTCACATGACCCATAGACATATACACTATTGCATATGCATACATTATTGCATATGCATATATTCTACGGCATCAAACAAACGGAAGTTGCATACTTGACCTTCGGGACAAGATTAAAGTGTAGTATCTGTTCTTCATATGCTGCACTGCAATTTCTTGTTCTCTGTCAGTGGAGGAGAAATCCTTCTTGACTGAGACATTTTTAATTTTTGTTCCTTTTCTCCACATTAAAAAACGACCCTGGTGTCTAACTCTGTCCTGTGGGAAGGCATTGTAAATAGGAACACACGGAATAGGGTCAATATCATTAATTATTGAACGTTCCTCGTATTTAAATAATCATGCAAAATAAACATATATATGAAAACAACAATGATAAAAGGCTAAAACCTTGAGGAGATATTTAGACATAAAACTTGATATAAAATAGTTTTATTGAATGTAACAATTGAGATGTATTAAATTTTAAAAACATTTAAAAATGTGAAAACATTTTATTGGGATGTATTAATTTAAGAAAAATTTTAAAATTATTTAAAAGGGTATATTGAGATGTATTAAATTACAAAATTTAAAAACTTAAAATGTTTTATTAAGATGTATCAAATAAAAAATGTTAAAACGTTTTATTCAGATGTATCAAATTCTGAAAAACTAAACAACTGTTAAAACGTGAACTCGGTATAAAGGCTGTATGTACTTTTGCGTGATTTGAAAGATTTACATGAGAATAAAAACTTGGTTTTTAAAAGTAAATTATAAACATAATCCAAGTATCATTTTTTTTCTATCGTTTTTGCATGAGAAAGTAATAGATTTTTAACACAATAATACAAACACACACATATAACAATAATACAAACACACACATATAACAATAATTCCAACACACACATATAACAAGAATACCAACACACACACATATAACAAGAATACCACCACACACATATACCAAGAATACCAACACACATATATAACAAGAATGCCACCACACACATATAACAAGAATACCAAAACATACATATAACAAGAATACCACCACACACATATAACAAGAATATCAACACACACATATAACAAGAATACCAACACACATATAACAAGAATGCCAACACACACATATAACAATAATATCAACACACACATATATTACAAGAATACCAAAACACACACATATAACAAGAATACCAACGCACACACATATAACAAGAATAACAACACACATATGACAATAATACCAACACACACACATGCAAAATAACTACACACTTCGCAAGCATATAGTTTGTCTCCTTTTTTAAATTTTCTTCCTTTGATGGATGGATGGATGGGTTATTTTACCAGCATATCAACCTTTGTGGGTCATTTAACGCTGATTCTTCCTTTGACGATTGTAACACTAGGTATCCAACCGAGAGTTCTTTTTAGTATCCTCGCTCTTCCCTTAACTGCAATTGTCTGGATCTCTTTTGCACTTGATTCAGCAGGAAGATTAGCTAAGTAGGACCAGGTTGTTCTTCATAAGCCCTATGGCACCTATAATAACTGGTATGGTTGATATCTCCTCAAGATCCCAGTTTCTTTTCATATTATACATGAGACATTGGTATATGGTCTGTTTCTCTCTTTCAGCTCTTTTCAGACGTCCATCATCAATGACACTAAATCCAAGGTTGTCACTCTGACTTATTCCATATAACTATGTAAGGTTTGACAGCAGCATTGTCAATGTAGGTGGATGTAGGGATTACATCGTCGTAATGTAATGTATATAAGTCATTTCCAACTGTTCTTTCAGGTTGATGTTTCCAGATCTTGCTGCTATACTGGATGTTTATTTTTTTACAGATGGTCCAGTGGAGGTACTTACATACTCCGTCATGTCTTGCTGTGTAGTAGCCATCTTTTAAAAGAAACTTTCAACTCGATACCAGATGACTCACACTTTCCGATTTTGTGTGGCAGAATCTGTATTGTCTCTTTTTAAAAAATTTTTCTTCCTTTAAAGATTGTAGGCTGGGTATGGGACAGCCAAACCAGCTGCCAACATTGCCCCGCTTTTTATTGAAAACAATCAAAAGCTCTTTTCAGTATCCTCGTTGTTACCTTAAGTGCAAAAAAGACTTGTCACACTCTTGTTTGACCCATTTTTCCAATTTTCTGAAATGCAAGTTGTGGATTATTTTAAACTACTATTTTGTGTGATTTTTGTAGCAAATTTGTTTTCTGATTCTGTAATATTTTTTTCAGTTTCCAATATGACTTATGTGCAAAAGAATAGATGCATACTTCACAAAAACATGGTTTGTCTCTTTTTCTGTAATAAACGAAGTTCTAAGAAATCAAGAGGCCAACAACGTGGGGCTAACATTTGAAGTCTATATGAGATATATAGATATTCGAATGTTCTTTTTAAGTTCTTTATCTCTCAAACATTGATGTAGTAAAGAAATTGTCTTCTGTATGTTTTCATATGATTTATCAAAGTTGACTTCAGTGCAAAAGCACAACTACATACAACACGTGAATGTGCTTTGTCTCTCGTATGTGTTTTCAAGACTCAACAGATTTGACTTCCATGCAAAAGAACCACACAATTCGCAAACATATGGTTTGTCTCCTTTTTTAAAATTTTGTTCCTTTAAAGATTGTTATGCTGGGTATTGGGCAGCCAAACCAGCCACCATTATTAATGACACTCACTTCAACCAAGGTTGTCACTCTGACTCATTCCATATAACTATGGAAGGTTTGACAGCAGCATTTGCAAGGTAGGTGGCTGTAGGGATAACATAGTTGTAATGTATGGTATATATATATCATTTCCAACTGTTGTTTAAGGTTAATGTTCCCAGAACTTGCTGCTAAACTGCATATTTATTTTTTTACAGATGGTCCAGTGGAGGTACTTACATACTCCATCATGTCTTGCTGTGTAGTAGCCATCTTTTAAAAGAAACTTTCAACTCGATACCAGATGACTCACACTTTCCGATTTTGTGTGGCAGAATCTGCATTGTCTCTTTTTAAAAATTTTTTTTCTTCCTTTAAAGTTTGTAGGCTGCATTGTCTCTTTGTTTAAATTTTCTTCATTTGGAGATTGTAACGATGGGTATGGGGCAGCCAAACATGCTGCAAACATTGCACTACTTTTTATTGAAAACAACCTAAAGCTCTTTTTAGTATCCTCGTTTTTCCCTTCAGTGCAATTTTCTGGATCTCTTTTGCAGTTGGTTCACCAGGAATATTAGTTAGGTAGGACTTCAGGTTCTTCTTCATAAGCCCTGTGACACCTATATTAACTGCTATGATTGTTTCCTGTATGTTTCCATATGATGCAACCAATCTGACTTTGATACAAAAGAACCAAATATTAAACAAGAATATTTTTCTCTCCTGTATGTTTTCATATGAGGAAATAAAGGATAATTCCATGCAAAAGAACCACATATTCCACAATGATGGGGTTTGTCTGTTTTAATTTAAACCGAGGAACCTTTTAAAGATTCTAACTGTCCCTTTAAGTGCAATATTTGTATTTTCTCTTGTGCTTGGTTCACCGGGTATATTAATTGAGTTACCTCAACGAATGGATCTTTAAAAACAATTTATTTAATTTCTCTTGTACTTGGTTCACAAAGTCTAATCACTAGATAGTTTATGAAATTCTGTTTTTTTTAGCCCAGTTGCTCCTATACTGACTGGAATGATTGGTATCTTCTTATGTTTATGTCGTACATAAGTCCTTGCTATTTTGTTAGCACTATTAGGGACGCCTCGTATGTGTTTTCATATGATTCAACAAAGTTGACTTCCATGCAAAAGAAGAACCACATACTTCACAAGAATGTGGTTTCTCTCCTGTATGTGTTTTCATATGACTCAACAAATTTGACTTCCGTGCAAAAGAAGAACCACATACTTCACAAGAATGTGGTTTATCTCCCGTATGTATTTTCATATGACGCAACAAACTTGACTTCTGCGCAAAAGAATAACCACATAGTTCACAAGAATATGGTTTCTCTCCTGTATGTGTTTTCATATGACTCCACAAATATGACGTCAGCGCAAAAGAAGAGCCACATACTTCACAAGAATGTGGTTTCTCTCCTGTATGTGTATTAATATGACGCAACAAATGTGATTTTTGGGCAAAAGAAGAACCACATATTTCACAAGAATGTGGTTTATCTCCTGTATGTGTTTTCATATGACTCAACAAATGTGACTTCCGTGCAAAAGAAGAACCACATATTTCACAAGAATGTGGTTTTTCTCCCGTATGTGTTTTCATATGACGCAACAAATGTGACTTGTGTGCAAAACAAGAACCACATACTTCACAAAAATGTGGTTTCTCTCCCGTATGTGTTTTCATATGACGCAACAAATGTGACTTGTGTGCAAAAGAAGAACCACATACTTCACAAGAATGTGGTTTGTCTCTCATGTTTGCTTGCATCTGAGTTCACAAAAAAGTAAAAATCCAATGAAGTGTATGATGATAGGCACGCTAATAAATTTCAACTTTAAAAAAATTTAATGAAGAAATTTATAATTATTTAAACCTTTTTAAATCACCAATGCAGAAAAGTTCTTCTTATCCATTAATGACTTGTAAATTCTGGAAACATAAAATAAATTTTTAAAAATGCATTTCATGTGGTAAAATTGTATTATGTTGATTTTTATTAAAAATATCCAAAACATTTATTGTTAATGAATTTTTTAAAAAAATAGTATAGTTTTATTAAATACTGGTTATTTAACAAATTGTTTTTTTAATTGGACTAAAAATAATTGTTTTTTTTTCATTCTGTAGGTGAAGTTTGATTATTCATATTATTTGGATTCTTCAGAATAATGTTCTCATCTTTTTCATAATGTTTCTATTTTACCTTCCATCTTATTCAGGTGTTTTTTGTCGAATCTTTCCCTTGAACTAAGAAATCTTTACATAATTCTGAATGGAACCCTTTATTTAGTATATGAGATTAGCATCTTGGGTGTTATTTTCACAACTTTTCTATTTTACCTCCGATCTTATTAAGATGTTTTTTGTTGAACTAAGAAATCTTTACATAATTCTGAGGCAACACTTTAAAAGATGTTAAAAAAAGAAGTTAAACAAAAAATTTAAAATGACCAATCTTTGACAATTGTCATAGTTCGTCGGTATAAAGTTTACCTGTGAAAATGAAACTATAACAATGAACCAATCATGGTACATTGAAAAATCCTGCTGAAGTTTGGAATGTGAGATTGCTAACCACTCCCATTGAGATTGATATAAATAAGAATATAGAGATCGAAACTAAATTAAGAGACGATCGATTATACAGAGAAATTATTGGAAATCTAATTTATTTGATGACTGTCGCTATGCCTGATATATTTTACACTGTAACAAAGCTATCCAAAAACTTATCAAAACTGACAATTAATGACTTAACTCATGCAAAACAAGTCCTTCGTCATCTAAAAGGAACAATCTTTGCTATTAAGAAATACCCAACACTTGAGATCATGACTGCATTGATTCTTTGCGATTTGATTTACTACCGCCATCTTTGTTCAACATAATGTCTCAACACTTAACAGTAATAACAAATTTTGCATAGATTTTAGGGCTTTAAATAAACTCACAAAGAAGTATGCCTCAGTGTTACCAGTCATTGATGACATATAAGCCCCCTTGGGTCAGCCAAATACTTCCTACACAGGGTACAGACAGGTAAAATTAAGTAAGAACGATAAAGAGGAAACTTCGTTCACTTGCCACTGGTGTTTATTTTACTTTAATGTGATACCATTTGAACTTGCAAACACCCCCGGGATCTTTCTGAAATTATTGTCCATAATTCTACAGGGACAAAAAGATTATGCATTACAATATTTGGATGATATTTTAATATTTTAAGATATTATGGAAAGTAACTTAGATCACATAGATAGGGTATTACTAGCCAGTTTACATAAGTACAAGCTCAGGGTGAAAGCTATCAGTGTGTTTTTTTTTTTACACAGTGATCACCACTTATCAAGGCCCGGAAGCCACTCAGGGATAAGGGTTATTGCAAGTACAGTAAGTTAGTGTGGAGATTTGACGAAGTGTTTAATTAAGGGGGCAGTTCATTAGGAATTTGTTAACATTGGACTTGAAGACATCCAAGTTGTAGTCCAGAGGGAAGCAGGCAGATGGAACAGAGTTCCACAGGCGTGCAGTTCTAAGAAAGAAGTTTTGTTCATGGAATCTGCGTTTTGATTTAGGCACAGATATAGAGTGGGGGAAACTTTTCACAGTGGATTCAGCTAGACGGGTGTTTTTCGTGAAAGATTGGCGAGGGGGGACCAAAGATTGGAGTTCAGACGAGCACCTGCCATGGAAATAACGATAAAACAAGGATAGCCTCGCAACGTCTCTTCTGTGGGAGAGAGGTTGCAGGGTAGAGAAAAGGACATCCCCCACTAAGCCATGAAGTCTATTTTGTACTCTGTCAAGGCAGGATAGGCTGTTTTTAGCAGCTCCTGCCCAGATATGGCAACAGTATTCCATCCTTGGACGTACTTGGCTTTTATATAGATAGAAAATTACATCAGTAGTGAGATATCTTCTGGAGCGGTAGAAGGATCCCACCATCTTTCCAGCGACCTTCGCAATAGATTTTTAGGTTTTAGGAGAAGTACAGAATTTGGGGTTCAAATTAGTGAATGGGGTATATAGCCAGAACTGGACAAAGTCAAATCGATAAAATCCCAACTCCAACTCGTGAGAAAAGTCAGAGCTTGGATTGGTATGACGTCATATTATTTCATTGGTATGACGTAATATTATTTCATTCGTAGGGTCATATTATTTCATTGGTATGACGTCATATTATTTCATTCGTAGGAGGTCATATTATTTCATTGGTATGATGTCATATTGTTGATTATTTATAAAATATTTTTCTGAGATTGCCGAGCCGTTAGTTCATCTAATGATGAAATATGTGGGGTTTTAATGTGACGTCACATGTCATTTTGCCTTTGACAGCCTATAACCGAGGCTCACAGATATGGTTATACTGGCTTATTCTGATCATGAGAAGAATTACAGAATGTACACAGATGCCACAAAGTTTGTCACAAATTTTGTGTCACAGATTTTATCGATTTGACTTTGTCCAGTTCTGGCTATATACCCCATTCACAGGAGAGATGTTGCGAGCCTGTCTTTGTTTTATCGTTACTTCCATGGCAAGTGCTCGTCTGAGCTCTGATCCCTGGTCCCCCCTCGCTGATCTTTCACGAAAAACACCTGTCTAGCCAAACAAATTCCCCACTCTTTATCTGTGTCAAAACCAAAACGTAGATTCCATGAATAAAGCTTCTTTCTTAGAAGTGCACGCCTGTGGAACTCAATTCCGTCTGCCTGTTTCCCACCTGACTACAACCTGGATGTCTTCAAGTCCGACAAACAAATTCCTGATGAACCGTCCCCTTAAGTAAGACACTTTATCAAATCTCAACACTAACATACTGTACATGCAATAACCCTTATCCCCGAATTACTTCTGGGTCTTGATAAGTGATGACCACCTTGTAAAAAAATGATCTATGATCTGAGCGAGGGTAAAGATGTTAAAAACAAATTTACTTCTTATCTCATAAACTTAGTGACACGCAGACGAGATGGTACTTGAAAAGGAAGGACGCTGTTTGTGTGGACCTCTAGTCGAGACAATGAGGATCCTGGTAGAAATAGATGATAGCAATTATTTGAATCATTTTGTTTGAGCCAAAATAGTTTTCAACATATAAGAAGCTTGAGGGTTCATCAGTATCGCACGACCATCCTACATTGTTGGGTTTTTATTAAATTAGGGAACAAGAGGAAGATAATGAAATGTTTGGATTCAAAGATGTGGATGCAGAACAAAAAAGTTCATAGAGATGGACGAGATAGTGTATTACTTGTCCCAACCCAACAACAAACTATTGATAAAGTTATATGTATCGTCGCACCTTTAAAAAAATGGTAGCATAATACCAGGACAATAATGGTCGTGGAAAAGACATTTTATGCCATTTAGCAAAAATATTTCTGGTGGTGTTTATTTAAGGAGGCGAATGAATATGTAGGAAATGTATCAAATGTACCAAACCAGAGATCCGAGGAAGCAACAACCTAGAATGCAGAAGTGCAATCTGCCTCCTTTTCCTTTCATAAAACTAGCATTGGATATTTTCAGGCCCAAAGACACTTTTGGGTAACCAGTACATAGTGACTTTCATTGATATCGTATATTGGTTGGCTGGAGGCTTTTGCGGTGCCTAATAAGAAGGCAGAAATGGTGGTGCATCTGTTGTTTGATGAAATTCTCCTCAGATTTGGGCACCAACTCAGCTGTTAACAGATAATGGGTCGGAAAATGTTTACAAAGTGATGAAGAAGGCATTGAAGGATATAAACATAATCATGTAACAACATTAGTTTATCACCATACAAAGAACGAAATAGAAAGATTTCATAGAATGATGCATGACAGTTCAGCAATATATATATATATATATGTATGTATATATATATATATATATATATATATATATATATATATATATATATATAAATAAACCAAATGTTGGCAGCTGTCAGATTTCATGTGAGCGAAACAACAATATTACCACCATACTCCTTGTTCTACAACAGAGACGTAATCCTCTCATTAGATAATATATTAATGCCTTGCAGAGTATACTATGGTGATGAGCAACACGACATCGCTCTAAAGAGATGAATAGATCTTTTACTTTAGTAAGGGATGACATTCAGGAAGTTAGGAAAAAACTGATAGAAAACAAAGATAAGAAAATGAAGTCATTAGATGTTAAGATTGGAGATCTTGTTTATTATAAGAACCAGCAGAAGGGGCACGTGGAACATCTGTGGGCAACATCGATTGAGGAAATTCTAATGAGTTGGATAGTGATTGAGCCACAGAAAAAACTGATATCCCAATATGGAGAAGTCAACATCAATGGGAAAGGCTATTGATGGAACGGAGAGTCATGACACATAGCATGACATCAAAAATTGCAAATATTTTGAACACGAGTTATCTCCCATTTGCATCAATTGTGTTGTCAACCACAATAATAGGATCCATTTGGAAAGACCTAGAGTTGGCTTGGAGTTTGGAAGTGGGGAAGTTTCTCAGGGTTTGTTCTATACGTGATACTTAGGAAGATGATTTCAGCTAACCATTTCGACAGAGTATGCGAAGCATTAGGAAGAAGTTATGAAAGATGAGATTATGAGAAAGACAAATGAAATTATTTTTTTCTTGTTGATAAACTCAAGCATTGAAGTCATCAAGTGTCATCTACCGATGTTAATTTTAAATTATCAGATGGTATTCACCATGCATCGGGTGTTCCTCTGTATTAAAACATTTAATAAAAGAAAAAAGAAACTTAAGATATTTTACAATAGAAAAAAAGAAACTTATTCTTGGAAAGAAAAAAATTAGTTAACAAGACAATAACAAGTTTTCCGAATGTTAAGCAATGTAATTCCTTATGTTATGAATGGTGGCCACTACTGGATACATAAAAAATTACTTAGCTTAATATCCATACAACTACTTGTTTATGGCAATTTTAAATGTCATATTCATTTTCTGCATACCTGAAAACCGATAGAATTTGTCATGGTAAAGATGACTATTAAGGTGGAAAATAAGTTAAAATTTACCAAAACGGCATTCAGGCCGTCCCTCCTCCAGATATTACCATGTGGCCAGAAAGTGGGTGCTCATTTTACATTAAATTTATATAGAAAAGTGATCCGCACTTTTTGAAAAAATAATTTCCTCGTGTCATGAAAACTAATACTCTGTGCCACTTTTGAAGTATTTATTCATTTTCAGCACTCTGGAAAACCTTTAAAAGTCGCCATTATAAAGAATATTTGTAATCTTCAAAGATTTTAGACATTGACTTTTTTATGTTTAAATCAGTAGTGAAAACAAAATCTGATATTTTGAACTTGTGAAACAGTTAAAAACATAAAATTCATAAAATTATTTATTTATTTTTGGTAAACGATAAAGAAGGTTTTTTTTGTTGTTTAAGTCAATATTGAAAATAAAAACAATCGATAGCGAAAAATTTTCAACGATAAATCAACATTTTCATTAGGATTATTCGCTTTTTTTTTTTTCTGATTTCATGTTTCAATAAAGACACAGGGACATTAAAGAACAAAAATCAATAAAAATGTTATCAACTCTGTACGAGAAAACGCATACAGAATTGGGCACCACTGATAACATAAAGAATTACGTATTGACCGTTTTTTTATGTTTAAGTCAGTATTGAAAACAAAATCTGATAAATTAGTGACCATTCGATAATAATCCGATGAAAGAAAAGATGAAAATAAAAAATACACATACGTGCGCCATGTAGTAATACTTACGTTTTTGTTTTATGATCTGCTTTCGATTAACTTTATCTGTTTTTATAAAGGAAACGATTTTTAAAATGTGATTGACTTTACAAGCTCAACTTAACATTCAAGATGACGAACGGAAGAGCAAGTTCGCAGAAAACAAAATTGAAGAGGAAAAATAAAAAAAGAAATTATTTCGAAATAGAGCCGATCTATTTGGTGAATATCACGGATAAAATTAGTATTATTTTATTTAACATTTTAATATTTACATGAGAGAGAACAGATTACAAGTTTCATCTTTATTAACTCTCTAATTCGTTGCACGTGCAATTTAATGGTGGAAACTGATAGTTTTTAACGCCGCCTTTTCGTATTTTTATTTATTTGGTCCTAATGCAGAGAGTGATCCGCGCTATTTAAAAAAAAAAACTTTTTTCCAAGTTTAATTTAAGTTTTATATGTTTTTTTTTTTCAATTGTAACGTTAAAGTACAGAATAGGTACAAAACACTCTCCATGTTTAGAATGGCATTTTAAATAATAACGTTATTATTTCAGCACGGATGACTCTCTGCATGAGTACCAAAAAAAAAGATAACTATCGTTTTTCGTATTTTTATTTATTTTTTATATAGATTTCCGATTATTTTTTTATTGTGTTTAAAAGATTAATCTAAAGTTAATCTATACGAAAAAAATTAATTAAAGAGATTAAATGTAAAAAATTAAAGGTGAAAAAAAATTACAATCAAAACTGTTTGCACGTTGGAAGAAACTGACAAATTCATCTAAATTAAGAAGTTAAATTCCTTGTAAAACCCAAAATCCCTTGCAAAATAAATACTAGTTTTCTGTGACTATTTGAAAGATAATTAGTAAAATAAAAGGTAATATAGTTCGTCTCAAAGTTGTAGCAAGAAGCAGAACTTGAAGTAAAAACAAAAACATGAAATCATATGCTACACAAAAGAAACGAAACGAAACTTTTTTCTTTTTTCTTTTTTATTAGTTTTAATTATTTTATTCTGTATCTTCACTTTTCACCGAAACAAAAAATAAAGTAGAAAAATATTTTGTGATAAAAAAAATATTAGGTGCATTCAAAATAATTACAAATAACAATTCACCGTTTTGGGGTGTTTTGTTAAGAGAAGCCAAAAAAAAAAAAAAAAAAAAAAAAGTGACAAAGTAAGATAAGTTACTCTTCTACCTACCTGGATAAGTTATGTATTTTCATGCTTTTATTCAGTTCGATAAGTTACTCTTCTACCTACCTGGATAAGTTATGGATTTTAATGCTTTTATTCAGTTCAATAACTTACTCTTCTACCTACCTGGATAAGTTATGTATTTTAATTTTTTATTCAGTTCAATAAGTTACTCCTTTTCAGTCCACACCCCTTAATTCCGCTGACTTCCATCTTATCTCGCAATTACTTATAACGTCACCAACTAACTTTCGGAAGAACCCCCCCTATCCGCTTTTCTTTTATATCGTAAGTTTCTTAAAACGTGACTAACTTAAGTTCAGAATAAAATCACGCTTTTCTTTTAACGGTTAATTTAAAAAAAAAATATTTTGAACGCTGTTAACTTAAATTCTTCACTTCAGTTTACATTTTGGAGACGGACGTGTTTTTGTTGAGATAAGTGATTTCAATTTTAATCATACTTTTTATTTTTAGATTCAAATATTAATAACTCCATTTCATTTCAGTATTTCATTTATGTATTTCTGTTTTATTAAATGCTAGCTTTTTTTCTCGTCCATAAATGTTTATTTATCTACCGAGTTGAATGCAAAAATAGATTACGAAATTGTGCTCATTCTTAGTTCGCGAGAGGGGAATCTATCACTATACTTTCCCTTAAACACGTCTGTCGGACTTTTATTAAGTAGAATACTTAATAATTTTTTTTTAATGGAGAGTAGAAAACGCATTGTGGATGCGTTATCGGCAGCTCCTGTTACTCTCGCTTCTTCTTATTTGTCCCTCAGTCCTCATTTTTTAATGAGTGATTTTTCTGACAAAGGGAGAAGAAAAAGCTGTTTTCTAGGTTGGCAGTATTTTGCGCGAACTGTTGGCAGTGATGGCGGAAATTTTCTGTTTCTATGTCTATCCTTGTAGCCATGTCACTAGTAAGGGTGCTGGAGGTAAACGTTTTGTCTGGGCTGACGTTATCTGCCTGATAGTCAGGGACCCGAACCTTGGATTAACCACTAAGGAGGCTGTCCTATCAGCAGGTGCAAAGTACTGGGGCTGCTGTATTGCCATTTGGTGAATGGATTCTGGACTATGCAGTAGCTTCTGGTGGGGCCTCTCGATGCCATACTAGTGGGTAATTGTTACGGCTTTACCTTATCATTAGCTACAAATAATAATAAAAAAAATCTTCGTTTCTTTTTCTCTCTTAGTTTCCCCTCTCTGTCCTGCTCTAAGTAAATCTGACGACCTAGTCCACGAATTCCAAAATTTCATCATGACAAGTTTCAAGAAAAAATACACGATTAAACCCGGTTCTCCAACTTCCAACGTAGACCCCTACTACCATGTCTCCTTCTCCAACATCAGGGGTCTACGTTTTAACATTCCAGTTACAGGAGACTAAACTAGACCTTTTATTTTTAAGTGAAACTGGCAGTGGACAGGCTATTTCCCTAGAAGAGTTCGCAATTAAAGGATACTCTAACTTAACTTCTAAATCTGACCCCCAAGATCGCCATGGGCATGGAATATGTGCCTATATTAAAGATAGCTTTCCATGTGGTAGGGACATCTCCAGGGAAGATCCTAACTTACCCTATATGTGCTTCCGGGTTGCTTTAGCTCACACTACGGCATTTATATTTACTCTCTATCGCCCCCACAACAGCGGAGTTACTATCTTTCAAAGCATATCTGAGAAAATTGACCAAGTCCTATCTGCTTTTATAAAGGAAACGATTTTTCAAATGTGATTGACTTTACAAGCTCAACTTAACATTCAAGATGACGAACGGAAGAACAAGTTCGCAGAAAACAAAATTGAAGAGGAAAAATAAAAAAAGAAATTATTTCGAAATAGAGCCGATCTATTTGGTGAATATCACGGATAAAATTAGTATTATTTTATTTAACATTTTAATATTTACATGAGAGAGAACAGATTACAAGTTTCATCTTTATTATTTCTCTAATTCGTTGCACGTGCAATTTAATGGTGGAAACTGATAGTTTTTAAAGCCGCTTTTTTGTATTTTTATTTATTTATGTATTATTTTTTTAGATTCCTGTTTTTTTTTATTGTGTTTGAAACATTTAAGCCTAAAGTTAATCTGGTGCTTGTGCAGTTTACTAAACACATTAAAAATGAAGATATTGAAAAAGAACTATATTGTACGTACCTAAAATTAATATCTATACGGAAAAAACATGCATGTGAAATGTTTTTACGGTGTCGTTAGAAACTTAAACAAAAATAAATTAATCGGTATTAAAAATAATATCATTTTTTTCAATAATTTTTCTTAATGGTCCTGGATTTAATTTTTTTTTTTTGAGGATTATAAAAAAATTCATACGCTGATGTCTAGACCATTCATACAAAAAATATTATAATATTACATTTGAAATTTTTGTGATAATTTTTATCATTAAATCTACATTAAATATTTTTGAAATTATATTATTTTTTTGTGAAAATATTGAATGAATACTGCTTATTGTAATGTTGCTGAAATATTAAAATAATTTTAAATTGCTAACATCTACAATGTTTTATTTTTATATAAAAAAGCAAACAGAAATTCATTAACTTTTTTAGTTCTTAAATTTTAAATTTAGTAAAATTGTTTGGATTTACAAAAAATGATACATTTTCACTAAAATTGAAAAAAATTGCGAGTTCAATATATTCTGTGATAGTTAACAAATACTGAAAATTTCATTAAAATCAGTTCATTTCCTGAATTTTGGTGAATTTTTAGATGAAGGGAGGAAACAAAATGTTTATACACTTTTGGGATCAGCTATTCATTTTGCACGTACCTGAGTTTAACTCATCTGAACTCATGATCGGATTACAATCTTTGCTATTAAAAAAATAACGAGTTCAGTATATTCTGTGATGGTTAATAAATACTGAAAATTTCATTAAAATTGGTTAATTTCCTGAATTGAACTCATTTGAGCCCACCATCAGACTGCAGTGTTTGCTAATAAAGCTCTCTTCACTTTTCCACACACTTTACCGATCAAGCAAACGCTCGCTACATATAGAATGGTTCAGTTACGCCACTGTGGTAAAAAAAAAGTGGAAAAAAAATAAAAAATAACTAAAAACAAAGGACATGTTTTGATGAATACTTTAAAATTCAAAGAAGATGTTATGAAGTACGTAGCTACGACTACAACAAATGCAACCTCTGTTGAAATTTTTAATGGAGAAATAATTTTTATTTATTTTTTTATTTATACCCATTAAACATCTCCGCATTTGGGTCAAGGAATGCATTCCTTGACCGGCAGGTCACTTCTATTATCATCATCAGCAGCTTAGGTATAGCAGCCAGCCCCTCACCTACCCTCTGGAAGGGGGAGGAGGAAGACGACGACGATGGGCCTTTTGCCCTTTTTCGTCAGTTCGAATTTAGCCGGCCAAGAAGAAGGACGCTATTCGGCTCCGTCAGATCAGAAAGGATTCTTGACGCTAAATTCCACAGATTTTTCTCTCCTCCTTTGGAGAAAGACGTTTGTTTAGAACTAAACTATTAACGTTATTTTATTCTCAGTCATTATATGACAACAAGGTCTTACGACTGGAAGATTAATACCGGTTATTAAAAGACAATCGATTCTTACAACTGGTAAATTATTACTCTCAAAGGAGTAACGAAGGATACCGTGTGTTGAGGAGTTCTTTTCTAAGAAGAACAAAATTTAATTTCGCCGACGAGATGAGCAGAATATCAATATCGCCCCTAGAAATTTACCCCTCATAAAGCCTATCAAAACGGCTTTGTGGTCTTCTCTCCTCTTTGAATTAAAAAGCACAAGAGCCTTAACAAAGGAAATTACTTCTTTCTCCCATTTTAGATCAAAGAAACTTTTTGTTTGTCCTTTCGGAAAAGAAAAAAAGAACATTTTGTCAAAGAAAGACTGAACATTTCGTTAAAAGGACTGAATTCAAAACAAGGACAGTTTTCCGTTTTTTTATATATTCTTTCTTTCAGCCTTTCTTGCAAGTAAGGATTGACGCCTTTTTGGCATTTTTTTAATATATATTTTAAATTTTTCTAAAGGGTTTTTTTAACCCGAGCCTTGGGAAATAAAGGTAATCGATAACCTTTTGTTTTAATAAACTTGGATCATTTTAAACTTATTCGGGTCTGTATTTCTTTTGCTCATTTCCACTAGTTACTCTTTCCGAGAAATTGGCCATAAATGCTTTTTTTCTTTTCTTTTTGTTACCATGAAAAGCGGATTTTGGTGACGCACCCAAAATTTCCTCACCTCCTGATAAACTATGCGTGTGAAAAAGAGACTAACTTTGCAGGCCACCATTTTTAGGCAAAAAAAGCAGCGGCATATTCTTAATATCAGCTTCATCTTCTCTCTGCTTCTCGCTACTTAACATGGTGTCATCGAGATTGCTCTCTTCGGAATGACCCATATACACTCAGTGAACAATTCCAACACGTGTTCGGCAAAATCCCATGCAGTATAATACTCTAGACTCTAGTCTTACATACACGCTTGTCTCCATATGGAAGAGAGATTTATCGGATTATGTGGATTTCAACAAGCTCAGAATTTTGACAAAACCTATTCATCAATAAACATGGCGTATGCAATTCCACCACCAGCAAAAATGGAAATGGATGACAATTTGCGAGAAAACTGGGTGCTTTTCAAACTAACATGGGAGAACTATGCAGCCGCGACGAAAATTGGGGAAAGAGTAGCAAACGTACAGGTAGGTACACTTCTTTCACTAATATGCAAGGAATGTCTGCAAATATACAAAAAACCGCCGATGTCGGCAGAGGAATGAGCAAATAAAAACATTTTTTAGGAAAGATTGACAGAGTACTTTAAACCAAAACAGAACTCATATACCAACAGTATATGTCTAATTCATGTACACAAGAACAGAGTGGAAAATTTGATCAAACTAAGACAGTTAATCAAAACATGTGACTATGGCGCCCTTGAGGATGAGCTACTACGTGACCAGGCAACAGTAATACTAATATTCCAGCCAGGCTCCGCAGTGAATCTAGACAGGACGATAGATATGTGGAGGAGCACTGAACAGGCTGAACAACAGCGCGGCAAACTGAACAACCCAACCGAAACTATCAATTACACCAAGGGAGATAAGAAAAAGCTATGATAATTCATAAAGGACTGCAAATTCTGTGGACAGAGCCATGACAAAGGAAAGTGTCAGACTTATGGACTTATGTTCTATCTACTTAAAGCGCAAACATATTGCCAGAGATACCAATCACAGGCGCAACCCACCCCACCACAACGGCAAAATAAATCCTCAACACAGCAAACTGCAAAGGTGCTACGTGGAAACAGAAGCAGTCAGCAGTGACGAAAGCATCTATACCCTGAGAAGTCTCCAGAGGTCGCAAAAACTATCAGGCAGACGTTTGTATATCCACCCAAAGAGACAGCACAAAAACCTAATGCAAATTCTAAATTGACACTGGGGCGAGCTGCAGTACCTTGGCCTTTGCTGACTACAAACGCATTACTAAAGCACCGCTACAACCGTCTCTCACAAAGTTGAAGCTGTATGACAATGCGATACTTACACCCTTTGGGCTCAATAACACTCCACGGTGAAGTGAGGGGAATAAAAAAAGTCACTTTCCAAGTCGTGAATAGCAAGTCACCATCATTACTTTCTGGACGGAATAGCTCTGCACTGAAACTCATAGCTTTTAACACAGAATCTGTGCGACAGCTGAGTGAAGTAAATGAGGCAAAACCAATCACAAAAGAAGAAATCCTCAGCAACTACAGCGACATTTTCTCTGAACTGTCAAGCCTCTATGCAAAATAGTCCTCGCCGAGTCCCTCGACCACTTAAACTGAGTTAAAAAAAAAACTTGACGAATGGTCAACGAAGAAATAATAGCCTGGGTCACTGAGCCAATTTCATGGATCAACAACCTTGTCGTCATACGGAAACCTAATAAATTGCGAATATGCATCGACCCATATCACCTGAATAAAGCGATCAGGTGCAACCACTACCAACCCCCAACAGTCGAGGAAATCGCAACGGAAATGAAGAATGCCAGACTCTTATTAGTTGTAGATGTCAAAGACGGCTACCTTCAGGTCGTTCTAGACGAGCCATCCTCATATTTAACGACATGCTGAACCCCTTTGGGCAGGATACGGTGGATTCGAATGCCATTTGGAATCAGCTCAGCTCCCGAAGAATGGCAGCGATGACTTGACTGCTGTTTAGAAGTGATAGCAGACGATACCATACTTTACGCGTTCAGTGCTAGTGATCCGGAATCTGAAAAAAGCCATGATGCTGCCCTTGTGGCGCCTCCAGAAAGGTGTCACAAAGAAGGAGTAAAGCTCAACCCTACTAAGTTCAACTTCAAAAAAACTCTGTTAGCTACATGGGACATACTTTCAGTGCACAAGGGTTGGCACCTGATCTGGATAAAGGCAAAGCAATATCAGAGATGCAACGCTCTACGGACATCCAAGGCGTTCAGCGATTTCTAGGAGCCGTTAAACTACCTCACCAAGTTTGCACCCAAACTCAGTACAGTATGTGAACCACTGCGATGCTTTCTGGACAAGGAATCTGTCTTTGACTGGCTGTCATAACATGAAACAGCATTTATTCAGATTAAAAAGCTCATTACTGAAGCCCCTATTCTTCACTATTATGACGTCAAAAAGGAAGTCTCATTTGAATGTTACAGCTCGGAAGTCAGTCTCTCGGCAGTCCTAACAAAGGAAGGACATCCTATTGTATATGCATCCCGAGTACTCACAAAAACTGAGCAAAACTATGTCCAGATTGAGAAAGAGTGTCCTGCCATCGTGTTTGCCACAGAACGTTTCGAACAATGCATTCTTGGTAAAGAGAAATTCAATGTATTCTCCGACTATAAACCACTGGAGACAATACTCGCAAAAACCAGGTTTCAAAATTCATGTGAGCCCAAAGAGACTCCAGTGGATGCGGCTAAGGCTCCAAAAATACTGCTTAGACGTGAAATACACGCCAGGACTCCAAATGTACATTAGCGATACCCTATCTCGTGCGTCACTACCTACTCCTGAAGCCACAACAGAAGATAACTGCACCATATTCCAACTGCAAGAACATAAACTCACAAGAGACTTGGTAAACATCAATATGGAAGACGGCCTCTTTGTCACAGACCACCGCCTCTCACATATTTGAGAGGAGACCAGTCATGACACAACACTACAGACACTAATAAAAATCGCAGAAAGGGTTGGCCTGAGGACAAAAACGACAGCCCACTAAACATTAAAGAATACTGGCCATACCGCGATGAACTGTGTTCTGAAAATGGTCTAGCATACCGAGGCACATGGCTTATCATTCCAACAGAATCAGACCCGCACACAGATCTGATCTGGGCATTCGGTACACATTGAACACAGCCCGCAAGCTAATGTTCTGGCCACAAATGCATGCAGAGATCACCGAGTCCGTCTGAAGGTGTGAAACCTGTACTGACTCAACCTCAACAAAAGCGATAACCTCTGATGACCCACCCAATACAAGTACACCCATGGAAGTATGTGGCCAGTTACTAGGTGTATCAGAATTTTTGTAGGAATTTTTGACGCCCCATACACGAAACTGCGAATAAAATATAAAAATCTCGTAATTTCTCTGTTAAAAGTGGGTTGTTTATTTTCTTTATGGATTATACTTCCAAAATAAACTATTAAAGTTGTTTTAAAAGTAATAAAAATATTTTTTTAAACAGTAATAAATTTTCCGAACTCAATATTTTTCAATTTTTAAACTTTAAAAATCTATCAAAATTGTTCTGTTGATTCTATCTTTACGATATTTTCAGGGTCAATGTGAAATTTTATGTTCTTTCCAATAAAGCGAATATATTTTAGACAAACGTTTTTTTTTAATTCACGCCCCCCCCCATTTTCAAGTGTCCATTAAAAAGTAAATAATTAATTTATTCACCGAAAAGTAAATAATTAATTTTCTCACAGATTGAAGAGAAAAGGTCAATAAATAATATATTCAAATTTAAAACAAAAAAAAACGTAGTGTTTTTTTAGAATTTTACCTGTAAAGTTTGAAGTTTAAAACCTTTTTTTAACCACGTTATTTGTGTTTTCTTTTTTTAATGGAACCTTGGTCCTTGCTCCTTTAATTGAAAAAAAATAGGGCGTGAATTACATTTTTCGAGGAGTTATAAGCTTGGAAAGACAGGGGGTTGAATAATTCACGCCTCCCATTTATAAATGTCTATTAAAAAGTAAATAATTAATTTATGTACCAAAGTCTTATATATCACAAATTGAAGAGAAAAGGTTAATAAATAATATATTCAAATTTAAAACAATTTACCTGTAAAGTCCGCAGTTTAAAACAGTTTAAAACCTTTTTTAAAAAAAAAACACGTTTTTTTTTTTTTTTTGCTTTTTTAAAAATGAAACCTTGGTCCTTGCTTCTTTAATTAAAAAAAAGGGCTTGAATTACATTTTTCGGGGAGTTATAAGCTTGGAAAGATGGGGTGGAATTATTCACTATTTTCACGAAATTTCTGACTCACCTAGCCAGTTACTGCTTTGAACTAAACGCTAATCACTTAGTGAAAATGTATTATTTTGTTAAAACAAAATACCTTTACTAACGGTATAGTTTTCTGTAGTAAAAAATGATTCAATTTATTTTTGCTTTTTTATGAACATAAAACATCGTAAATTATAACAATAAAAAATAGCATTCAAAGCTGGTGACGTTACCACTGTACAAATGTGACATGCATATGAAGTGATTGAAAGTAAACTAATAGGTACGTGCAAAATGAAATCCGATGCTCAAAATCTTTAAATAATTCACCAAAAATCAAGAAAGTTATGGTTTTCAGTAGTAAAGAAATGCGTCAATTTATTTTTGCTTTTTTTAAAATGAAAAATCGTTTATTGCAACCAAAAGATTTCATTTTTACAGGAACATCACGAAAAAACGCTTAATGTCCGTATTTATGAATTCGATATAACTCGAAGAAAATTAAATTTTTTGAACTACCGATATTATCATGGAATTATGTTTATTTAATATTTTCACCAAAGTTATGCAAAAAATGTTTCTACTTTTTTAAAAAATAAATTACAGATTGCGCTTATTTATATGTACTATTGTAATATTTTATTTGCTTGCATTACTGTGAAGTTTTCGCCATAACATAATTTGTATATAATCTTGAAAAAAAATAATTAAATTTAAAAATGGACAAATCATACAAACGTTCATGATAGGAATGTACGGCTGGAAAAAAGATAACTAGCACATTTACTTCTCTTTAACTACTTAGCATCATTTTCAAACAGCCTTTCGACTGTCTTATATTTTGAGCTTTTGTATAATCCATCTTTTGAGATTTCAGTTTTCTTGACATTTCGCGAAGCAAGAATCTTTTACATTTGTGAGCTGATTAATTAGGTTTTTTTGTACAATGTGTTTTTTTTATTTAATTAAATATCTTGTGACTTTGCTTTACTGATTATCATTGAAATAGACACAGAAACCTAATATTTATCTTTCAAATGATTTTTACAGGTAATTTAACTTCAAAATTTAGCTGAAATGTTTAGCTCGCCATGAAAACATTTCTGATAAATATTTTTTTTTATTTTGGAAATTAATTTTCGTCATTATTCTTTCAAATCCATTGAAAATGTAGTCGGAAACCTAAAAAAAATGATAAATCGGCTTTCAAAACTATGTCCCCATCTTTATTCCGCCATTGTTGTCCGTACCTAACTACATAAGAATGTTGCTTAAAGCATCGATAATGCAAACACATTTTTGGTCTCGCATTTTCATTATTTTCATACACTGTAAAAATTTTATTTAAAATATTATTTTGTTAAGCTTCTTTTAATCAGCAAATCTTCATTGTGTTTTACTACATGTGTAATTTTTGTTTGTTAAGTTTATTTAAAGTGATTTTTGTTTGTTAAGTTTATTTAAAGTGTGGGCCAAGCCTCAACAACCATGAGATCACGGAAATTCAATAACAATAATTAAATCGACCATAAAACAAAGACCTTCATCATTGGAAGATACAAACGCAAGTGAGCAAAAACTATGCGTTATATGAAAAGACTGTGTAGGATCATTAAGTTAAATGAACCAAGTCTAGTGCTCTGGAGAACAAAATCAGATTTCTTCAATTTTTTAAGCTGGTTGGCCGAAATACAAATAATGTGTGCCAAATAACAACCCCCTTTCTACCTTTGACCGGAGGAGGCAAAAAGGCGAAAATTAATCTTTTATAAATCACATACCTACATTTCATGCATATATTAGCAAGAGAGTTCTGGGAACATAAACGAATTGCTACACACATTTTTGGATGTGGTCGATCTAAGTTCTCCCCATGCATTAACTGGACTTTGGTCTCTGAATCGCAGTGATAGACCCAGGTTTCATCCTATACAATCAGTGTTTTGAAAACTTTTGACTCATATTCTTAGCACATCTCCAAATTCATCCTCGAGCAATTCACACATACATGTCATAATAGCGTTGTATATCAGTTTAGGAATAGCAGACACTATATGTAGAAGGACGTCGTCACCTCACTGCAAGATTTGTGAAAACCTAATGTCATCATTTCCTCTGACGGGGATATACATATAACAGGAGACTGCTTGTGAATTTCATACGATCAAACTTTCTTTTTCGACTGAAGCCAGTTTAACACACCTGGAATGAATACTGCTTTGGTACTGTATACTGGTACGCGTTTTTGCTTCTGGAAGGTTGTCAGCAACCTTATAATCTATAAGATAATTTTGACAGACCCTGCACTAATTATGACGTTTTATGCGATTTAGCTAATAGTCAGCATGGATCATAAAAATTACCTCACCATGACAGTTGCCTCATCAATAACACATAAACAGATCTAGGTGCTACTGCTACAGATTTCATGACATATTGGAATTCAAAATGCAAACATTTTCCAAGAATATGATGTGACATCGTTTCTTTTAATTTCATCAAAAGTTTCCTGTGGTGAGTGATTTTCAAACAAGACAACTGATCACTGCATGACACTTGATAGGCTCCGTTTCACATTTAACTAATTTCAAAAACTTTCGAACAACAATTTGTTCAGAGTTGACATTCGTCATACGACCCATAGAGATATAAATCATCATATATGCAACATTTCTACTATATTAAACAAACGTCCCTCGTATCTAAAAAAAATGCACATTAAACATATTTAAGAAAAAATTTTAAAAAGGCAAAATGCTAACAGATATTTAGACATAAAAATACTCAATAGGTTTTATTGAAATCTAATTTAAAAAGTAAAAAAACTTACGACGTGACCTTCGCATAAATGTATGTTTTTTTTCGATTTAAAGATATAAGATAAATACCCAATACAAAATAGACGTTTTATTGAAATGCAATTTAAAAAGTAAAAACTTAAAACGTGACCCAGCATAAAAGTTGCATGTTTTTTCGTGTTTTAAATTTAATATATAAATACTCAATATAAAATAGACGTTTTATTGAAATGCAATTTAAAAAGTGAAAAAATAAATTATGACGTGACTTGGGCATAAAAGTTGCATGTTTTTTCGTTTTTTAGATTTAATATATAAATACTTAATATAAAATAAAAGTTTTATTGAAAGTCAATTTAAAAAGTAAAATACTTAAGACGTGACCTCGGCATAAAAGTTGTATGTTTTTTCGTTTTAACGATTTTAGACATAAATACTCAATATAAAATAGACGTTTTATTGAAATGTAGAAATTTAAAAGTAAACAACTTAAGATGCGACCTCGGCATAAAAGTTGTGTTCTTTTTGTTTTAAAGATTAACATGAGAATAGAAAAATTGTTTAAAGAAAATTATTAACATCATCAAAGGATCATATTATTTTCTCTCATTAGAGGAAATCCATATACATTACAAAAATATGGCTTTTTAATTTTTCTTATTTAATTTCGTACAGAAAACCGAAACTTACTTGGTTAACATGTGTGCGGGCTTCAAAAACGTCGGTATTGAATCAAAAACAGAAAAAAGATTAAAACAGTTACCCAATATATTTTATTATAGACAATCATTAGAGCGACTATAAAAATAAAATAAAAAACTCGCATTTCAATGCAAATGATAAGGTGAATAAAAACACATGTAAACAGAAGACGAGTTAGAAAAAATAGTGTCGTGTTTTGAATTTGTACGTTTCGACAACACAATGTCAAGTTTGGGAATTGGAAATTTTCAAAAGAGAGTGTTGAGTTTCCCTGATAAATTGTTAGTTAAACCATATACGTTAGTTAGTTTGAAGAGATCCTCTTGGAACTTACACATGATTTTATTACGATATGAATCCGAGGGCACATTTATGGACAGTTATTATCCCTGTTATCACTTCATTGCTAAAGTATAGTAATTTAAAGTTTATGTAAAAATAATAAATCTTGAAAAGACTTTCACGGCCTACTTTCCGAAATTTCTGATATGCAAGTTGCAGAGTATTTTTAACTAGTCTTTTGTGTGATTTCAGTAGCAGACTTTTTTCAGATTCTAACATATTTGTAAGACAATCTTGTGCAAAATGGTTGGCCAGTTTCGTGACATAGGTTGTTCTGCTAGCTCTTGTTTCGTGATGCTGGTATACCATTTGAAATATTGATTTTGGAAGATTATCAGATATTGTTTCCAACATGTGTTTTCGTATGACTCAACAAAATTGACATCTGTGCAAAAGGATAACCATATACTTCACAAGAATGTGGTTTGTCTTCCATATGGAGCAACAGAGTAAATTTCCATGTAAAAGAAGAACCACATACTACACAAGCATGTGGTTTGTCTCCTGTATGTGTTTTAATATGAATTAACAAACATAACTTCCATTCAAAAGAACCATATACTTCACAAGCATTTGCTTTGCCTCTAATGTGTTTTAATGACACAAAAAATCTGACTCCGATACAAAAGGAGAACCACATACTAGACGAGAATGTGTTTTGTCTCTATTTTTTGATAAAAACGTTGTCTACTGTGTTTCCATGACTAAATAATTTTGACAAGTACATATTTCACAAGAATGTGGTTTGTCTCCCGTGTGTGTTTTCATATGACTCCACAAATTTTAACTGCCTGCAAAAGAAAAACCACATACTTATCAAAAACGTGGTTTGTCGCCCGTATGCGATTTCATATGACTCAACAAAGTTAACTTCCATGCAAAAGAGGAACCACATACTTCACAAGAATGTGGTTTGTCTCCCGTATGTGTTTTCATATGAGTCAACAAAGTTGACTTCTGTGCAAAAGAAAAACCACATACTTCACAAGCATGAGGTTTGTCTCCTGTATGAGTTTTAACATGACGAAACAAAGTTGACTTCCATGCAAAAGAAGAACCGCATATTTCACAAGAATGTGGTTTCTCTCCCGTATGTGTCTTCATATGATTCGCCAAATTTGACTTCCATGCAGACGAGTAACCACATACTTCACAAGAATGCGGTTTGTCTCCTGTATGTGTTTTCATATGAGTCAACAAATTTGTCTTCCATGCAAAAGAAGAACCACATACTTTACATGAATGTGGTTTCTCTCCCGTATGTGTTTTCATATGACTAAACAATTTTGACTTCAATGCAAAAGAAGAACCGCATACTTCACATGCATGTGGTTTGTCTCCTGTATGTATTTTTAAATGACTTAACAAATTTGACTTCCATGCAAAAGAAGAACCACATACTTCACAAGGGTGTGGTTTTTCTCCCGTGTGTGTTTTCATATGACTCAACAATGTTGACTTCTGTGCAAAAGATGAGCCACATACTTCACAAGAATGTGGTTTGTCTCCCGTATGTGTTCTCATATGACTCAATAAAGTTGACTTCTGTGCAAAAGAAGAACCACATACTTTACAAGAATGTGGTTTGTCTCCTGTATGCGTTTTTATATGACGCAAAAAACTTGACTTCCATGCAAAAGAAGAACCACATACTTCACAAGAGTGTGGTCTATCTCCCGTATGTGTTTTCATATGCCTAAACAAATGTGACTTCATTGTAAAAGAAGAACCACATACTTCACAAGAATGTGGTTTGGCTCCCGTGTTTGCTTCCATCTAATTCCTGAAAAAGTTTATGCAATAAACTGTATTTGGATTTTTATAGGCAAGGTAATAAATTTCAACTTTAGTAAATTTATATGAAGAAATTTATAATTATTTTAAACAATTTTACATCGCCAATGACGAAAAGTCCCACTAGTCCAATAATGATTCGTTTCTTTCTTGCAAATTCTGAAAATATAAAAGAATATTTGTAAAAATAAATTTCATGTGGTAAAATTGAATTTCTTATCTTGATTTTTAATAACAATATCCAAATCATTTATTAATTAAATTCAAAATAAAATGAGTGTGTTTTTATGCAATGCTGTTTTTTTTAGGATTGAGAGACATCCATTTCAACTGATGCCAGATGGGGACGAAAGCGTTGAGGATCTAAAGATAGGAGCTTGGTTTTAGACGCGTTAAAAGTAACCAGCCCCCTCTTCCCCCACTGTACCATGCGCTCAAGATCAGAGGAGAGAGAATGAGAGAGAACTTTGTCATTTACGGCCTTTGATGTGTTGCCATAGATGGTCATGTCATCAGCATAGATGTCAACGAATGATTCAAGTATGTTTTGGGAGATAATTAATGTAGATCAGGAAGAGAGTTGGGCACAGGATAGACCCCTGAGGGACTCCAGCATTAATACTCTGGGCCTCTGATTTCTGCCCATCAACCACTACTCTTATGAGCCTATCAGAGAGAAATGATTTAATGATTGAGAAAACATTTCCAGTTATACTCTAGCTGGAAATCTTGTGACGTAGGCTTTTATGCCATACTTTATCAAAGGCCTTTGTTATGTCAAGAGCAATTGCCCTAGAAAGAAGCCTTTGTCAAGAGATTCACTAATCCTATGATATAACCAGGAGCACATCTGCTGTAGATCTAGCAGAACAGAAACCATATTGCATCTCACTTAGAAGGTTATTTCTGCTGAAGTGGTTAACTACTTCTCTATTTAGTATGGATTCCAGCAGGAATGACACACAGGAGACTTATTGGTCTCTACTGAGAGGGAGATGATTCATCACCTGAATTCTTAAAAATAGGGCATACTGATGAGGTTTTCCAGGGTGTTAGGAAGCACTTCTCCTTAAGGCAATGCTTAAACTGTTTTGTAAGTATGAGGGCAAGTTCTGGTTGAAGCTTTTTCAACAACTATAATTGGAATGCCGTCAGGGCCAGTTGCTTTACTGGAATCAAAGTTATTGATTAGCTTGGCGACCTCATACACAGATATTAGTATGTTGCATAGTGTGTTGTCTGTTATAGGAGGAAATACGGGGAGTTGATGGCCTTCGTCCCATAGGGTAGAATTAGCTGCAAAGTTATTCGCAAATAGTTTGGCCTTGTCTGATGCTGACAATATGACATCAGGTCAATTGATGATGGTTGCAATAGAAGGCACGCTTCTGTTCAGGATCCTGTTTGCTATTTGCCAAAACTGGTGGGAACCAAGCCGCTGCTCAGCTACTTTGGATTTAATGGACTGAGCATATAGCTCTCTTGCATTTTTATTACTCTTTTACAGTGGTTGCTGGCAGTCCTGAAAGCAGCTTTAGTCTCAGTACATCTATTACGTTGATAGCTATAGAAAAAGTGATTTCTGTGTGCAATGGCAGCAGCACATTCTGGGGAGAACCATGGCTGGTTGTTAGGTTTTGTTGGAATTTTTTGCATGGTATGAATCGGTCTATACCTACAATAAACCATTCGGTCAGATCTGATACAGTGGAGAGGTACGTCTGAAGACTTATTACATTTCAGTTTTATCTTAACTGATACAACTGAGTGGCCAGAGGATCCAAGTGGAGATAGAATGGAACATGAACATAGCTAAGGAGAATTTGTGAGAAAAAGGTCTAGAAGGCTTGCATACTGACTTGTAGTATCGGGACCATGGGTGGGTTCATGAACAAATGGCAAAATTATGACAGAACCTCCCCTCATCATCTGTATTATTTGAGTGGGTCAGCGATTCCACATTATTGACATTGAATTCACCGCAAATGTGAATGTTAGCCGAAGGATGAGCAGACAGGATGTGGTCAATTTTCTCAGATATACTCTTAAAGATAGTAACCCCACTGTTGTGGGGGTGATAGAGGGCAAATATAAATGCAGTGGTGTAAGCTAGTGCAACCCGGAAACATATATAAGGTAAATTAGAGTATTTTCTGGAGATATCCTTACCACACAAAAAGCCATCTTTAATGTAGGCACATATTCCATGCCCATGGTGATCTTGGGGGTCAGATTTAGATGTTAAGTTAGAGTATGTATAGTGGTTAGCTGGAGACTTTTGCGGTTCCTAATAAGAACACAGAAACGGTGATGCTACTCTTGTTCATGAAATTCTCCCCAGATTTGGGGCATGTGGCCAGAAAAAGGGTGCTTATTTTACATTAAATTTATATAGAAAACTGATCCCCACTTTTTAAAAAAGCAATTTCCTCATATCATGAAAAATAATTCCCTGTGCCACTTTTGAAGTATATATTCGTTTTTAGCACACCCGAAAAATATAAAATGATCCACTGTAAAAAAAATGAAAAAACAAAAGATATTTTTTTTTTTACTTTAAACTTGTGAAACAATTAAAAACACATAAAATTCATAAAATTATGTTTTTTTTTTCTTTGGTCAACTCTAAAGAAGTTATTTTTTTTACGTGTAAGTCAGTATTGAAAACAAAAAAGAAAAACAATCCACAGTGAAACATTTTCAACGATAAATCAACATTTTCATTAGAATTATTCGCTTAGTAAATGTAGTTATCTCCCTTACATTTTTAACGTATTCTTCAAATGCACAAAAATCGATACTAAATTCATGTAGTAATACTTACGTTTTTGTTTTATAATCTGCTTTCGATTAACTTTATCTGCTTTTAGGAAACGATTTTTCAAATGTGATTGACTTTACAAGCTTAAGTTAACATTCAAGATGACGAACGGAAGAGCAAGTTCGCAGAAAACAATAATAATAATAAATCACGATAAAATATTTAGTTTAAATACAAATAACGATTTACTAAACGACTGGATTTTTTCCGGCATTCACTTGAAGTTATTATCTTCCCTAGTAAGTTAAATTTTTTATTTTTAACGTTAAAAGTATTTAAAAGTGTCTTTAAGAAGGAGATATATAATGTTTCTTACCGGAGATGACTTAAAACGGCGAAGGACAACAGAGGATAAAAGAGATATGTGCGGCTGAAAAGGATGATGACTACAATTAGGGAACAAAACACCGGTCAACCTACCGGTGTCGAGTCAGGGGAAACCCTATAAGAAAAATGTCCCTCCAAGGGAGATAACTGTGTAACGGACTAAACTAAGAGACATAATACATGCAAGATAAACAACTATTTTTTTTTTTGAAAATAAAACCACTTTTTTAATTATTGTAATTTATTTATATTTTTAAAAAAATGTTGTTTTTTTTACTATTGAAAAGACGGTTAAGTTAATCTTGGAACTCGACTGTTTTGTTTAGTAAACTACTTTATTGAATCGATTTTGAATTCAATTTCACTTTTAAATATTCGTGTATTTATGATCATATATATATATATTACATAAAAAATGCGAGTAGGAAAAGTAATATATATATATATATATATATATATATATATATATATATATATATATATATATATATATATATATATTGTACTACGCTGATGAGAGGTAATGACCTTGAAACACGCGTGTACGTAGATTACTGTTTTAAAAATAATAAATAAATAAAAATGTTATATACGTCCAAATTAAAAAAAAGGGCGACTTTCTAAGTAAATAAAAAAAATGAGCTCCGAGGCGGAGCCAATATTACCCGTATGTATCGCTTGAAAAATAACAACAATAACAAAATCTAAATTTATAGGCCGTTGATATTCGCAGCCGGCTGCGGCTATTCTAAAATGCTATTCGCAGCCGGTCGCATCAGCTGACCGGAAGTGACGTCAGACAAATCTTAAGTAAATTCTTGGCTAGAATTGTAAAAATAATTTGTTTTCTTTTGTAATAGAATTTAACAATTTCTTTCATTTTGAGCTGCTTTTTTCTCCCGTTTATTTTTGTTTTCTACAATTAATAAACCAGTTTACAAGTAAAAAATAAGTTGTTTTAATTTTTAATTACCAACACAGTGGCGAATTTAATTTTTCTCTCTCCCATTTTTTAGTTTGAGCGGAGAATTTAACGTCTTTTCATTTTAATTATTTGTTTTAGTTTTTCATTACTAACACAGCGGAGAATTTGGGGTACTCAGCGGAGAATTTGGGGTACACTAAGCCATGCCCATGCCGTTCTCTGCATGAGTCATGCAGAGAACGGCATGGGCGTGGCTTATCACTTGCGAAATATTTTTGTTTTTAGTAAATAATTTGTGTTTTTTGGCAAAGTTTATTTTTAATAAAATTAGCGTATTTACTGATATTTACAGCTTTTGAGAAGTCCTACCGCGACACGGAAAACTTTTCCTTTCTATAATTAAAAACAAATGCTTCCTAAATAATGATAAAAATTAAAAAAAAATATTTTGTCAACATTGGTGTAAAGCGCACGTTGGCAAAAATTCTAATATTATTTTCAATTTTGCGTTACTTTTTATAGCTGCTAGCGGCGTGTTAACACAGTTTCAATATTATCTTACCTTTAGAAAGCGCAAATTTTGAGATCAATACCGTCGACTCGACAACTTCCGGTTTCGCCGCCGGCCGGCTGCGAATAGCATTTTAGAATAGCCGCAGCCGGCTGCGAATAGTCACTTCGAATTTATAAGCGATAAAAATAAACAGTATAATTAATCTAGGGATTATGGCCTAACGGTTAAGGCACCGAACTGTGGTAAAAATTGGTCTGAGGTTCGATCCCTAGAAACAGTTAAACTACGCTGATGAGAGGTAATGACCTTGAAACACGCATGTACGTAGATTACTGTTTTAAAAATAATATATATATATATATATATATATATATATATATATATATATATATATATATATATATATATATATAGTAATTTATAAAATATATATGACGACTAAGCTACACTGAATATTCTGCGTTTCATCCACTGTAGGATTCGTCAGGCTTATGCGCATAAGCCTGACGAATCATACAGTGGATTAAACGCAGAATATTCAGTGTAGCTTAGTCGCCATATATATTTTGTAAATTACTAACTAGCTCTACCTACGTATTGAGCACTTTTGAAGTAAATACTTAAAGTTTATGCATAAATCTATACTTTCGTATATTAAATTTATGTGAGTAAATAAAGTAGTTATATATATATATATATATATATATATATATATATATATATATATATATATATATATATATATTACATAGCATTGTAGGGGACTAAAAATTAGAGGACACCGGGGAGGAATAGTCTGCCCCTTATATAGCTCTTGTGTTTTTCCCCCTTTGGTTACGGGCAGCCGGTGAGTCTTATTGAACTGTCTCCATTGTACTATGTTGTGTTGTTCTTTAAATGTTTGTCAATGTACAATAAATGTGTAAATGTAATTGTTTTATTTGTGTTTTATTTGTATTTTTCTGTTTAGTTTAAACTAACATGTTAAAAAAATCACCGTTAAAATAACATTTGACAAAATTTCAAGAGACTCTTTTTTCGTCTACTTCAGCAGACATGCGTAAACTTCTTTTAAAAATTTTCTTTATAAACACAGATTCTTTATAAACACAGATTCCTCAGTATTGTTCATTTGTTGGTTTTTTATCGTATTAACCAAATGCAAAAAACACGTAAAAATATCTCTCATGAAGAAAATCACAATTTACACACACACACACACACACACACACACACACACACACACACACACACACACACACACACACACACACACACACACACACACACACACACACACACACACACACGTTATATAACGTCAACTCTGGGAGTTTAAAAAGAGAAAAACGGAGTTTAACTCGTCAATAATATAAAAATTATTTTTTACTTGCGCAAATTTGTGGCAGACACCAGTCTTTCTCTTTTTCAGAAGCTTTTTCTTCAATTAAAAGTGAACTTTGTGAACAACAATTTTCAGAATGTTCTCGGTTACCACGTGTTTTTTGTTTTTTTTATAGATGAATTTACAGTTCGTATCTCATCCTCGTCGCCAGTTGATATATCCTGCGGTGGGTGGCTGTAATAAAAGGATATTCAAGAGAGGTATTCCACCGGAAAATAAATGGATAAAGAGGTTCTGAAGTAATAAAGAAATAGAGAAGTTTATTGAGAATATTTACAGAGACAGCATGTTACATTTTAAAGTGTTCCCGCCCAGGGAAGGCTCTCACAACCGGTGACCGGTGATAACGTTCTTTCGATAAAAAGTTCCGGCGGTGAATTGCTCATCTCGCCATAACAAGTATGTAAATGAAGGATTTGTTTGTATTTTTTAAATAATAAAATAAATAAATAAATAAAAGCATTAACCCCCCCACACACACCAACATATACCATATCCTTTAAGTGCCCAGAATAAATCAGTAGGTCTGCTCGTTTTTCCTTTTTCGATAAGACCTCAAGAAGGAAGGGTCAGACTCTTCAGACCCCAAGCTAAGCTAAGTTAAACAATTTTTTATCTATAACTTTTGAAATCTATTTTATCTTAATACAGATAACATTTGCAGTTTTGACTTACACTCGGAACATCTTAACTTTCTCTTGGTTCTTCTTTTTTTTGTTCTTACATCTTTCTGTCAAATATGCCTAATATTACTCTAACCCAGTGTAGGGAACTAAAAATTAGAGGACACCGGGAAGGAGTAATCTGCCCCTTATATATTCCTTGTGCCTTTGGGCACGGGCAGACGTGTTGATTTTCCCTCTCAAGGAGAGGAGAACCTTTTCCACCACGAGGAGGTCAGCTCTAAGGCCTTATTCCACCAGCCAGTGAGTCTTATTGAACTGTCTCCATTGTATTATGTTGTGTTGTTCTTTAAATGTTTGTCAGTGTACAATAAATGTGTAAATGTAATTGGGCTATTGTGTTTTATTTGTATTTTTCTGTTTAGTTTAAACTAGGCACCGCCAAAACTGGGGTGGGGGGTGGGGGTAGATCAGTACTTTTTGACGGATCGTCTTTTAAAAAATCTACCAAAAATCAGGTAATTATCCAATCAATACGAAATTTTCAGCGATTATTAAGAGAAGAATGAACTTTATAACAGTGTACTTATTTTTCATAAACGATATTCATATATATATATATATATATTTTTTGCTTACAAAACCCTCCCTTGTTTTGAGGGGGTACAAATATGCTTAAAATAATCATCTGAAACTGAACACAACATATTGTGTTGTTGTAAGGGACAGAATTATAGATTAAAAAAAAATTGTTTGCATACCTTATTTTGACGTCTGAATATCAGAACTTCGATTGTGTTTAATTATCCCGCTTTGAGTTTTGAAGTGTGAAATTCGGTGAATATGTTAAGTAAAATAATTAATTTAAGTAAACAAAACAATTTTTTTTTAATATTTATACGAAAAAAGCCATTTTAAAATCTTTGATAAATGAATTAACATTTTTTTAGCGAGCCGAATAATGCATGACCATTATTAAACAGGGTATGCTTTTAAGAATCGATACAAAAAAAATTTGATAAATATTGTGCCCTTTGTGTTAAAAATAGCATCATTTTTTTGATCCCATTTGAAAACATTTGCCGCCTTTCGTCTACGGTGGACCAAACGCGCTGAAATAATTTTTTTTATTCTGCTTTAAATAGCCCCCCCCCCATTTTGTGGAGCCTGGCCCCCACACACATACACATTAAAAACCAAACTCATACAAATGGTCACCCATCTGGTACTGGCCAGCCTCAGTGTTAATAATACATTGAAATTTTCGTCACTGAAAAATAAGGTTTTTTGGCCTGTTTGGTCTTCCATAGTTTGCTTTTTATCAACTACAAACGTAAACAGTGTCGATCTAGACTGTAGATCGACGCGAAGTAACTGGTTGCCTAAGTGGAATTATTTGAAATCCAGGTACTTATATTATAATATTTTTGCATATTCTCTTAAAACATCATCCTAAATCTTAGTTAGACAACAAATACATAAATTAATTATTTCAAAAACCTTTTTTTTAAAACATTTATGTACGTTATTTGTGCAAGACAAAAAAATGTCAATTGTTAACTTTTTGGGAAAATTTAACATTTAAAATTTAATTAAAAATAGTAGAAAGAGTTTTACATTATTCTGTTTTCTATATTATAAAATTCAAGGTTTTATCTTTCTGGAAAAAAAAAGTTACTCAGAAATAATGGATTTTAATAAATGTAATTCCGTTTTAAAAAACAACAACAACTTGATTTTTCGGCCATTTTTGACGGTACCTAGTTTAACCTAACATGTTCAATTAAAGTAGTTTAATGAAATCAAAAAGTAGTTTACTTAACAAAACAGTAGAGTTAAGTTCTAAGATTAACTTTTAATCCGTCTTTTGAATTAAAAAAAAATAGTTTTTCAAAAATAAATAAATTACAATAATTATAAAAGTTGTTTTCTTCTTTTAATAGTTGTCTATTTTGCATGTATTATGTCTCTTAGTTTAACCCCTTCAATAGTTATCTCCCTTGGCCGGGCATTTTTCTTATGGAGTTTCCCCTGACTCGACACCGGCAGGTTGACCGGTGTTTTGTTCCCTAATTGTACCTATTTACAATGCCTCCCCACGGGACAGAGTTAGACACCAGGGTCGTTTTTTAACGTGGAGAAAAGACAAACATAAAAATTGTCTCAGTCGTGAAGGATTTCTCCTCCACCGAAAGAGAACAAGAAATAGAAGTGCAGCAACTGCAGCATCTGAAGAACAGATACTACACTTTGATCTTGACCAAAAGCAGTCTTTCTAGCCGTCGTACATGTCTCTGTCTTTTATCTTCTGTTGTCCTTCGCCGTTTTAAGTCATCTCCGGTAAGAAACATTATATATCTCCTTCTTAAAGACACTTTTTAATACTTTCAACGTTTTATATATATATATATTAGGCACCGCCAAAACTGGGGGGGGGGGCAGGTCAGTACTTTTTGACGGACCGTCTTTTTAAAAATCTACCAAAAATCAGGTAATTATCCGATCAATACGAAATTTTCAGCGATTATTAGGAGAAGAATGAACTTTATAACAGTGTACTTATTTTTCATAAACGATATTTATATATATATATTTTTTTGCTTACAAAACCCCCCCTTGTTTTGAAGTGGGAACAAATATGCTTAAAATAATCATTTGAAACTGAACAAAACATATTGTGTTGTTGTAAGGGACAGAATTATAGATTAAAAAAAAAAAAAAAAAAAAAATTGTTTGCATACCTTATTTTGACGTCTGAATATCAGAACTTCGATTGTGTTTAATTATCCCGCTTTTGAGTTTTGAAGTGTGAAATTCGGTGAATATGTTAAGTAAAATAATTAATTTAAGTTAAGCAAAACAAAAAAAAAATTTTTTTATATTTATACGAAAAAAGCCATTTTAAAATTTTTGATAAATAAATTAACAATTTTTTTTTAGCGAGCCGAATAATGCATGACCATTATTAAACAGAGCATGCTTTGAATAATCGATACAAAAAAAAAAAAAATTCGATAAATATTGTGCCCTTTGTGTTAAAAATAGCATCATTTTTTTCGATCTCGTTTGAAAACGTTTGCCGCCTTTCGACTACGGTGGACCAAAAGCGCTGAAATAATTTTTTTTTATTCTGCTTTAAATTGCCCCCTCCCCCAATTTGGGGAGCCTGGCCCCCACACACATACACATTAAAAACCAAACTCATACAAATGGTCACCCATCTGGTACTGGCCAGCCTCAGCTTAATAATACATTGAAATTTTCGTCACTGAAAAATAAGTTTTTTTGGCCTGTTTAGTCTTCCATAGTTTTCGTCTCATCGAAAGAAAACGTAAACAGAGTCGATCTGAACTCTTCGGCGACGCGAAATATCTGGTTACATATATGAATAAGTGGAATTATTTGAAATTCAGGTACTTATATTATAATATTTTTGCATATTCTCTTAGAAAATCATCCTAAATCTTAGTTAGACAATAAATGAATAAATAAATTATTTCAAAAACCCTTTTTTTTTAAATATTTAAGTACGTTTTTTGTGCAAGACAAAAAATAACAATTGTTAACTTTTTGGGAAAATTTAACATTTAAAATTGAATTAAAAATAGTAGAAAAAGTTTTACATTATTCTGTTTTCTATATGATAAAATTCAGGGTTTTATCTTTCTGGAAAAAAAAAGTTACTCAGAAATAATGGATTTTAATAAATGTAATTTAGTTTTAAAAAACAACAACAACTTGATTTTGCGGCCATTTTTGGCGGTGCCTAATATATATATATATATATATATATATATATATATATATATATATATATATATATATATATTATTTCATCTTAACTACGAACTTTGTTTATTTTCTTTACCCACATGTCCGACCCCCTCCCCTCACTTCTAGTTATGTTGTTCATTTCCTTACGCATACGACTCCCCATTCAGCCTTTTATAACTTCTCGATTCTTATCTTTGCTCTTTGTGTTCTAAACAATGTTTTTTTTTTTTTGTTTTGTTTTTTTTTCAGTTTTTTCTTTCATTTTTTTCCGTATCTTTTATTGAACTTACAAGGGGAGATAATAATATCTACTCTTAATATACGTTTATTAATTAAACGGGTTAAAAATAGAAACAAATCGGACTTATTAGGGCAGATAATAACTTCCGGGGAATGCCGGGAAAATATCCAGTAAATAAATCGTTATTTGTATTTTAAACTAAATATTTTATCGAGGTTTATTTTTAGATATTTGACATTTCATTTAACTTAATATGAAAATGGATAATAAACTTTAAAATATCAATTATTGAATGCATTGCATTTTATACTTTCCTTTTCTTGAAAAACTCAGTTTTATTTTTATGGATACATGTGTCAAGTGACACCGATATGATGACTAAAATCGCAAATTATTGTCTTTTTAAATTAAAAATAACGCATGTATTTCTGTTTGCTTTTTTATATAAAAATAAAACATCGTAGATGTTAACAATTAAAAATACCTTTAATATTTCAGGAACATTACGATAAGCATTCATTCAATATTTTCACAAAAAATAATATAAAAAATATTTAATGTAGTTTTAATGATAAAATTATCACAAAAACTTTGCTTACATGATTCATTGATCGTTTTTCTCTCGGAAAATATTCACACTCATTTCCAGCCATGTGTGACACTCTGTTCATAAAAATCAGTAATCTTAAACTTCCTGCTATTCTCACGAGATCCTCTTTTATCTAAGCCTGCACAATGACACTCATTACAAGAAAACATTTATGTAGGATCGATTTGAATTAATATTTCTAACACGTAAATAAATGTAATTTCATCTTAATAAAGTGATTTCGAGTTCTTTGTCAAGTGTCGTTATTTTCCAGAGTTATTTCTATATTTTTATTTCATGTATGTGAGGATAAGCCTTGGTGGAAACATTCCATTAATCAGCGATCTCGTAAAATTTACCTTTAACGGTCCTGCGATAGGTGTATCAGCATTTTTGTGGAATTTTCGACACCCCTAACACAAAATTGCGAATAAAATATAAAAAAAAAACTCGTAATTTCTCTTTTAAAAGTGGGTTGTTTATTTTCTTTATGGAATATACTTCCAAAATAAACTATTAAAATTGTTTAAAAAATAGTAGAAATGTTGTTTTTTTTTCAAAACAGTGTTTACAAAGTACCTGCGAGCCTTCATGTAGCCATTTTTTTACGTAATGAAATCAATTGAATTTTATGAGTTAAATATTTGTCAATTTTTAAACTTTAAAAATCTATCAAAATTTTCCATTGGTTCAATTTTTATGATATTTTCAGGGTCAATGTGAAATTTTATGCTCTTTCCAATAAACCAAATATAATATTTTAGACAAACGTTTTTTTTTTAATTTATTTCCCCATTTTGAAATGTCTATTAAAAAGTAAATAATTAATTTATGCACCAAAGTTGTATATATCACAAATTGAAGATAAAAGATCAATAAATAAAATATTCTAATTTAAAACAAAACTTTTTTGGGGGAAATTTACCTGTAAAGTCCAAAGTGTAAAACCTTTTTTTAAAAAACCAGCTTATGTGATGTTTACATAGTTAAGTAATTATCAGATGTTGACGACAATTTTTTCTATTACATTCAATATTTTCTTATTTTAGATATTAAAAAAAAATTCACTCGATAAAGTAGGAATAAAATATATTATTTAAAACTCATGTATTTCATTAAGAGAAAAAAAATCAGCAGAGTGAGTTTGTTTTTTAAACGGCAAAAACTATTAAGTGAATGTGTTCAGTTTTCAAGGCGATGGCCCAAAATTCTATTTTTTGTTTACAACACGCAATAGAAAGAGACATTAATTGTGATGCTTAGCACCACCGAAGATTCAACACGCAATAGAAAGAGACATTAGCAGATATTTGTCTCTCTTTATTTCAACTGTGAACACACATCTGATCACACATTCTTTTGAATACTTGCTTAAAAAAGTATTTTATTTAAAAAGGACATGGAATATAAAATATAAATATGGATAAATTCTTTAAAATCAAGAATTGAAGTACTCATTGAATAGTATTTTTTATAGGTAAGTGATTTTTTTGGAATTTATATATATTTTTTATAATCGAAGTAAGTAAAATTGCGTTGATTTTCTTTAAATCTTTTTAAAGAAAACCGATTTTAAAAAAACAAATATTGCATAATTTGCTATTAAACCTGTTATTTTTAAAATTTTGGTCTTTGCTCCTTTAATTGAAAAAATAGGATTTGAATTACATTTTTCAAGTATTTATAAGCTTCGAAAGATAGTAAGTTAAATTAGTAAACTTCTCTCTCATATAAATATTAAACTGTTTAATAAAATAATACTAATTTTATCCGTGAGATTCACCAAATAAATCGGCTCTATTTCGAACTGATTTATTTTTTTATTTTTCCTCTCCAATTTTGTTTTCTGTTTTTTTTATCATAGATAACATTGGAAACATATTTTAAAGTTTATATTTTAATTAGAACCGTCTTTATGTATTTTTTAATCACATTATTTGGGTGATGGCTAAAGAGGTGAAGTACGAAAGAAACCAACAGTTTCCACGTCTAGCACGTTTCATATACCATTAGAGTCCAACCATAACATCACTACTAGGATCAATCATGAAGGTTCGAGAAGGTTCAGTGAATAACACGATTGCAAGATGATTGACCAACTGCATGGTCATAAGAGTTGTTAAGTTTGCATGTTTGATTGCATATTCTTTATTTTCTCATGTTACTCTGAGAAATGATGTCCTTTAGCGAGCGATGAAAAGTAAGGTGGCCTATATCCAAATAGAACTAACAAAAATGTCTCCTCCTAGTGACAATCATTAAGAGTTTATCCTCTTTGACCTCAAGATGGGGAAGGGGATTAAAAGGTAAAATTTGAAACGTATCTAAACGTATCTAAATTCCATAGCAAATAAATGGATAGGAAGCTAAAAGATAGATACACATGTTCTTTTACTCATAACCGAAAGAAAAATAAAAGTCCATAAGAATAGCAAAGAAGGAGTAACAGCAATAGTAATGAATATCAAAAAGAATTAACAATGAAACTTACAATCCAACAAATTAATAATTAATCATGCTTGAATGCTGCATAATTCAACTATCCACAAACACATTTGCTTGTAATATAACGTGAATGGTATATGTGCGAGAAAATCAGCAGCAGCTGTAGGATAGCTTATTAGTGTAAATATAAGAAGCAACCATCTTAGCACATATGCAAATTAAGCAAGTGTGCCCAATGCTGACGTCCCGGGAAGGTGGAGAAAAGAGAAAAAAGGACAGAACTTGACATGGAAAGAAAGCAACTGGACGAGTTTAGACTCATCTGCAGTGGGATAGAAAATGCGCTGCATGGTCAAAAAATAGAAAAAGCTGATCATTTGCTGACATATGTGAAAGATTTTAACTGCCAAATCATCAAAATGGTTTCCTCTCAAAACTAGAAACTAAAAACATGCCTTCTCTCTCCTTTTCCACAGCCAACTTTATGCCGCCATAGATTAAAGATCTCCTCTGTACATAAAGGAAGAACAGAAGAAGAAGAGAAAATGAAGGATATGCAATCAAAAATGCAAACTGAACAATTATCATGACCATGCTGTCGGTCAATCATCTTGCAATCGAGTTACTCATTGAAGCTCCTGAAACCTGCATGATTGGTCCTAGTGATTTAGCTATGGTTGGTGTCTAAGAGTATATGAAATGTGTTGGAGGCGGCAACGGTTGGTTCCTTTCATATTTCACCTCTTAGCCATCACAAAAATTATGTGATTAAAAACAAGGAAATGCATTAAGACGGTTCTAATTAAAATACATGACTATTTTTATAAAACTTTAAAATTGACATCCACTGTGGGTATTGGTGATTAGTCCTAGAGTGATATGATCACTTTTAAAATGGGCCAATATTCTATGAGATATGCTATTGATATTCTTAACCAACATAATAGCACTCAGATTAGCTAGTATGAATGAGCAAGGCTTGATTGTTGACTTCTGCATGTTTTCAGTGTCAGTATATTCAGAAACATACTTCGCATCAGTTGACTTTAAATTTGTCATGTCAAGGAATTTGATTTACATTAAGCTTAGGTGTGCGTTATTTACATTTTTCTCCGTGATCCTTCCAAACTGATGCCTGCCACCTTATTTACACTTTCAAACCTAAGCAAGAATGATGGAAGGCAGAAAGACTTATTTAAATATATTTTCCCATCCCCCCTTAGTTTCAACGCTTTCCAGCATCTTATCAAATTACATTTTTTTCACTATTCAACAAAACAATAATTACAATACAAAAACAAATACAATAATGAAACTGTCCAACAATGAAAATCAGTCCACAGTTCCTTTGTTAATTCTCCAACAATCAGAATCAGTATAATATATATATATATATATATATATATATATATATATTCTTTTTGAAATCAACACAATTATAACACAAGATAACCAAAAGCACTACATTATGATACATTATTTTACATTTTTTATTTTTATTTATACTTTTTTCTTTACATTTTTCATTTACATTGACATAACTATATTCATATTTGATAAAACAAAAGCTGCAGTGCAGTCATTACAGTTTTATTATTACTATTTTTTCTGTCCAAGAATAAGTTTTTTTTGTTAAATGTTTAATATGAGGAACACTTAATAAATGTTGGTAACCATCTTATGGTAAACGCATGGTAAATTAAAATTAACATTATTAGATGACTGTGTGAGTTAATAAAAAATCATTTCTTTTGTTTTTCTCATAATCTGTTTTATCTTTTTTTAATTATTCCTGGAACGAGCTTGAGAAAGGATAATTTTTTCAAAACAGAATAGAGGTCTTACATAACCTAAGCAATTCCATGTCACTTGTTCCTCTTCCCTACTTCTAAACAGCGAACCTACTTTAGGCCTTTCTGAACGGATCCTATTATTGTCTTTGACATTTGCAAATGATGAAAATAGGGGAAACCTCCTGTCCAAAATAAATACAATTTTCAACGTTATGCTGTGTCATGTCTCTCCTCTTCATCATTGGAACGTCAGACTCCTGTTGATCTGTGGGTAAATTGCTATCCAACTCATGCGCTCTTTCTCTATAAGCCATTAATATATTGTCTAATGGCAGGATCACGTTTCTGTTGTAGAACAAGTAGTATGGGAGAAATTCATTATTTCGCTCACATGGAATCTGACAGCTGCCAACATTTTGTTATATATATATATCCCATGACTGTTCATTGTTCGCTAAAATGTCATGCATCATCCTATGAAATCTTTCTATTTTCCATTATTTAAGGGTGATAAAATGACGTGGTCACATGATGTATGTTGAGGTCCTCCCATGCCTTCTTCATCACTTTAACATTTTTGAACCTATTGTCTGTTAACAACTGAATCCTGGGAAAATCTTATCCAACAACAGATGCTCCACCATTTCTGCATTCTTATTAAGGATCACAAAAGCCTCTGGCCAACCACTATACATATCGATGAAGGTCACTATGTACTAGTTACCTGAAACTGTAGGGTAGGTCCTGGAAATATCAGATGTCAGTTTTGCAAAAGGAAAAGGAGGCAAACCGCACTTCTGCATTTGAGGTTGTTGCTTTCTCAGGTTTCTAGTTTGGCATGAAATACATTTGCCTACGTATTCATTCACCTCCTTATATGAACACGGACAGAAATACTTTTGCTTATTTGTGTGAAACGTCTTATTGAGCATTATTATCATCATACTTCACTAACAGTCTTTTTCTATGATGCAACGGTACATATAATCTTATCATTAGTTAATCCTTGCGTTTCGACAAGTAATACATTATCTTGTCTTTCACTATGAACTATTTTTGTTCCATTTTAGACGATTTACCTTTCTTCATCCGCATCTTTAAATTTAAACATTTTTCTTATCTGCCTCTTAAATCTACACTCAAAATCATAGAACGTTCGGGCGATACTGATGAACCCTCAACATTTTTATATGATGCAAACATTTTTGGCTCAAAACGATTCGAGTTTATCGCACCTACCAAGTAATTCCAACCATCTATTTCTATCGTAGAAAATCATTGGATCATCTCAAACCTATGGTGCATGACAATTGATCCACACAAATATTTTTCTAACATTTCAGGTACTGTATGGTGCAGTTATATGCAGCCATACTCAAAAAGCCCACGTCTGTATTTTCCTATTCTGTATAGGCAAGTTTAATAAATATTCTAGCGATCTTTGATCAGTATAGATAAGGAACTTTGCACTATGCAAATAGCGAGTCAATTTATTGAGGGCGTAGTGTATCGTGTATGCTTCTTTTTATATAGTCGACCATCTCGTCTGCATGTCACTAACTTTATGTGATAAAAAGTAAATTGGGTTTTTAAGCTCTTTACCATTCCTCTGATCATACAACAATTTCCGATGGGCATTCCCCAAATACATGATAGATGCATGTATCTACAGTCGGTTGTCTTTTTCAGGATCAAGCTTAGCCAGTATAACCATATCTGCAAGCTTCGTTTTTAGTCTAGGTAGACTATCATGTGTTGTCCCAGTGGAACCTTGCATATTTCCTCACTCAGGCTCGCTTGTCTCAGAAAATTTTCTTTATAAATCGTTGATAATATGATGTGATATTGATGAAATTTCTAATTTATTGGTAAATTGACTTTCTGGCTTTCAACATGAGGTTGTGCTTATGTAAACTGGCTTGTACCCTATCTATGTGATCTAATTGACTCACTCATATTTGAGAAAATAAAAAAATTACATAAACTGGCTAGTACCCTATCTATGTGATTGTATCTGAGAATCTTAAAATATCATCGAAATAGGTAATGCATAATCTTGCTTCCCCTGTATAACTATGAACATTAATTATTGGAAGACTCTGAATGCATTTCAAGTCTAAGTGGCATCACGTTAAACTGAAATAAACCATAGTGGCAGTTGAACACAGTTTTTTTATTTAACCTGCCAGTATTTCTGTATGAGTTCATTCCTTCGAATATTGATACGCTTCTCCAGCGTATCGATTCTGTCCAAGAAAAATCTCTATTCTACTTCAGCAACATATCATATAATTAATAATAAATGTTGTGGATATTTTTAATAAAAATCAACACAATAAATTAAATTTTACCACATGAATTTTATTTTTTCAAATTTATTGTATATTTGCAGAATTTGCAACAATGAAATGAAATCCATTAAGGAATGAGAAGGACCTTTCGTCATTGGTAATTTAAAAAGGTTTGAAAATAATTCTAAATTCCTTCATAGAAATTATCTAAAGTTTAAATTTATCAGCTTATTTTCATACACTAAATTATATACACTTTTTGTGGAATCAGATGCAATCAAACATGGGAGATAAACGACATTTTTGTGAAGTATGTGGGTCTTCTTTTGCAGTGAAGTCTAATTTGGTGAGTCATATGAAAAGACATACGGGAGATAAACCACATTCTTGTGAAGTATGTGGTTCTGCTTTTGCACACACGTCAACTTTGTGGAATCATATTAAAACACATACAGGAGAGAAACCACATTCTTGTGAAGTATGTGGTACTGCTTTTGCACGGAAGTCAAGTTTGTTGGATCATATTAAAATACATTCGGGAGACAAACCACATTCATGTGAAATATGTGGATCTTCTTTTGCATTGAAGTCATATTTGTTGCGTCATATGAAAAAACATACAGGAGAGAAACCACATTCTTGTGAAGTATGTGGTTCTTCTTTTGCATGGAAATCAGACTTATTAAGTCATATGAAAACACATACAGGAGAGAAACCACATTCTTGTGAGGTATGTGGTTCTTCTTTTGCCTATAAGTCACATTTGTTGAGTCATATTAAAACACATACGGGAGAGAAACCACATTCATGTGAAGTATGTGCTTCTGCTTTTGCACGGAAGTCAAGTTTGTTTCGTCATATTAAAACACATACAGGAGAGAAATCACATTATTGTGAAGTATGTGGTTCTGCTTTTGCATGGAAGTCAAATTTGTGGAATCATATGAAAACACATACAGGAGAGAAACCACATTCATCTGAAGTATGTGGTTCTTCTTTTGCACAGATGTCAACTTTGTTGACTCATATGAAAACACATACAGGAGACAAATCGCATTCATGTGAAGTATGCGGTTATTCTTTTGCATATAAGTCACATTTGTTGAGTCATATGAAAAAACATACAGGAGAGAAACCACATTTTTGTGACGTATGTGGTTCTGCTTTTGCACAGAAGTCAACGTTGTTCAATCACATGAAAACCCATACGGGAGAGAAACCACATTCTTGTGAAGTATGTGGTTTTTCTTTTGCACTGAAATCAACTTTGTTGAATCATATTAAAACACATACAGGAGAGAAACCACATACTTGTGAAGTATGTGGTTCTTCTTTTGCAGTGAAGTCTAATTTGTCGAGTCATATGAAAACACATACAGGAGAGAAACCACATTCTTGTGAAGTATGTGGTTCTCCTTTTGCACGAATGTCAACTTTATTGAATCATATGAAAACACACACGGGAGAGAAACCACATTCTTGTAAAGTATGTGGTTCTTCTTTTGCACAGAAGTCAAATTTGTTGACTCATATGAAAAGACATACGGGAAAGAAACTAAATTCTTCTTAAGTATTGGTTCCTTTTTTGCACATTCTTCAATTTTTGTTTCCATACAGCTATATACATAGAAAGGCTATTAACTCTGACAGAGGGAGAAGTTTAAGTAAGCATCCCTAAAGATGCTGGTCTTAACAGAACAGAGAAGGAGAACATTAAATATTAAGAACTTATATAGTGCATGAGAAGAAACTGGAATCTTAAGAAAGTATCAATTATATCAGTCATTATAGGAGCAACTGGGCTAATGAAAAGAATGTCAAAATCTATCTGGCGAATATACCAGGTGAACCAAGTACAAGAGAAATACATCAATAGCATTTAAATCGATAGAATCTTTAAAAGATTTCTCGGTTAGAATGCTCCATCCTAAGCGAAAACAAAGTGATAAGAAAATGAATACAAACGAGATAAACCACATTTTTTACAGCCTCTATCACAAAACCGGCCAACCATTTTTCCCAAGACTGTCTTACAAATATGACAATCAGAAAACACGTATGCTACGGAAATCATCCAAAAGATGTGTTAAAAGTACTCCAGAACTTCCATTACAGGAAATAGGGTCAAACAATAATATGACAAGTATTTTCTGGATTTATTTAGCCAGGTGTATATAAGTAAGCAAGGTTTTATACACTGGCTTAAATCATGATGGATTCACTATAATCAGGACAGAATTATAATGACTGCTCACGATGAAAGCTTGATGACTAGTGCTTCTAAGAATGTGTGATAACATGTTGAATATCGAATGCTGCAGCAAGTCATGGGAACAGCAGTTTTACATGTAATACACCGTTTGCTATAACTCTACGATTCCTAAAGTTACGTGCCATAAAACTGAACTGTTAAACCTGACATAATTATATGAGACAATAAGTAGAAAGAAGTAACCTTAGAAGTTAATGTCTTCAATAATACTGTAAAATGTTAAATTTTGTATTCTACAGCAAATGCTTTGTGCAGCAATTAGACATGAACAACAGTTGAACATGTGCATAACTCTACAATTCATACAAGTACGTGTCTAGTAAACAGAGATATTTAACCTGACATAATGATACGCGATGAAAGAAGCAGAGTGATAGGAAAAAAAATAATGAAACGCCAGGGTCTTATGTACAGCATATAAAAGAAACTGGAATTTTGGAAAAATCTTTATTCCAGTAATTACAGGAGCAAATGAAATTAGACAAAATCTATCTGGCAAATATACGCGATGAACCAAGTGCAAGAAAGATTCAAACAATTCCACAAAAGAGACAGAATTTTAATTACAATAATAAGAATAGGTTGAAATATATGGATTTTAATAAGATTTTGTTAAATAAAATAAATTTTAAAAAAGGGAAAACCAAATTCCTGTGAAGTCTGTGGTTCTTTGTTTAAAAGGAACATTTGTTGCGTCATATGCAAAAACATACAGAAGACATACAGAAGACAAAAGAACTTTAATAGAACATTCAAATATTTGTGTATCTCATATAGAGTACATGAGGAAATTAGACGAAGGCATTAAGTATTGAACGTCTGTCATAACAGTAATTTTATAGCATCTGGTTGTATGTTCCATCCACAATGAGAATTAAATAATAAAATTTGAAAAAGTAAAAAAAAACTATATTCTTGTTATATGTATGTTGGTATTATTGTGTTAAAAATTGTGTTTCAAATCTGTGTTAAGAATTTTCTTTTAAAAACAAAGTTTTTATTCTCATGTAAATATCTAAAACACACCCGAAGTTACACACATGCTTTGTGCCAATGTCACGTTTAAACAGATATTTACTTTTCTTTTTAAATTTAATACATCTCAATAAAACGTCTATTTTATATGGAGTATCCATGTCTAAATATCTGCTTAAGGTTTTAACCTTTTACTATTGTTTTCATAAAAATATTTGAAAAGTAATGTTGTTTTAAAAAAATGTTTATTCTACAAAATATTTGAAATACAATTGGCGTTCAATACGTAATGACCCTGGCCCACTTCCCTTTGTCGCATCTAGTAGAAATGTTGCATATGCAATGATTTATATCTCTATGTGTTATGTGGCCAATTACAACTCTAAACTAATTGTTCCTAATTTACAAATGTTTGAAATAAGTTAAGTGTTAATTGAAACCTGTCAAGTGTCATGCAGTGATCAGTTGTCTTATATGAAATCATGCACACCACGTGAAACTTTTGATGAAATTAAACGAAACGATGTCACATCATATTATTCTTGTAAAACGTTGGCGTTGTGAATTCCAGTATCATGAAATTTGTAGCAGCACATAGATCTGGTTGCCCTTCATCTGTCATTGATGAGGCAACTGTCAGCCATGGTAATTAATACATTGGAAGCACTTGGACTCACCACATCCAAAAAATATAACGATGCAGCCTGTTGTTGGCAACGTCATGCTCACATTATTCTATGACTACAATTACAGAAGCTAATTATACAGCACAATTATGTTGACACACCGGTTCCCACCACATTACCAATGTTAAGCCAAGATGAGCCTGGCCAGTACAAGATGGGTGACCGTTTGGGAAGGCTAGTTGCTGTATGTACTGTGCCGGATCATAAAAAATTTACAGGTTGGTATCTGGTGATGCATTAATTCACTAGGAGAGATGCAACTTTCGTCTTAGACAATACATGCATCTAGGAGAAGGTAACTCTGATGTAGATGATCTAAGGACAGTGTATAGGTGCAAACAGGCGAGTCAGATGTCACTGTAATGTCGAAGGTAATTGCAACCGACCCATGTATTCTGCCAAGTTAAAATCATGTGATGTCTTCAGAGGAATCGGACCAACAACTGAAGCCTATGGAGAACACTCACCATGATTTTGAAAGGAAAGCGTTTTCCAGATAATGCAGCTTTATTTTTTAATTTCTGCCCTTCTACAAAAGCTATTCAATTTTAAACTGATTAGCTATTTACAACCTTGATGTAGATAGTAAATTGTGTAGTCGTTATATTTTGGAGGGATTTTATATTTTTGTGAACGAATCTGTCTACTTAGAATAATTGATCTATTATTATCAGATGAAAATGTTTTGTGTGAAGTGTAATTCTACTGACCTTCTTACACACTTTCCTCATGTCTAAATCAGTTGGCTTGGAAACATCAACAAAACCAGTGGTGTAAATGCGCCCATCCAAGTCACCAGTGATATGACAACATGAAATATTAAATCATTTCTCAACCTTTCAAGGAGCGAAAAGATGAAATAAATTAAACAAAATGTTAGAATAGATATTTTTATTAATTTAATTTTGGATTAAATAGTTTTATTCGGCATCGTTTTTTTTTTACCACGTACACACATAATTTAGCATTAAAATCTTGTTTCTTTTTCCAATGAATATTCTTACAATAACGATTGCTAGATTAGTTGGAGAAGAATATATTGTGACGTGCATATTTATTATAAAGTTTCAAACACGTCACATGTAGAGTGACATATATTCGTTTGCCGACAGGATATCCTTAGATGTACAACTAATTCTTTGCCAAAATTCATACGGAATCAAAAAAATCGTTAGAGGCGCATGGTCCCAATACGAAATGAAAAAAATCGTTAGAGGCGTGTGATCCTAATATATAACATTAAGAGCATTTATTTCCCAGTTTGTCAAAGGTTAGGAATATTTTGAGGTAACACGTTCTTGTGAGAACTAACTTGTTTTGGAAATGAAGATAGGAATTAATCAATACTACAAAGTATACGTGGGTACTATGCTAAGTTGTTTATTATACAATCCTCAAATATAGCACATCCATCTATTCACAAAAAATAAATTTAATCACCCTAAGGAATTCATTGGTAATTATTCTGTGCTGGAATGTGATTCATCTTATATAGCTAATATATAGTTAAAAGTTTTCCTTGCGAGCAGATCCTTCTAGGACAGAAAACTTCTAATTACTTCTTAATCAGTTTTTAATAGTCTTCCTGGAAATTCTCTTCTATCTTCAAACATGCAGGACACTTATTTGTCATATCATGTGACACTTGTATTTCTTATGCATTTTTCTAGGGAACAAAACTTTCAATTATGTCACCTGCAGCATGGCCTATTCCCATTTGCCAACTGGTTATACTGAGATGTATGTCTAATTCTCGCCAAAATTCATACAAATTTACAGATCCCAATATATATGTTTATTTCCAAGTTTATAACAGTTTTCGAAGGTTAGGAATATTTTGAGTTACCATGTTCTTGTGAGAACTAACTGTTTTTGGAAATGAGGATAGGAATTAATCACCCCTACAAAGTATAGGTAGATACTATGCTAAGTTGTTTTTTCTGCAATACTCAAATATAGCATGCCATCCATACACACAAAATGAAATTTAATCACTCTAAGAAAATCATTGGTAATAATTTTGTGGTGGAATGTGATTCTGTGCTATAATATGCTGCGATGTCGGGTAAATAACAGTCGCTGCAGTGAAATAGAGAGAGGAGCAGTAGGAGGTAGCAGGACTGGTGACGTCACGCATGGATAGAAGCAAGGGCAGTAAGTCAGAGAGAGTGGAGTGGGAGAGACGTGACAATATGAACAGCAGAAGAAAGAGAGCAGATGACAATGAATTCCCGCTAGCCGGTGACAGTTCTGTCAAGATGTGTCATGTATAATGGAAAGCACAGGAAAAAAAATGTCAAAAATAGTTAAAATTATTTCTTTTATTTGTTTTGCACTTCGATGGGGTCGACAGACGAGAGGAAGAACGAAAATGAGAACGTCTTCTATAACATTACAATTCATCGTATATAGTTTATATATAGTTCAAACCTTCTGCACAACATACAACAATTTAATTCCATTTCAATATCTGCATTTGTTTATATGCCTCACAGTGTGGCAATTCATTTCATAATCGGAATCTAACTTGGAGAAATGAAACAAATGCTGTGATAGAAAAGAAACACATTCAACCTCTGACAGCAGAAAGTCGAAGCAGATGCTTCTAGGACAGAACAAACGCTTAATACTATAACAAAAGTCTGATTTGTTTATATGCTTTTTACGGAATGAGACACAAGGTCAATTCATATTCAGAATTATGCTCTAAAAAATGTCAAATTAATCCAGCTGCAAGCAGCCTTCTTAGTAACCTTGCTATACTTCACGCAATAAATAATATAAAATTTGTGATCCGAAATTAGTAGCTAATGCCTGGGATAATGGATTCACGAAGCAAAACATATAATTGACTTTGGCTTTCACCAATCGCTTAATATAATTATTGTTAATATTTTGAGAAACCTCTCCTGTGGAATGCAGACGAGGCTTCCAAGCCATGTTTTGCAGGATAGCGTGCTCTTTTACTTGGGTGCTGGCTCTTCAAATACTTCTTTCCGACTCACGTCATGTGAAAGAGAATAAGATGAAGAGCTTCATTCAAGTTTCTCTCCTTGTCACAAACAGTTACATTTGCTCAACTGGTAGAGTGCTACGTGACAACAACTCAAGTTTCAGTCTTTAATCGATGTATGTTTTGACACACATGAGAATTAGAGATGACGAAACATATGTTCGTGGATATCTAACAGAATAAATACATTTAATTGAAATGAAAAGACAAATTCCATTATAATATAACTGTCATAGATGAATTCCTCTCTTTAATCGTTGTTAATTTTTAGTTAGAATGTTTCTTCTTTTAATACAATTATTTGTTTCGATTTTCTAATTATTATTTTTATAATCGTATTCAATTTATATTTTGATCTATGCGTATTAGAATTGCCAATTTCACACAATTATGCTGTCATAGTTGGGTTATACGCTCGGCACTCCCTTCAACCCGACAGCAACTAAGACGGTAACACGCAAAGACATCCACTCCCCAAAAGAATGATGCAATACCCGACTTGTTAAGACAATAAAAGATAAAAATGAAAGTTTTCAGATGTCACAATAAATGTTTGAACGCTTGACAACGCCTCCGTATATTTCAAAACACACGCATGCCCATGTAAAACAAAGTAATAACTTGGTGGCAATATAAAATAATAAAACAGTTCTATTGACAGAACGAAGATCCGATATTTTACACATGTCGACCACATCAGCAATATTAGACACAATTTCAATTTATATAAAAAAAATCCAGCTCCACAAAAAATTGTCCCTAATCTGATTCCTCGAAAAGAGATAATCTTTCCCAATTTCGCACATAACCTGGTCGGAAATCTTAGCAGTTCTTCAAAACAGATAGCTATTAAGGTTAAAGGCAATATTAAGTACGGGCAAAATGAATGCCGATGCTCAAAAAGGTATAAACATTTTGACCCCTCCCGTTACTTAAAAATTCACCAAAAATCAGGGGTTTAACCAATTTTAATTAAATGTTCACTATTTATAAAATAATGATCGGGGAATATAATGAACTCTATATTTTTATTTAAATCTTAGAGGAAATGTATTATTTTGTTTAAACAAAAATACCTTTACTAAAGTTATGGTTTTCAGTAGTAAATATTCTTTTTTATATAAATAAAGCATCGTACTTTGTAACAATAAAAATAAAATAATTTTTTTTTACAGTAACATTACAAAAAAGCCCCTAAAGTCCGTATAAATGAATTCGATATAACTCGAGGAATAACTCGAGGAAAAATGAATTTATCGAACTACCGATATTACCATTGAATTAAGCATTGCTTATTGAATATTTTCACACAAAAAATTATAAATAATAAATATAAATATAATTGCAAAAATATTTCTACTTTTTTTTTAATTACAGATTTCGCATAATTTTTATATACAAGATTTTAATAATTTCCTTGCTCGCAAGAATGTGAAACTTTCGGCGTAACATAATTTTTATATAATCTCGAAAAATAATTAAAAAATAATTATTTTAAGAATAGGAATATAAAAAAATAATTAAATTAAAAATGCTAAAAATTGATACAAACGTTCAAAATAGGAATGTATGGATGCACATTTGGGGGGGGAATCTGACACCCCTACATCCTTCAACTATCATGACTTCATTTTGAAACAGCGTTGTAATTGGTTGAAATTTTGGGCTTCCGTATATTCGTGTTTACAAACTTTTATCGGTTGCGTTTTGCCAAACGGCATGGTTACTTGCTTTTTGAGGGCTAATTAAGCTTTATTTTGTACAAACAAGGTGTTTTTTTTTCATTTAATTCAATATCTTAGGACTTTACTAATTATCTTTGAAATAGACCCAGAAAACTAATATTAATCTTTTAAAAGATTTTTACAATGAATTTATTTAACTTCAACATTTAGTTGAATTGGTTAACTCGCCGTGAAAACATTTTCATAACTTTTTTTCAAGTGTACAAATATTTTTTTCCTTTAGGAATTAACTTTAGTCTCTAATCTTTCAAATGCAATAAAAATAATCGGAAACCTACAAAACAATTATGATAAATCGGCTTTCAAAACTAGGTCCGCCTATTTTTGCCCACCCATTTTTACCCGTACTTAGCAATATATATTCGCAAGCCAGCTATCCTGCAGCTGCTGTTTATTTTCTCACATGTGCTCTGTTACACTGCTGCAGAAAAATTTTTATCCATTCTTTCGATATTTTGTAAAATGAAAACAAATATGAAAATATATACGTATGCCTAGATATAAAAATATATACATATGCATACATATAAGAATATATAATCTTAATAGAATCTTATATAGAAATAAATATTTTATTTTACTTCATTCTTATTGTTTTAATTTGTTAGAAAAGATCATTTTTAACCTGACTCTTGTCTATTAGTGAAGAATATTTTTTTCAATTGAAAGTAATGCTAATTTCTTTCAGAACTGATGTGTTCCTTAGAAATTTCAAAAATTCATTTCAAGGTTGAAAAATAGTATTTTTATCTGATGTAGTCATATGAAATTTCAAGAAGATTTTCATCAGTTTTGTAATTTCACTATAATAGATATGAGGGGAAAAAACGAATGTACACATATTCAAAGTAGTTTCTCTCTATATATTATAACATTCAGATGACATTATAACGGATGTTGTAACCCAACGTCCGGTTTACGAGAGTTAAGTTCCAAGATTAACTCCTAACTCTCTTTTCAATTTAAAAAAAACAACATAATTACAATAATTATAAAAACCTTTCTTTTTAAAATAGTTGTCATGTTATTCCATGTCTTATCTCCCTTAAACAGTTATCTCGCTTGGCCGGACAATTTTCTTTGAGTTTCCTCTGACTCGACACCGGCAGGTTGACCGGTGTTTTGTTCCGTAATTGTAGTCAGCGACCTCTCCAGTCCCGTTCTCTCTCGCCGTTTTAAGCAATCTCCGGTAAGAAACATTATATATCCCCTTGTAAAAACACTTTTTAATACTTTTAACGTTATTTTTTAAAAATTTTTTAATATTATTTCATCTTAACTACGGACTTTGTTTATTTTCTTTACCCACATGTCCGACCCCCTTACTTCTGGCTGTGTTTGTTCATTTCTTTACGCACACGACTCCCCATTCAGCTTTTTATAACTTTTCGATTCTTATCTTTTCGCTTTGTGTTCTCAACAACGTTTTTTGTTTGTTTTATTTTTTATTTTTATTTTTTAATATAAACAAATCGAACTTACTAAGGGAGATAATAACTTCCGGTGAATGCCGGAAAAAAACATTCAGTAAATAAAACGTCGTTTAGTAAATCGTTATTTGTATTTTAAATTTAAATTAAAAATTTTATCGTAGTTTACTTATGTTTTGTCATTTCATTCAACTTAATATGAAAATGGATAATAAACTTTAAAATATCAATTATTGAATGGATTTTATTATTTCCTTTTCTTTAAAAACTCAGTTTTATATTTATGGATACATGTGACCCGATATGATGACTAAAATCGCAAATTGTTGTCTTATTAAATTAAAAATACCTCATGAATTTCTGTTTGCTTTTTTTATAACTTAATATTAAAAAAATTTAAACACAATTCATTAAAAAAACATGTTGTAACGGAACATTTTGAAATAATGGAATTTTAATCGTTTTAATCTTTTAAAAATTAGTTAAATTTTATGAAGTTTTTTTTTTCTTGGCAATTCGAAAAATTTCGAAAAAAAAAACCCCGCTATTTAAAAATAAAACATAATATTAAATTGATATCATTTTTTTAATTGCAACTTCAAGGTAAATTTTTGTTCAATATGTGTATTTAAATTTTAAAAAAATAAATATTTTTTTACTTACTCTTATGTTTTATAATAAATAGAAATTTCGATAGATTTAAATATATTTTGGGTAAATATGAAGAATTACTCCACCCTCGAAAATTCCTTTATAATTACCACTCATGTAGGTTTTCGGGGTCGCTGAAAATGAAAATAATGTTTAAAATTACGGCAACCGAGTAGTTTCGAAGATATGAAGAAATGTTAGTTTTAAAAAGTGGGGGATCACTTTTCTATAATAATTTAACGTAAAATGATCACCCACTTTTTTTGGGTGGGGGCTCCTTTCTACCCTCGGAAAATCCTTTAAAATTACCTGTTTCGGTGGAGGGGCCGCCAAACACCCCCCGCCCCTCCACCGCCTCCCACCAAATGTAAACAGAATTTTTGTTAAATAATAATTTTTTCTGCTTGGTTAATGTTGGCACGTTATTTATGTTAAAACGGTTAATTAAACTGTATAAGCACCTGTTAAAAAACTATACAAGTCCTATAATTGAACGAAAAACAAACCAGCAGTTAGTCCCCCCCCCCCAAAAAAAAAACAAACAAATCATGAAGTGAATGCATTTCTTCATATCCAGGAAAGTATTTGTTTCCTGGAATTTTAAACGTTAGTGGTAATTTTAAAGGATTTTCCGAGGGTGGAAAGAAAGCCCCCCCCCAATCGTGGTCACAAAGTGGGTGATCATTTTACGGTAAATTATTAAAGAAAAGTGATCCCCCACTTTTTTAAACTAACATTTCTTCATATCGTTATTTTCATTTTCTCCGACCCCAAAAACCTATAAGAGTGGTAATTTTAAAGGAATTTTCGAGGGTGGAGTAATTCTTCATATTTACCATATTTTGTTTGAATTTCGAAAATATAAATATGGGGCGTGGGGCGGACATGCACTAAAAAATATTTCCCCTCGTATATTTTACGAAAACTGCATTTTATATTTTCACAAAAATAATATTAAAAAAATATTTAATGTGATTTTAGTAATAAAAATTTATTATCCCAAAAATTCTGCTTACATAATTTAATGACTATTTCCTCTGAGAAAATAATCAGATTCATTTCAAGCCACGTGTGACATTCTGTTCATAAAAATCAGTAATCATAAACTTCATGTTATTCTCATGAGATCCTCATTTAGCTAAGCCTGCATAATGAACACTCGTTACAAGAAAACATTTACGTTTGAACGATTTGAATTAATATTCCTAACATGTAAATAAATCTTATTTCATGTTAATACAGTGATTTTGAGTTCTTTGTCAAGTGTCGTTATTTTCTGGAGTTATTTCTATATTTTTATTTAATGTTTGTGAGGATGTGACTTGGTGGAGACCTATTAATTGGTGATCTCGTTAAATGTATCTTTAACGGTCCTACAGATACTCTACTACTTTTTACATCAAGAGATTCCTGCACCTGCAACCTCGGTGTTTTTTTCAATTTTCACCCCAACCAAGGCACAGTGCCACTTTGAAGCAGGGGGCTACTATCAGGGACTTAATTTGCAGGGGCATTATGAAGGGAGATAAGTAGAAAGATGTTTGTTCACATTACACTTGAACTTATGCATATCAGTACAGTTGGGAAAGCAGAATCCCGGAAGGGATTTCCAAAGACCTGCAGTTCTGGGGAAGAAACTATTGGAGTAAAAGGCTTTCTTGCACCTATGGATCTCTACTGTAAAAGGATGAGATTTAGTAGCTTGTCGGGTTTGTCGGGGGTAATTATGTCAAGGAGATACAAGTGTTTGCAGTTCGTCAGAGCATTCACCATTAAAGTATTTTTAAAACAGGCAGAGGGATGCAACATCTCGTTGATGGGACAGAGACTGAAGCCTAGATGACAGTTCAGGACCTATCAGGTTGGCGACTCTCTTTTGAACCCTGTCCAGGAGCGAGAAACAAGCAGCAGATGCACCAGCCCAGATGTGACAACAGTACTCCATACATGGGCGAATGGTGGCCTTATAGAGGTACAGGATACTTTCAGGCGTAAGTAGTTTTCTAGCACAGTAGAGGGAGCCAAACTTTTTTGCAGCAGCCTTGGCAATGCTCTCAATGTATCTATTCCAGTTCCTATACCCTGTAAACGTTAGACCGAGGAGTTTAAAAGAAGTACTTTCAGGCAATGTGTTCTTGGCCATGGCTACTGGTGGTTGAGAAGATTTCTTGTAGTTATTGAAGGAAACAAGCTTAGTCTTAGCAGCATTGAATGTGACCATCCATTTTTGTTCCCATTCCACTACATATTGGAGGTCATCCTCTAGTGTTTCTGCCATTTCCTTGGATATGTGTTCATTTGTTTTCCCCTCATATCTATTATAGAGAGTGGTGTCATCGGCAAATATACCCATCTCCGAAACAATTTTATCAGGGAGGTCATTTATGAATATCAGGAATAATAGAGGTCCAAGGATAGACCTCTAAGGTACTCCCGCATTTATTTCATATTGTTTAGATGTATGACCATCGAGGACAACTTGGATTTTTCTCTTACTTAAGAAGGATTTAATTATATTATGAATTCTTCCAGTGATTCCATATGATCTAATTTTCCTTAGAAGACCATCGTGCCATACCCTGTCAAAAGCTTTAGATATATCAAGGGCTACCACTCTGCCCTCCCCTGTTTTGTCCAATGAATGGTATATACGTTCAGAAACTACGGTTAAGATATCTGTGGTGAAAGGCCTGAATCCATATTGTTTGTCAGCCAGGAGTTTAGCAGCTGTTAGGTGCTGGACTAGGGCTTGATTAGATAAGGACTCAAATATTTTGGTGAAAAGTGGGAGGAAGCTAATGGGGCGATAATTTAGTTGGTCAGTTCTTTCACCAGAATTCTTGAAGACTGGTACAACAGAACCGGTTTTCCAGCAGTCGGGAAAGCAAGATTTTATTAAGGCATTTATTGTAAAGTTTGGAGAAAACTGGAGCAACCTTGGCAGAGCATTTTTTTAATAGCAAAGCCAGGGTGAGATCTGGTCCACATGCTTTTAAAGTGTCTAGGTTTTTTATAATAGCATGTACCTGAGAAGGGGTGATTTTCAAATCGTCTAGTGTGGCGTCTTAAAAATATATCCCGATTATGAATGGGTGAACACAGATTCACACGCGTAGAAGTTATTGACTCCATTCTACATTCAGTTTATTTTTTTATTCTAACTGATGACACACAAATACATTTTTATTACTTTTGATACCATGATTTTGTAATAATTTATACAAAATTTGTTATTAAAAATATTATATTTAAGCGTATTAAACGACCGGCCAAAGTTGGGCCCTCCCCCTCTCCCCCAGTAGGTATAAAATAAAATAGATTTTCTTACATTTTGGGAAGTTATATGCGATGTGTTGTTTCTTTTTTATTTCAATTTTCGGGAAGCGGAGGGGGGGCTAATGATGCTATTTTTCATTTTAAAAACAAGGTATCTTTTTTAATTCAATATCTTAAGACTTTACTAATTATCTTTGAAATACTCCCAGAAAACTAATATTTATCTTTCAAAGGAGGAAGTTAAATAAATTTGTCAATTTCTGAAGCCACCGTAAAAACATTTTTCACCATAAACTTTTTTTCACATGTAATTTTTTCCATATAGAGATTAACTTTAGGTTTTAATCTTTCAAAGAGAATAAAAAAATAATCGGAAATCTATAAAAAATATAAGCAAGTTTTCAAAACTATGTTCCCTATAAGTTTTCGTCATTAAATTGCACGTGCAACGAATTAGAGAATTAATAAAAATGAAACTTGTAATCTGTTCTCTCTCATGTAAATATTAAAATGTTAAATAAAATAATATTAATTTTATCCGTGATATTCACCAAATAGATCGACTCTATTTCGAAGTGATTTCTTTTTTTATTTTTCCTCTTAAATTTTGTTTTCTGCAAACTTGCTCTTCCGTTCATCATCTTGAATGTTAACTTGAGCTTGTAAAGCCAATCACATTGGAAAAATCGTTTCCTTTATAAAATTTTCACAAGTATAAAGTAAAAAAAATGTCTTTTATTCTTCATTCTTTTTCAATGTATTATTTTGTAGTTATTTGTTTTTGTGGTGTGCTGAAAACAAATATCTACTTCAAAAGTGAAGAGAATTCCTTTTTATGTATGCACTTACACATACCGAATCACCCACCACTGATAATATAAGGAATTACATTGCTTATTATTTGGACAACTACTTGCTTGCTGCAAATATATGTCCGCACTTGCATATACAAAAATGTTCACCAATGATAACGTAAGGAATGATACATATCTGTATACAGATTGTATTTAATTTTTGTTCTTTAATGTTCTCGTGTTTTTATTGAAAGATGAAATCTTAAGAGAAAACAAAAAATAACTTTTCGCTCAAAAAAACAAAGATAAAAAAATAACACCCTCTCCCCAGGTTGCCATAAAGTTTATGCTCATTTTATGTTTAGTTTATATTTAAATGTGATCCATCACTTTTTGAAAATGTAAATTTTTCATATTAGGAAAACTATTTCTCTGTGCCACTTTGGAAGTAGATCTTCATTTTCAGCATCCTTGAAAACTTTAAAAATTGTCATTGTAAAAGTTTGGATCAGGGTGGAAAGATTCTAGACATTGACCAAAATAACAAACCTTACAGGTAGCTTTGACTAAATTAAAAAAATAACCATCATTCTTAAACAAATTACAATATTACAGTTCTGAATTTTTTAGATGATGAATGAAGTGCTTATAAATGGGAAATTGTACAAATTTGGATTTAATAGACAAAGCTGACTTAAGGAAACAATGCATCATCTGGATAATGATCAACTACTAAGCATACCTGGTATTGTATTTAACACAATATACAATATGGAAATCATTAATTATAAATAATAATGTATACATAAGATAAGTTTCAATGGTATCAAGATTCACAGCCTCAGAAACACATTTGAAATGACTCCTCAAATCCAACAAGTCTGCTGATCATATTTATTGAAATTGGTTTTTTGCAATAAAAGCAAGTTCAATTGGGTAAGCAGTGATGACAGGCAGTACATCAGTCAAAGGAAGGATGAAGAATTTAATCCTAGGTGAAGAGTTTCAATGCTACGAGGTGGTGGAGGTTCAGTTTGGTGTGGGACGTTATTAATGCCAATGATCCAGGGCCTGTAGTTCGCTTGAAATTTCGAACTAATTCGCCCGAGAACATTATTATGATGACTGAGCATTTCCTACCTTATTTTGGCTGGAATTTGATTTATAATCCCATCTTCATGCAGGATAATGCTCCCATTAACACAATTGGCAATGTCAAGAGGTTCCTTGGAGAGAACGATATTCTGTATTTGGATTGGCCTGCACAATCTTCAGCCATCAATCCTATAAAAAATTACATCAGCAACACACACGAAATGATAAACTTTTAAATCTGGAAGAACTTTCAACAAAAATTAAAGTAAAGTACGACTTTCACCAGAATGCCCAAAAGATTGCAGACTGCCAAATATCAGAAGGACTCTGCTACTAAATATTAACTAGTTCATGGTGTTTCTGTTGTATTTCTTACATTAACGCTCTAATGTTATATTTAAATGCAATTTTCATTGTGCAGAGTTTCTTTTTGCCTTGTGGATATGAAGTTAATTTTTCAAATTAGGGTGAACACTAGGATACTCGAATTAGAAGTCAAATAGGAATAAAAGATTAAGTAAATTAGATATAAATAGTTTAGACAGTTATATTCAATGTAGCTTTAATTTCCGATTTTAAAATGACAAGTGCAAACTTTCTTTTTGGCGCGTCTTTGTGTAGTAATAATATGGAAAACATCTAGGAAAAGAGTTCCTCAAATTGGTATTAGGATTTTCTTCTAGGACCCGTTGTGCTATGGTTAGAGTACTTGGTAAAATTCGGTTGTAATTACATACTCCTGCACATTGAAAGTTCAATCATAGCTGAGATTGAAAACCATTTTGAGTTGGATTTCTAACAACACAAGAGCATGCTATTCATATACAAAATAAAAGGTCCGATTCAGAATTCTGAGTTCAAGAGAAAGGTTACAAAGTTCGACAAAATTAGATCGGAGGTAACAGAAACATTGTGAAAATGACACCCAAGATGCGAACAATATTGTGAAGAATAAAAATAATATGAATAATACATCCTCATCTCCAAAATGTAGATTTTTAATAAAATATTTGAAAAACAACAAACAACTAAATTTTGTTAACAAGTATTGCATGAAATTATACTAATCTGATTTTAAATTTCATGAATAATAAATGTAAATATTTTAAAAAATTTTCAATATAAGTAATTTAATTTCGCCACATGAAATATATTGTTTATAATTTATTTTATATTTCCAGAATTCGCAACAATGAAAAGAAATCCATTAATGGATAAGAATAACATTTCTTTATTTGTGATTTAAAATGGCGTCAAATAAATTTCCTCATATAAATCTTGTAAAGTGAAAATTTATAAGACTCACTCCATTGCATATACTTTTCAGGAATCAGATGTAAAGAAAATATGGCAGGAAAACAATATTTTTGTGAAGTATGTGGTTCATCTTTTGCACAGAAGTCACATTTGTTGAATCATATGAAAATACATACCGGAAGCAAACTACATTCTTGTAAAGTATGTGGTTCTTCTTTTCCATGGAAGTCACATTTGCTAAATCATATGACAACACATACGGGAGACAAACCACATTCTTGTGAAGTATGTGGTTCATCATTTGCACGGAAGTCAACATTGTTGAGGCATATGACAACACACACGGGAGACAAACCACACTCTTGTGAAGTATGTGGTTTGTCTTTTGCACAGAAGTCAACGTTGATGAGTCATATGACAACACACACGGGAGACAAACCTCATTCTTGTGAAGTATGTGGTTTGTCTTTTGCACGCAAGTCACATTTGTTTAGTCATATGACAACACACACGGGAGACAAACCACATTCTTGTGAAGTATGTGGGTTGGCTTTTGCATGGAAGTCACATTTGTTGCGTCATATGAGAACACACACGGGAGACAAACCACATTCTTGTGAAGTATGTGGTTCATCTTTTGGACGGAAGTCAACTTTGTTGCATCATATGAGGACACATACAGGAGACAAACCACATTCTTGTGAAGTATGTGGTTTTTCTTTTGCAGAGAAGTCAACTTTGTTGAATCATATGACAATACACACGGGAAACAAACCACATTTTTGTGAAGTATGTGGTTCCTCTTTTGCACAGAGGTCAACTTTGTTGTATCACATGACAACACACACTGGAGACCAACCACATTCCTGTGAAGTATGTGGTTCTTCATTTGGGCGCAAATCAACTTTGTTGAATCATATGACAACACATACGTAAGACAAACTACATTCTTACAAAGTATGTGGTTCTTTTGCAAGGAAGTCAAATTTGTTGCATCATATGAGACAATTAGAAAAATCTGCAAATTACATTGGTCTCCACATTAAGGCAGGTAAGACAAAGTTTATGACTTTCAATGTGAAAGGAGAGATCAGGGCTCTGGTTGGATCAACACTGAAAGAAGTCGCTGAGTTTATATATCTGGGCAGCAACATAGTTTCCATAGAGAGATATCGAAATTCGCTTCTCAAAAGCATGGACCGCATTGGATGGGCTGCGATTAGTATGAACTTCGAGACTAACTAACAAACTGAAAAGGCAGTTCTACAGGGCAGTGGCAGAGTCTGTCTTTGTTTATGGTGCTACAACCTAGGCACTCACCAAAATATTGGAAAGAAAACTAGACGACACATTCACCCACATGCTACGAACAGTATTAAATATATCTTGGCAAAATCATCGCATGAAGCAGCAACTTTATGGCAACCTTCCTGCCATATTTAATAATATCAGAGAAAGACGCCTACGATTTGCTAGTCATTGTCTGAGGAGCAAGCAAGAATTGATGAATGATGTATTGCTATGGACTCTACGACATGGACATGCAAGCAAAGGATGACCTAGATCCACAAAGATCCATCAAATAGCACACGATGCCAACTATGAACCTGAAGGTCTGATGGAAGACCGGAAACTCTGGATAGTAAGAGTCACATTGGTCTGGGCAAGGAGCCTGTCGTGATGATGATGATGATAATAATATGGAGAAAGTGGCAACACTAGTTGAAGTAAGCGTCCCTAATGATGCTGGCCTTAACAGAGGGAGAAAATAACAAAATACCAACGACTTATGTACAACATGAAAGGAACTCGAATCACCTCTCATTATAGAAGAAACCGTGCCAATTAAAAACTGATTTCAATAACTATTTTGTTAATATACCTAGAGAACAAAGTGCAAGAGAAATACACAAAAATTGCACTTACAGGGATGGTTAGAATCCTAAACAGATCCGGTAGAATATCCCATCCCTAGAAAAAAAAAATAATGATAAAATCAAAAGAGACAAACCATATTCTTGTGAAAAGAAACTAATAATAAAATCAAAATAAAAGAAACTAATAATAAAATCAAAACAAAAGAGACAAACCATTTATTTCTTGTGAAATATGTTGTCGTTCTTTTGACTGTAAGTAAGAAAGTCTTTATAGATTCGCTTAAAAGAGGATGTCTTCACTATTATCAGGACAGAATTTTAATGATGGCTCACGATCAAAGTTTGATGAGCAATTCTTCTAAGAAGATGAATAATCTCAGCAATGACAAGTGCAATTGGTACCACACAGAAATAGTGTGAGACTTTTGACATCGAACTCTCACATTATGGTAGAGGATGGCTACTATACAATAGAATATAATTCAATGTCTAAATATTTAGTGAAGGAGAAAGAAGCAGCCGTAGAAGGTGATAATAATATTGGGTTAAACAGAATGAGAGGAAGAAAAATAACAAAATACCTGGCAAATATACCTGGTGAACTAAGTACAAGAGAGTTTTTTTATCCACAAAAAAAATTTTAGAATCTTAAAATGATTGCTCAGTTGAAATGTGTGAGTTAAATAGTGAATGTTTGGAATCTGCTTAGATGTGCCATTACCAGTTTATGCAAAATAATTAAATTATAAAAGAGACACACCACATGCTGTGGTTCTTTGCATAGAAAGAAAGATCTGTTGTGTCATATGCAAAGACATTCGACACAGTTGCCAATACTTCCAATTCCAAACCTCAATGTTCTTTGGTCAAAACTTCCACTCTTTCAAGTTGACTTCCAACTCCAAAACTTGACACTATTTCAAGTTGACTTGCACACGATTATGTAGGTAGCACACCTTCTTAGTGACACACAATATGGTTTCCATTCGGCTAGATCTACTGCAGATGTGCTTACAGTTATATCTCATAGTGTTAAGGAATAGAGAGAGGGAGAGAGAGGGAAGAGGTCAGTTATAGTGTAGACACGTTGACCGGAAGTAAAGATCAGCTGATTGGATTGCGTGCAAGTCATGTGATCAGGTTAGCTGAATCGTTGAGATTTGATTTGGACTCAGAAGTGAATGGACGGCTTCCCGTTGTCTCCTCCTCTTCACTGGGGGGACGAATGCTGACCTGTGTAGAAGAAGAACCCACACAGGCCAATTTCACTTTCCACCTTCTGCAAGACATCTGGGGAAAAGTGAAATAAACTATAGAACTAATTCCTTGTCTTGGAGTGATTGAATCTTCATCCAAAAACAGGTATCAAGTCTCCCTTCAGGACGAGAAATTCCAGATGGTTCAACATCGAAGAAGCAGAGGTAGGTTCTGAAAATACATGTCACTCACACACGATTCCCTTTATGATACAACATAAATATATAATATAACACGTCATTTCTTCTAATCCATTATTAGAGATGACGCAACACTCACCCCTTTATTATAGAGGCAATACAACAAACACTCATATCCTTTATGATACAACAAGGTAACAATAGGATTAGCGAATCTCTTGACAGAAGCAATATTTCTAGGGCAATTGCTATTGACATATCAAAGGCCTTTGATAGGGAAGGCATAAAGGTTTACTTCACAAGATCTCCAGCTCTGGTATAGCTGAAAATGTCTTCTCAATTATTAAATCATTTCTCTCTGATAGGTTCATAAGAATAGTAGTTGATGGGCAAAAATCAGAAACTCACAGTATTAATGCTGGAGTCCCTCAGGGGTCCATCCTGATCTACATTAATGATCTTCGAAATCACATCCTTACATCATTCGTAGACATGCTGATGACACTACTATCTATGGTAACACATCTAAAACAGTAAACGATCAAGTTCTCTCTGATTATCTCTCCTCTGATCTTGAGCACGTGGTACAATGCAGAAAGGAGTGGCTGGTTACTTTTAATGCATCTAAAGCCAAGCTTCTCTCTTTACATCATTAACGTTCTGATCCCCATCTATCAATTGAAATGAATGGCTCTCGTATTGGGGAGGCCTCAAGTTCTGGCAAGCTTCTGGGCTTGACCATTACTCCTGATCTTAAATAGAACACGTACATCAAATCTTTTTCCACGGCCACTGGGAAAATGGTGGGATCCTTCTATCGATCCAGTAGATATTTCACTGCAATTCTCTATCTATATAAGAGCCAGGTACGTCCAAGGATGAAGTACTGTTGCCACATCTGAGCAGGAGCTGCTAGAAGGGACTTGTCCTGCCTTGATATTCAAAATAGACTTTATAGCCTCGTAGAAGATGTCTTTTTCTCTTTGCTGCAGCCTCTATCTCACAGATGAGATGTTGCGAGTTTGTCTCTGCTTTATCGTTATTGTCATGAAAGTGTTCGACTGATCTTCCATCTATGGCCCCCCTCGGCAAACTTTCACAAGAAAGACTCGTCTATCTGAAAACACTATCAATAATTCCCCTCCACTCTTTATCTGTGCCTAAACCTACACATAGATTCCATGAACTTAGCTTCTTTCTTGGAACTGCACGCATGTGGAATTGTCTTCCATTTTCCTGCTTTCCAGCTGACTATAATATGGTTGTCTTCAAATCCAACGTAAACAAATTCTTGATGAGCCGTTCACTTAAGTTAACAAATTTACTGAATTTCTATTACTCTCGATTACTATATTGTCCAATTGACTACTGTACACTCCTACCCCCTTATCCCCGAGTGGTCTCTGGTCCTTGATAAGTGGTTATGCCTATGTAAAAAATAACACCTACAAACTAAAATAAAAATAACTGAAAAGTCATATTTTTCTAATGTAATCTCTCTAATGAGAGAAAATATTATGATGCTTTGATTATGTTAATAATTTTCTTTAAATAAAAGTTTTTATTTTCATGTAAATTTTTAAAACAAAAGAATAATTTTATGTCGAGGTCACCTCTTTAGTTTTTTTTACTTTATAAATTTACTGTATCTCAATAAAAGGTTTATTTTATATTGAGTATTCATGTCTAAATATCTACTTAAGCGTTTGACCTTTTATCATTGTGGTTTTCATATGTTTATTGTGCAATTATCTAAATATGAGGACGTTCAATAAGTAATGTCCCTGACCCATTTACGTTTGTCTGATCTAGTACAAATGTGGCATATGCAATGATTTATCACTCTATGGGTCATGTAGCAAATTACAACTCTGAACTAATTGTTGGTCCTGATTTACAAATGTTTGAAATTAGTTAAGGGTGAAATGGAGCCTGTCAAGTGTCCTGCAGTGATCAGTTGTCTTATTTAAAATCACGCACACCATATGAAACTTGATAAAATTAAAAGAAACGATGTCACATCAAATTATTCTTGTAAAACGTTGTCATTGTGAATTCCAATATGTCAGGAAATCTATAGCAGCTGCACCTACATCTGGTTGCTATCCATCTTTCATTGATGAGGCAACTTTCAGCCATGGTGAGGCTTCCTTTTTTGAAGATCCATGCTCAACTAGTCGCTTAATCGCATAAAAGGTCATAATTAGTGCAGGGTCTGTAGAAACTACCTGATGGATTTCTGGGTAAATCATTTCTTAACCTCTTTTTTTTTATTAGAGGAGCAAAAACGTGAAATGAAATTCACAAAATGTTAGAATAGATTTTTAACTTTGGATTAAATAGTTTTATTTTGCATTTTTTATTTTTCCGTGTACATAAGTAATTTGGCATTAAAAAAGTGTGTGTTCGTTTTTCCAGTGACCACTGTAAGATTAGTTGATGAAGAATACGTTGTGACGTCCATATTTATTATAAAGGAAATTATATGAAACATTAATAAATATTATGATCACTAGTTAGCAAGTGCTAATTAAAAACATTAACATAATTATTTAAAAGAAAAATTGAGGAAAACGAATTTATAATGATATGATAGTTATTTTCAATCAGAAATATTCATTATTAAAAGTCGTGTTTGGTAGAAAAAGCAAAATAATCGCAAATGTAGTGAAGTGTGACTCAATATCTTCGTAGTGTGAATAATTATATATATATATATATATATATATATATATATATATATATATATATATATCAGGGTAGGTCGATTTTGGAGATGTGTGACTCAATATCTTCATAGTGTGCATAATATGCATTTGCATAGATCATCGTATAACGATTAGATCACTGTCTGTAGGTATTAAATTATTATAGTAAAAAATAATTACACACACACACATATATATATATATGTGTGTGTGTGTATAAATTCGTGTTCCTGTTCACAATTTAATTAATATATACAGAAGATCCATTACTTTACTCTTCCATTTATTCCTATATATTACGACATATAAAATTATCATATTATATTAAGTAAACTCATTATCATATTACATTAAGTAAAATCGATTTTACTAAAAAACAGAGGAATGTTAGAGAATTGTTTTAAGTTTTCTATTAAAATAGTTATTTAATCAAGTTTAAATATTTATATTGATACAATATTTAATTTATTTGGAATTATTATTTCCGATATTGACCTTTTTAAAAACGGGTCTAGAGTTATTTCCCATAGAAGCTTCGAAACATAAAAAAAAAAAAAAAATAATTGAGTTAACTAATTAAGTTTCTAGTTTGAAAAAATAATTCCGTGTAGACAGAAAATGTTTGACTTTTATTTTAAATCAAATGATAAAAAACACTTAAAAATAAACTGAATCGATTTTATTTGTTTGTTTTTATTATTCTTGAAACAGCTTTACAGTATCTTTGACCGCCCTGGGAATTGAAACTTAAGTCAAACTCTTAGAAACAAACAAAGTCCACCTTCACAAAACATGCAAATCGAAAATTTCCTTTTTTATGAAAAAGACTAAAAAAAGTACAAAAAATACAGAACAAAGGCAAGTCACGCATGCGTAAATGTTTAGAGACATTATTTTTTTCATAAAATCATAAGTCGTCTTAGAACATTGGGCAAAATAGTTTTCACATTACCTTTTCCCTTCATTCGCTTTTCAAATTTTTCTTTCTTTTTTTTTGTAACTCGGGCATTCGCTGCTATTTTTATTGAAACGAAAGTTGTTTTTATTTATTTAATGTGCAGGAGTTTTATTTCCAGCGCACAGACAACAAAAAGTGCTCAATATCCAGAGAATAGTTACTTCTCTTTGTATCCCTTCTGTCGAAATATCTGGTGGAGAGGGTATCACATACTTCTTATTTTGGGCGATTACATTTACATGTTTTCATCCGTTCTTTTATTTTTGAAATTGTTGTGGTGGTATCGACGTTGCCCATAATAAAAATAATTAATAATCTTAGTATAGCAAGTGTGTTTCAAACGGAACTTCATGTCAACCCGAGTAACATTATTTATTTAGTCCAAATATATAACATTGCAACAATGATTATGTTGTGACCTTTCGCTGCATGAAAAGATTACCTTCAAAAGTCTCGTAATGGTAACAGAAGAATAGTGATCGGTTTCATCGGGGCAAGAAATTAAAAAATCCAAATAACAACAACAGAAGAAAACTGGCGCCAAATCCAAACTGCTGTCTTTTCTCACGTGACACTTTTTTTACTCATGTTCACAAAGCATATCACCACTTGGACGTAAGAGGCTACTATTTGGGGACATGTCTGGTCAAGGCTAACAAAATATTTGTTTATGTTACATTTAAACTTCTGCGTATCAGTACAACCAGGGAGACAGGCAGCAGGAAGGGAATTACAAGTCTACCTGTTCGAGGGAAGAAACTATTAGAATAGAAAGCTTTCTGGCATTTAGAAACCTCAACAGTAAAGGGGGCGAGATCTTATTACTAAGCGGGTTCATGGGGATATGTACATCGAGGGGATACAAGTGAAACGAGTTCATCAGAACACAATCTATTAAAATATTTATAAAACAGGCACAGTCATGTAACATTGTGGCGATGGAACAGGGGTTGGAGCTTAGTTGATAAAGTGGGACCGATTAGATTAACAACTCTTTTTTGGACTTTATCTAAGAGGGAGAGACTAGTTGTAGATGCACCAGCCCAGATGTAGCAACAATACTCCATGCATGGGCGAATGGTGGCCTTGTAAAGGTACAGGATACTCTCAGGCATGAATAGTCTTCTAGCTCGATAGAGGGAATCAACCTTCTTTGCAGCAGCCTTTGCAATATCCTCTGTTCCAGTTCATATTGACCACAAATATTAGGCTGAGGAATGTGAAGGTAGAATTCTCAAGTGCTATTTATCATGGATATCTTTATGTTGACTCCTTCAACAAATGAGAGCGGTCGCTATGCAACAATTTAATATATTACAGGAAGGAAATCGTGAGTAAATTTCCTTTCTTCTCCTGAGGACTACAAGCAAGTCTTAGTAATTTCCAACACACTTAATTGTAAGAATATGAGCGTGGGATGAAGACAAGTATATGAGTTATGGATGATTTTTTTCACCTCTTTATCCCTTCGGGCAAAAGAGAGGGTTGTTGTTTGGCAGACGTTCTTGGATATTTCAGCCCAACCAGTTTGAGAAATTTGAAGAAATCTGATTTTTTACCCAGGGTACTATTTATATAGGCTTAGTTGTTTTAAGTTAAAGTGAATGTTTATGTTCAACAACATTTCGTACGCACAATATTTTCACAAATTCATTGTTATTCTAACTTGCATTTTTGCCTTCACCCGATCAATGTCTTTGCTTTGTTGTCAATTTAATTATTGTCCCTGACTTGCCATGACCTTTTCGTGGTTGTTGACCCGGCAACTTTCTAGTTACCAGCAGATTATTCAGAGATATTCAACTCTAACTTTCGCCCAAATTCATACAAATTAACAAAATTATTAGAGGCGTACGATTCCAATATATAACATTAAGAATTGTTATTTTTCTAGTTTAAAACAATTGTCAAATGTTAGAAATATTTTAAGTTAACATGTTCGTGTGGGAACTAACTTGCTTTTGGAAATGACGATAGTAATTAGCCACCACTACAAAGTATACGTAGGTAGTATGATAAGTTGTTTATTCTGCAATCCTAAAATAGAGTACGTCCATCGACATACACACAAACAAATAATTACTTTAAAAATCTCATGGTAATAGTTTTGTGGTGGAATGTGATTCATCTTAAATAAAGCATTGTAGTGGGGCCAGAAGTGTGTGGCCCCGACAAATCGCCGACCCCTAACATCGTGTGCGTGTGGTATTTTTCGTTCACTGTGTTTCTTATAGCCTGATCGTCATTTTTCTCATTGGTGACTGTGACTGAGAACGCATGTGCGTCCACAAGAGTAAATATTAAAATAAAATAAACATGAAAAACACAACACCAATGTTTCACATATATTTGATGGTTGCACTTGGGAGTATCTGTGTGTCTCCTCCCTGTTCTATCAATAATGTTACGTTTGTTTGTCAGTCGCAATCCAGCTCTTTATCTCTGTTTCAATGCTAAAAACTGTCCAACCGTTCTCGTTATAAGCTGCAGTCCGCCGCGAACGTCATCTAGTTATCAACAGCCTTCTCTACGTCTGTATCTGAAGTAGCTCCCACCCACGGCCACCTGGAAGCTGCACTTCCCTTGAAGTATGTAGGCTTATATTGTCATCGTCAAATCTAAAAGGCTCGATCTAAAACCACCTCCAGTTTCATTGTTTGCTATGCAATATTATAATATTTTTCTTGTATGAATGATAAACATCAGCGTATGAATTTTTTTATAATTATGAAAAAATATTTTAAAATTCAAATCCAGGATAACAACGTAAAATAATTGAAAAAAAAGATGGTATTAATTTTAATAATAATTTAGACAAATACGGATGCGCAAAAATGTAAATTAAAAAAAAATTGAAAACAGACAGGATGTGCATCCCTAGGTGTGTCAGAATTTTTGTAGGGATTTTTGACACCCCTAACACGAAACTGCGAATAAAATATAAAAACTCGTAATTTCTCTTTTAAAAGTGAGTTGTTTGTTTTCTTTTTGGATTATACTTCCAAAATAAACTATTAAAGTTGTTTGAAAAGTAATCAAAATATTTTTTTTAAAAAACAATAATGAATTTTACGAACTCAATATTTTTCAATTTTTAAACTTTAAAAATCTATCAACGTTTTTTTTTATTGATTCTATTTTTACGATATTTTCAGGGTCAATTTGAAATTTTATGCTCTTTCCAATAAACCGAATATAATATTTTAGACAAACTTTTTTTTTAATTCACCTCCCCCCCCCCATTTTCAAGTGTCTATTAAAAAGTAAATAATTAATTTACTCACCAAAGTGTTATATATCACAAATTGAAGAGAAAAGGTCAATAAATAATATATTCAAATTTAACACACAAAAGTAGTGTTTTTTTTTTTAGAAATTTACCTATAAAGTCCGAACACGTTTTTTTTTTTTTTTTTTTTAATGAAACCTTGGTCCTTGCTCCTTTAAGCGAAAACAAAATTAGGGCTTGAATTACATTTTTCGAGGAGTTATAAGAGTAGTAGTTGAGGGGCAAAAATCAGAAGCTCACAGTATTAATGCCGGTGTCCCTCAGGGATCCATCCTGGGCCCAACTCTTTTCCTGATCTACATTAATGATCTTCCAAATCATATCCTTACATCATTTGTAGACATTTATGCTGACGACACTACCATTTATGGTAGCACATCTAAGACAGTAAATGACCAAGTTCTCTCCAATTCTCTCTCCTCTGATCTTGAGCACGTAGTACAATGGGGAAAGGAGTGGCTGGTTACTTTTAATGCATCTAAAACCAAGCTTCTCTCTTTACATCATCAACATTCTAATTCACATTTGTCATCAATTGAAATGAATGGCTCTCGTCTTCAGGAGGCCTCAAGTTTTGACAAGCTTCTGGGCTTGACCATTACTCCTGATCTTAAATGGAACACGTATATCAAATCTGTTGCCAAGGCCGCTGGAAAAATGGTGGGATCTTTCTATCGATCCAGTAGATATCTCACTGCTGATGCTATTCTCTACCTATATAAGAGCCAGGTACGTCCAAGGATGGAATACTGTTGCCACATCTGGGCAGGAGCTGCTAGAAAGGACTTGTCCTGCCTTGATAGAGTTCAAAATAGACTTCGTAGCCTCGTAGGAGATGTCCTTTTCTCCTCCTTGCAACCTCTATCTCACAGAAGAGATGTTGCGAGTTTGTCTCTGATGTATCGTTATTTTCATGGAAAGTGTTCAACTGAGCTTCAATCTATGGTCCCCCCTCGCCAAACTTTCACAAGAAACACTCGTCTAGCTGTAAACACTATCAATAATTTCCCCCACTCTTTATCTGTGCCTAAACCTAAACGTAGATTCCATGAACAAAGCTTCTTTCTTAGAACTGCACGCCTGTGGAATTGTCTTCCGTTTTCCTGCTTTCCGGCTGACTACAATATGGTTGTGTTCAAGTCTAAAGTAAATAAGTTCTTGATGAGCCGTTCCATATAAGTTATTAAATTTACCAAATTTTCATTACTAATGATTTCTATATTGACCAATTTCTACTGTACACTCTTTAACCCTTATCCTTGAGTGGCCTCTGGGCCTTGATAATGTGGTGACGCCTTTGTAAAAAAAAAAAAAAAAAAAAAAAAAAAAAGCTTGGAAATATGGGGTAGAATTATTCACTATTTTTCACGAAATTTCTGACACACCTAATGCATCCCAATCACAATATTATCTTTAATTATTAATAAATTGGTTTCGGTTATTTTTGTTTTTCAATAAATAAATTGTTATCAGTGTAATCAATGATTTTAATGGACGTTTCTTCACATTTAAAATGCAATTTTACTTTCACGATTAATTTAATTTATCGTTGTGTAAAAAAGTTACTAAATATTTTTAATTAAACAGTTTGTACAACAAAATAAAATTACCCAATTTAATGAATATCTTTTATAATCTTCAAAGATACAGAAATCAAAATATAATAATATTTCAATTGTTTTATAAATTTAAAAATAAAAAAGGACTTTCTGATATTTGGGGCTTCTCTAGAATTTAGTGCGACGTGTTGGTTTTTGTAAAACTTACGTTTCTTGTTTTTATTGTGCAAAGCTAGATCTGTTATTAAACTCTCGCTTGAGGGGGGGGGGGCAATTAAGCTATTTTTGTACCATTTTAATTCAATATCCAAAGACTTTACTTGGTAAATAGTTCGTCTCAAAGTTGTATCAAGAAGCGGAACTTGATGTAAGAACGAAAACATGAAATCCTATCCTACGGAAACGAAACGAAACTTTGTCCGTTTTTGTTTCTTTTTAATTACTGCAATAAATAGTTTCAATTATTTTCTTTTGTATCTTAACCGGGTAAAGGGGGGGGGTGAGATAGCGTCATTTTTTGGTTTCGAAGGTCCATCAAAATAAAAACAAATAAGGCTGTTTGATTTCATTTCGATAAATGAGTACGAATAAATAAATAAGTAAATAAGATGTTTGATTTCATTTCGATAATAATTCACTACTGCGTATGAATAAATAAATAAATAAAATCCTTTAAAACATAAAGGTTTGGGGGGACGCTGAAAATGAAAAAAGAAATCCTTTAAAATTACTATGTAAATAACGTTTAAAATTTCAGGAAAAAAATAGTTTCTAAAGTATGAAGAAATTATAGTTTCAAAACCACTATCCATTATTAATTAAACGTAGAATTAGAACCCAGTTTATTGGCCACCTTTCGGTAATTTTTTTTTATGGGGGTTATTTGGTAATTGTGACCTGGTAGATCAACACAAAATCCGCTTTCAAAAACTTGTTTTCTAGGGGTTTTCGTGTGTGCTGAAAACAAACATCTTTTATACATTTAATAAATAAGGAGACAATTTATATATATATATTATTCCTTAATTGGAATTCATTTTTGAGATGAGCATTATATATATTAATTTATTTTTATTTCGGACTACTAGTCTCATCTTTATTAGTTGTTGTTTTTCATCTTTTTATTGGATTGTTTATTCACAACGTTTCGGCCAACTAATTCCTCTGGCCTTCGTCAGGTGGTAACCGCGACGGATAGGAACTTCGAATCTCCTAACTGCATTCTCAGCCATCACTGCCATCCGTAGTTGTTGTCGTCTCACCACATTTTGACCAATTAACCTCTGGCACGCTTTGGGTGGGATTGAAACCGCTATCTTCAGACAATGTTCATCTGGAACTGTAGAGATTCAACGTCTCTATCAACTATCCAATAAAAAGATGAAAAACAACAACTAATAAAGATGAGACTAGTAGTCCGAAATAAAAGTAAATTAAGGAGACAATTTGTTCGAACTATCGAGGCCTTATAATGGATACATTTATTCTTAAATCAAATTTTCACGCTACTGAAAAGATACTTTTCTGCATGTTTTATGTAATGTAACGCGGCGGCCATAAGCTATTTTTGTGTTTTTACCGAATAAAAGCATTACAATACATTAAAACACAAGACTTATCCATGTAGGTAGAAGAGTAACTTATCGAATCGAATAAAAGGATTAAAATACATAACTTATCCAGGTAGGTAGAAGAGTAATTTATTGAACCGAATAAAAGTATTAAAATACATAACTTATCCAGGTAGGTAGAAGAGTAACTTATCGAACCAAATAAAAGTATTAAAAATACATAACTTATCCAGGTAGGTAGAAGAGTAACTTATCGAACCAAATAAAAGCATAAAAATACATAACTTATCCAGGTAGGTAGAAGAGTAACTTATCGAACCAAATAAAAGCATTAAAATACATAACTTATACAGGTAGGTAGAAGAGGAACTTATCTTGTTTTGACACTTTTTTTGTTGGCTTCTCTTCACAAAACTCTTCAAAATGGTCAATTGTTATTTTTAATTACTTTGAATGCACCAAATATTTTTTATTACAAAATATCAGCAAAATGAAGATACAGAAGAAAATAATTAAAACTAATTATTGCAGTAATAAAAAAAAAAAAGGAAGAAGTTTCGTTTCGTTATGATATGATTTCATGTTTTTACAACTTTGAGACGAACTTTATTTCGTTGCGGAGGTAAGAAACCTGTCAATATAACTCTTTTTTGTACTTTGAAAATGTCCCAGAAAGTAGTATTTATTTTTTAAGGGATTTTGGGGGTTTACAAGGAATTTATTTAACTTTTAAATTTAGATGAATTTGTCAGTTTCTGCCGCCGTGAAAACATTTTTCATTATATTTTTTTTTTACCTGTAATTTTTTTACATTTAATCTCTTTAATTAATTTTTTCTCGTATAGATTAACTTTAGATTAATCTTTTAACCACAATAAAAAAATAATCGGAAATCTTTATAAAAAAATAAATAAAAATACGAAAAGGCAGTTTTAAAAACTATCAGTTTCCGCCATTAAATTAAAATATTAAATAAAATAATACTAATTTTATCCGTGATATTCACCAAATAGATCGGCTCTATTTCGAAATGATTTCTTTTTTATTTTTCCTCTTCAATTTTGTTTTCTGCGAACTTGCTCTTCCGTTCGTCATCTTGAATTTTAAGTTGAGCTTAAGAATCGTTAAGAATCGTTTCCTTTATAAAGCAGATTATAAAACAAAAACGTAAGTATTACTACATAGCGCACGTACGTGTATTTTTTATTTTCATCATTTTTTCATCGGATTATTATTGAATGGTCACTAATCTATCAGATTTTGTTTTCAATACTAACTTAAACATTAAAAAAAAAAGGTCAATACGTAATTCTTTATGTTATCAGTGGTGGCGTGGCCAATTCTGTATGCGTTTTCACGTACAGAATTGATAACATTTTTATTTATAAAAAAAAAATTATAAATTATATGTTTTTAAATGTTTCACAAGTCAAAAAAAATATCAGATTTTGTTTTCACTAATGACTTAAACATAAAAAAAGGTCAATTTCTAAAATCTTTTAAAATTACAAATATTCTTTAGAATGACGACTTTTATTGGTTTTCAAGGATGCTGAAAATGAATCAATATTTCAAAAGTGGTGCAGAGAATTAGTTTTCATGACATGCGGAAATTATTTTTTCAAAAAGTGAGGATCACTTTTCTATATAAATTTAATGTAAAATAAGCACCCACTTTTTGGCCACATTGTGATATTTGGAGGAGGGGCTGCCTGAAAGCCGTTTTAGTAAATTGTTACTTTTCACCTTAAGAGTCATCTTTACCATGAAGAATTATGTAGGTTTTCAGGTATGCTGAAAACGAATATCACATTTAAAATTGCCGTAAACAAGTAGTTGTATGGATACTAAGCTGAGTAATTCTTTATGTTATCAGTTGTAGCCACCATTCATAACAAGGAATTACATTGCTTAATATTTGAAAAACTCGTTATTTTCTTGTTAACTCAATTTTTTCTTTCCAAGAATAAGTTTCTCTTTTCTTTTCTTAAATATCTTGATATGGAACACCCGATGCATGGTTAATATCATCTGATAATTTAAAATTAACATCGGTAGATGACACTTGATGACTTTCATGCTCGAGTTTATAAACAAGAAAAAATTCATTTGTTTTTCTCATAATCTTTTCTTTCATAACTCATTCCTAACAATTCGCATACTCTGTCTAAATTGTTAACAAAATCATCTTTCAAAGTGTCACCTATAAAATGAACTCTGAGAAAGGAATATTTTTTTAAAACAGAATATAAATCTTACCCAACCTAACGAATTCCTTCTCACTGGTTCCTCTTCCCCACTTCCAAACTCCAATAAATATTGTGATATCAGTGTGTTCTGTGGCTCAATCACTATCCAACTCATTGGACTTTCCTCAATCAACATTACCCACAGATGTTCCACATGCGCCTTCTGGTGGCTCTTTTAATAAACCAGATCTCCAATCTTAAAATCTACTGATTTTATTTTCTTATTCTTGTTCTCTGTTAGTTTTTTCTTAACTTCCTGAATGTTATGCCTTATCAAAGTAAAAGATTGATGCATCTCTTTTAGAGTGATCTCGTGTTGCTCATCACCAATCACCATAGTTTACTCTACAAGGCATCAATATATTATCTAATGACAGGATCACGTCTCTGTTGTAGAACAAGTAATATGGTGAGAATTTTGCGGTTTCGCTCATATGGAAGCTGACAGCTGCCAACATTTGGTTTATGAATAAATCTCATGACAACTCATTGTTTCTGATGTTTTTTGCTTAACTGTCATGCATCATTGCATGAAATCTTTCCACTTCTTTCTTTCTTTGGTGATAAAATGACGTGATCACATGATGTATGGTGAGGTTCTCCAATGCCTTCTTCATCACTTTGTTAATATTTTCCGGCCCATTATCTTTTAACAGCTTGGGTGGTGCCCAAATCTGAGAAGAATATCATCCGACGACAGACGCACCACGGTTTTTTGCCTTTTTATTATTATTTTAGCAGTAGTACCCTATCTATGTGATCTAAGTGACTTTCCATAGTATCTCAGAATATAAAAATATCATCCAAATATGGTAATACATAATCTTTCTGTCCCTCTAGAACTATGGACATTAATTCCTGGAAGATCCCGGGGGCATTTTCGAGTACAAACGGTATCACATTAAAGTGAAATAAACCCCAGTGGCAGGTGAATTAAGTTTCCTCTTTATCGTTCTTATTAAATGTAACCTGAGAATAACTTGATGCACCGCTGTTTCTGCCTTCTTATTAGCAACCGCAAAAGACTCTCGCCAACCACTATACATATCAATAAAAGTCACTATGTGTTGGCTACCCAAAAGTGTCTTTGGATCGCGCTCGAAAATATCTAATGCCAGTTTTATAAAAGGAAGTATTTTTGCTTAATGGTGTGAAATGCCTTTTCTACAACCATTATTGTTATGGTAATGTACTAACACTCTTTTTGTAAGATGTGACATTACATATAACCTTATCAATAGTTTTTTGACAAGTAATACACTATCTTGTCCATCATGATGAACATTTTTGTTCTGCATCCGCATCTTTAAATCTAAATATTTCATTATCTTTCTCTTGATCTCTAATTTAATAAAAACCCAACAACGTAGGACGGTCGTTCAATACTAAGTGAGTTTCCATAGTGGCTTAGAATATTAAAATATCATCCAAATATGGTAATGCATAATGTTTCTGTCCCCGTAGAACTATGGACCTTAATTCCTGGAAGATCCTGGGAAAGTTTGAGACCAAACGGTATCAAGTTAAAGTGAAATAAATCCCAGTGACAGGTGAATGAAGTTTCCTCTTTAATGTAACCTGAGAGTACCTTGACTTCAGATCTAAGTTTATGAAGTATTCTGCCGACCCAAGCGAGGCTAATATGTTATTAATGACAGGTAATGCTCAGGTAAACTTCTTCATGACTTTATTTAAAGCCTTAAAATCTATGCAAAATCTTTTACTGCCATCCTTCTTTTCTACTTACAATATCAAAAAACTCCATGGACTATTCGATCTTTCAATTACATCTGCCTGCATCATTTCATCTAATTCGAAGTACTTCTTTACCCCATTTTTCTTAAGCCATCATGGCTTTTATCACACTTGTGTTGAGATTCTCTGCAACAAAGAAGTCACGGTGCAAAGACTGACGTTCTATTCCTACTCTTAATCGAGCAAGCCATTTTACAATTAATGGGGAGTCATTAGCTGTTCTTAAACTTTTTTAAAATATAGTTCAGGTTCCTGTCTAAGTTCTTTAAAAACACTATTACTAACATCTCTGTTCTCCTATCCACCAGAGTTCTAATCCTAGCTCCCTATTCTCTACTTGGTTTCCTCTGTTACATTTGTCTACCTATCTTTGGGAACTGTCTGGATTTATAGCCTCAACCAGAATCTGCCATATCATGTGACAAAACTTCATGGGCTTGTCTTCATACTCGTGTCTTGCATTAAGTCAGATCTTCCATTTAACTTTTGCTAGGGCTTTCTGATAAGCCGCTTGAACATCCTGTGGTTCATGTCTCATCACAACCATCTCCACCTTCCTGTGCCTGAGGCCCTCGATACAGAATCCCAATACCTGTTATTTGACTAGTCTGCTTCTCTGGTCTATCCCACTATAAACGCCTTATTCTAATCTAACTAACCTATGCATGTAGTCATGTCTCCCTTCTTATGTTCACTAATTCGACTTTGTTTGTTAGGGTTTGCAACAATTTACTAGTACCCCTCTAGGGACCTTTCAATTCTGCCCATTTTTAACTTTCATTGTTTAATATGAGTCTGTTCATGAATTTTTAAGAGAGCTATCTGACATTTTTCCTCATCCACTGCTCCTGTTACCCTTAAATACTTCTCTACATCATCCACCAACTTCCTCAATTCTCTACATCATCCACTCACCTCCATCAATTTTTTTACATCATCTACCCACCTCCCTCAATTCTTTACATAATCTACCCACCTCCCTCAATTCTTTACATCATCTACCCACCTCCCTCAATTCTTTACATAATCCACCCACCTCCCTCAATTCTCTACATCATCCACCCACCTCCCTCAATTCTTTACATCATCTACCCACCTCCCTCAATTCTTTACATAATCCACCCACCTCCCTCAATTCTCTACATCATCTACCCACCTCCCTCAATTCTTTACATCATCTACCCACCTCCCTCAATTCTTTACATCATCTACCCACCTCCCTCAATTCTTTACATCATCTACCCACCTCCCTCAATTCTTTACATAATCCACCCACCTCCCTCAATTCTTTACATAATCTACCCACCTCCCTCAATTCTTTACATCATCTACCCACCTCCCTCAATTCTTTACATAATCTACCCACCTCCCTCAATTCTTTACATGATCTACCCACCTCCCTCAATTCTATACATCATCTACCCACCTCCCTCAATTCTTTACATCATCTACCCACCTCCCTCAATTCTTTACATCATCTACCCACCTCCCTCAATTCTTTACATCATCTACCCACCTCCCTCAATTCTTTACATCATCTACCCACCTCCCTCAATTCTTTACATAATCTACCCACCTCCCTCAATTTTTTACATCATCTACCCACCTCCCTCAATTCTTTACATAATCTACCCACCTCCCTCAATTCTATACATCATCTACCCACCTCCCTCAATTCTTTACATCATCTACCCACCTCCCTCAATTCTTTACATCATCTACCCACCTCCCTCAATTCTTTACATCATCTACCCACCTCCCTCAATTCTTTACATCATCTACCCACCTCCCTCAATTCTTTACATCATCTACCCACCTCCCTCAATTCTTTACATAATCTACCCACCTCCCTCAATTCTTTACATCATCTACCCACCTCCCTCAATTCTTTACATGATCTACCCACCTCCCTCAATTCTATACATCATCTACCCACCTCCCTCAATTCTTTACATAATCCACCCACCTCCCTCAATTCTTTACATCATCCACCCACCTCCCTCAATTCTTTACATCATCTACCCACCTTCCTCAATTCTTTACATCATCTGCCCACCTCCCTCAATTCTTTACATCATCTACCCACCTCCCTCAATTCTTTACATAATCCACCCACCTCCCTCAATTCTCTACATCATCCACCCACCTCCCTCAATTCTTTACATCATCTACCCACCTTCCTCAATTCTTTACATCATCTACCCACCTCCCTCAATTCTTTACATCATCTACCCACCTCCCTCAATTCTTTACATAATCCACCCACCTCCCTCAATTCTCTACATCATCCACCCACCTCCCTCAATTCTTTACATCATCCACCCACCTCCCTCAATTCTCTACATCATCCACCCACCTCCCTCAATTCTTTACATCATCCACCCACCTCCCTCAATTCTTTACATCATCTACCCACCTTCCTCAATTCTTTACATCATCTACCCACCTCCCTCAATTCTTTACATAATCTACCCACCTCCCTCAATTCTTTACATAATCCACCCACCTCCCTCAATTCTCTACATCATCCACCCACCTCCCTCAATTCTTTACATCATCTACCCACCTTCCTCAATTCTTTACATCATCTACCCACCTCACTCAATTCTTTACATCATCTACCCACCTTCCTCAATTCCCTACATTATCCATCCACCTCCCGCAGTCACTGTCTTTTCTATTTAAAAATAGCTGCTTTTCCATTATAACAATGGCATACTACTGACGAAAAAAACAAGATAACAATACAACTCAAAATAATTTTTTGTTAAGAAAAATGAAAAAGTGAGCAAAATATTAAGTGAAAAAGTTTTAAACAAAACCTCCAAAATATGTGATTCTCCCTTTATTGACAATTATGTGTGAACACGTTGAAAAACTTTAATGAAAGATAAACATTATTTTAGAATTTAATATAAAATGATTTCCCATCATTCAGTCACATTTTCGGATGTTCAAAGCTAAAAACACAATATTTAAAATTTTGACCGCTAATCACAGTTTTAAATATTTATATGCTTGATAAGAAAATAACTCTAACTAAACATGAAATAAATTTTTTTATAATCAGATTATCAATTGCAAAAATCAAAAACTCAAAATTAAAACGATTTTTTCCGGATATCATGTTTATATATTGCTATTTACTCCAATAGAAAAACACATATAATTATTATTCTAACAGATTAAAACAGGAAAAGATTATTTTATTTATTTAACAGTGGTTGTTCAAATAAAACTTTAAAAAATTTTTTTCCATACTCGTCATGTTGAAATATTTTTTTTAGATAACGGATAAACGAGTGCTCAACTCTATTTCAGACACCCAAAATTATTAAAAGTGATATCTTTTCTGCCTAGATTCCAAATCTCATGAAAAAATTCTTCATACAAACACGGTATGAGCATTTGAAAATCTTATCAAAAACACCATTTTATGATGTTAACATATTTATAACTTTATTTGCTTAAAACTCTTAAAATATATAATGTACGTTATTGTTTATAAATTCATTTGAAAGTGTATTACTTTCCTAACAAAACGTTGGTATTTTGAGAACTTATAATTGTTTGTAAAATATGACTATTTTAGTAGAAGCCCCATGAAATGTGTGATTATCCAAAGCATTTTATCGTTCATGTGTATTGCTACTAATAAAAATATCAAAATAAGTTGGAAAGTTTAAGAAAACAATACAACAGAGAGCTAGACACAATATATTATTCCAGAGTGATTCGACTCTCCAGAAACATGTGCATGTCAAACACCTTGACTAATAGATTTCATGTTAATGGGGAAAATTATACAAATGTGAGTCATGTCATTAACTAACAGACATAAATGTTATTTAACACGAGTGACGTCATGTCATTAACTAACAGACATAAATGTTATTTAACACGAGTGACGTCATGTCATTAACTAACAGACATAAATGTTATTTAACACGAGTGACGTCATGTCATTAACTAACAGACATAAATGTTATTTAACACGAGTGACGTCATGTCATTAACTAACAGACATAAATGTTATTTAACACAAGAGACGTCACTCTAACAGAAAACGCAACGTTTGGAAAAGTATCAAGTATTTTTTACCCACCTATTTATATATTTTAAAAATAATTTTTTGTTAAATCTGTTCACAAATTTTGAATAAATTTGATTTTTATTTTTAATTATATTCCATGTCTTTTTCTGCGAAAATTTACAAAATAGAGAAAAGGGTTGTACCGCTCGTACATGTGAACCCAAAAAATAATTCAGTCACATTTTCGGTTGTTCAAAGCAAAAAACAACATTTTTTTTTAATTTTGATCACTAGTCAAAGTTTTTAAATATTTATATGCTTGATAAATAACATGTAAGCAAGTTTTTATAATCAGATTTACAATAAAAATGGATCTGGAATAAAAATCAACAACAAATAAACGTTTGTTTACAGTGGCCGTGTTGCTGCTGTAGGTGTATCAGAATTTTTGTAGGAATTTTTGACACCCCTAACACGAAACTGTGAATAAGATATAAAAAAACTCGTAATTTCTCTTTTAAAAGTGGGTTGTTTATTTTCTTTATGGATTATACTTCCAAAATAAACTATTAAAGTTGCTTTAAAAGTAATAGAAATATATTTTTTATTTTAAAAAACAGTAATGAATTTTACGAACTCAATATTTTTTCAATTTTTAAACTTTAAAAATCTATCAAAATTTTTCTATTGATTCTATTTTTACGATATTTTCAGGGTCAATGTGAAATTGTATGTTCTTTCCAATAAATCGAATATAATATTTTAGACAATCGTTTTTTTTTTAATTCAGGCCCTCTCATTTCAAGTGTCTATTAAAAAGTAAATAATTAATTTACTCACCAAAGTGTTTTACATATCACAAATTGAAGAGAAAAGTTCAATAAATAATATATTCAAACAAAAGAAATTTACCTGTAAAGTTTGTAGTGTAGAAGCTTTTTTAAAACCATGTTGTTTGTTTTTTTTTAAATCAAACCTTGGCCCTTGCTCCTTTAATTCAAAAATAGGGCTTGAATTACATTTTTCGAGTAGTTATAAGCTTGGAAAGGCAGGGGGTCGAATAATTCACGCTTCCCATTTTTAAATGTCTGTTAAAAAGTAAATAATTAATTTACTCCCAAAAGTTTTATATATCACAAATTTAAGATAAATGGTCAATAAATAATATATTCAAATTTAAAACAAAAAAGGTAGTGTTTTTTAGAAATTTACCTGTAAAGTCCGAAGTTTAAAACCTTTTAAAAAAAAACACGTTTTTTTTTGTTTTAATGAAACCTTGGTCTTTGCCCCTTTAATAGAAAAAAAATCGGGCTTGAATTACATTTTTCTACGAGTATAAGCTTGGAAAGACTATTTTTCACGAAATTTCTGACACACCTATCGTTGCTGCTCGTTATGATGCTATTACTAATACTACAGTATACACTCAAAATCAAAAAGATTTTTTTCTGGAGATCATGTTTTATAATTGCTATTTACCACAACAGAAAACCACAGACAATTATTATTGTAACAGATTAAAACAGTAAAAAGATTGTTTTAGTTAACAGTGGTTGTTCAAATGAAATTTTAAAAAAAAATTCCATACTCGTCATGTGGAAATCTGTTTTTACACAACGGAAAAACGATTACTCAAATCTATTTCAGACAAGCGAAACTATTAAAAATGTCATTTTCTTGGCTAGATTCCAAATCGCATGCAAAATTAAAATATATTATTATTATAAATGTATTTGTTAAAAACTCTTTAAACATATTATTACATTATTACTCTTAAAGCATATTATTACATTATTATAAAACATATTAGTACATTATTATTTATAAATGTATTTGTTAAAAACTCTTTAAACATATTATTACATTATTACTCTTAAAGCATATTATTACATTATTATAAAACATATTAGTACATTATTATTTATAAATGTATTTGTTTAAAACTCTTTAAACATATTATTACATTATTACTCTTAAAGCATATTATTACATTATTATAAAACATATTAGTACATTATTATTTATAAATGTATTTGTTTAAAACTCTTTAAACATATTATTACATTATTACTCTTAAAGCATATTATTACATTATTATAAAACATATTAGTACATTATTATTTATAAATGTATTTGTTTAAAACTCTTTAAACATATTATTACATTATTACTCTTAAAGCATATTATTACATTATTATAAAACATATTAGTACATTATTATTTATAAATGTATTTGTTTAAAACTCTTACATTATTACTCTTAAAGCATATTATTACATTATTATAAAACATATTATTAGTACATTATTATTTATGAATTTATTTGTTTAAACCTCTTAAAATATATAATGTACATTATTATTTATAAATTTATTTGCTTAAAACACTTAAAATATACTGCACATTATTATTTATGTATTCGTTTGAAAAAACAAAACAGTGGTATATTGACGACTTAAAATGCTTTGGTTTGTAAAATATGACTATTTTATCAGAATCCCCTTGGAATGTGTGATTATCCAAAGCATTTTATCGTTCATGTGGAATGCTATTAATCAAAATATCAAAATAACTACTGATAAAAATACATATCAAAATAAGGTGGAAAGTTTAAGAAAACAATCCATCCAGGGCTCTACAGACGAATTTGATTTTAGTTGACCTTTGACAACTAAATCTCTTATTTTACTAGCCAAATAGAAAAGTTACTAGCCAACCCAATGTAATGCAAAAATTTACTAACTAATGTGATGCTATTTTACTGTTATGAAAAATCAATAATATTCGGTGATGTTTTTTTTTAATTTTCGAATTATGAGATAGACAAAATGAAAAGGGGAAAATTCAGAAATTTTATTTAGTTTAAATTTTATCAAATAACTTGAATAAATAGCTTAAATCGTTTTTATTTTTAAATATTACTGCTCTGTTGATTTACAGTGTACATATATATATGTGTACATATATATGTGTGTGTATATATAGTGTGTATATATTTATATTTTGTATATATATTGTGTGTATATATATATTGTGTGTATATATATATTTTGTATATATATATATTGTGTGTATGTTTATATATTGTGTATGTATATATATATATTATGTGTATATATAGTATGTGTATATATATTATGTGTATATATATTATGTGTATATATATTCTGTGTATATATATGTATATATATATTATGTGTATATATGTGTATATATATATTATGTGTATATATATTGTATATATATATATTGTGTGTATATATATATATATCGTATATATATATTGTGTATATATATTGTATATATATATTGTATATATACATATATTGTGTATATATATTGTGTATATATGTATTGTATATATATTGTGTATATATGTATTGTATATATATATTGTGTATATATGTATTGTATATATATATATTGTGTATATATGTATTGTATATATATATATATATTGTATATATATATTGTATATAGTATATATATTGAATATATATATATATATGTATTGTGTATATATATATATATTGTGTGTATATATATTGTATATATAGTATATATATTATGGCTATATATATTGTGTATATATATATATTGTGTATATATATTGTGTATATATATATATATATTGTGTGTATATATATACATTGTGTATATATATTGTGTGTATATATATTGTGTGTATATATTGTGTATATATATATTGTGTAAATATATATTGTGTGTATATATATATATTGTATAAAAATAGTGTATATGTATTGTGTATATATATATATAGTGTATATTTGTTGTGTATATATATTGTATATATATATTGTATATATAGTGCATATGTGTATATATATTGTACATATATATATTGTGCATATGTATATATATTGTGTTTATGTGTATATATATTGTATATATATATATTGTATATATATTGTATATATATATATATATATTGTATATATATATTGTGTGTATATATATTTTCTGGTTATATATATATGTGTATATTTTGTATATATATATATTGTGTATATATATTTTTTGTATATATATATATATATATATTGTGTCCATATATATATTATATATATTGTGTATATATATATTATATATATATTATATATATATTCTGTATATATATTGTGTGTATATATATAATCCTTTCTCATTTTTTACAGTTAAAAAAATGAAATGTCATCCAATGATTTCAAAAGTACAAAAGTTTTCAATAAAAATCGGTAAAAAAGATTTTGCAATGACTATTTTTTTAATAATTTATAATATTCTAAAAAATATTTTTAAATTAAAATTTAAAAATTACATAATATATAATAAATAAATTCTATTTCCGAAAAAAAAACCCTCTGTTGCTGTCACCCCTCTATGGCTGTTACTCGGAGCAGACCGCATCCCCGCCCCCACCGCCTTAACTACGCTAGTGGGTAAACACCTCTGAACCCTCTGACTATTTATAGCCAATTTACAGCTTTCGTTAAGGTACGATCGAGTGCACACCAAGGCTAATCATGTGTCACATGTGCGCACGTGTATTAAAGTGACTTATCATATAGGCATAGTAATCTTTCTCAGACGATTTTAAATTAGATAGAAATTAATTTTTGAAAAATTGCGTATAATTTCGAAAAGACAATTGTTTTTTGTTTTTTTGTTGGTGAATAATATTTCAAAATTGACTTACTGCAGTGTGCAGTAGTAGCTTAAATTAAAAATAACGCTGTATTTAAGAGATAGCAAAATAATTGTTTTTATTTTTTTAATTTTCTAAAGACCTTAACCGCAAACCACCACTTTGCATGCATAGTTCTAATGTTATTCCAATGATATTCTTTTAAAAACTTTAAAAGAAGCCAATTACTGTCAAAGTTTTGCGAAATAATACCACGTGATCAATTTGATTTTAGAGATTTTATTTCCAAAGCCTTTCTTTTAAAAAAAAGTATATTGTTCTATTACTGTTGTACTGTTTAAATAATTTGACTTTGCTCGTTTTATTTTAAGAAAACATAAGTTGAAAAACATATTTCATTCACTATTAGAAGAGTTGTCAGTAAAAAAAAACAGTCACCAAAAAGATAAGCATATTTTTATTTTTAGTCGCCAACTGGAAAAATCACTCGTAAATGTAATTTACTCGCAGTGTAGATCCCTGCCATCAGAGAGGTAAACATAATATAGTATTCAAGAGTGATTCGATTCTACAGAAACATGTTGTTCACGGAAAGCCACTTATGAAAACAATCATGACTAAGAGATTCCATGTAAATGTGGAAAATTATACAAATGTGAGTCATGTCATTCACTAACAGTAAGGTTATAAAATCATTGAAAAGCTGTAATATGTGGAGAGATTGAAAAATCAGTTATGGCAGAAAATATATGGATGGAAAAGTTAAATCATTTACCATTATGGGATAAAGTAAAAATTATAAATAGAGAAGAACAATAAAGAGTAAGCTAAGTTATATATTATTTAACACGATAAAGGAACCATTAATAATAAATTAATAATATATTAATCTGTAATAAAAACTGTCTATACATCCATATATATATATAAATATATATATATATGATATGAAATAATAAATACTGATATAACATCTAGAAACAAAATAGTTCTTAAAATGCATACTAGGATTGCCTGCTCGGACCCGTAATGCTAATATATGTTGGTATGTTTAGAGTACTTGGTAAAATTTAGTTCTAGGTTACATACTTAACACGAGAAGTTTTTATCCTCAGTTAGATTGAAAATAGAACAAAAAATTACTTAGAAATTTTTACCCAGTCATCGCTACCAGAGTGTGCTAATCTCATGTACTAAATAAAACGTTCCATTCAGAATTATGTAAAGATTTTTCAGTTCAAAAGAAAGGTTCTCAAGTTCGACAAAATACACCCAAATAAGATCAGAGGTAACATAGAAGGTTGTGAAAATAACACCCAAGTGGAGAACAGTATTCTGAAGAATCAAATAATATGAATAATCAATCCTTATCTCTAAAATAAAAACGTGATTATTTTCAGTTGGAAAAATAAAAACACATTAATTTTGTATAAAATCCGGTATTGAATAAAAATATACTCATTTTATTTTTTAATTTCATTATTAATAGATGTTTGTATATTTTTTAATAAATACCAACATAATAAATTGAATTTTACAACATGAAATGTACTTTTTCAAATTTATTTTATACTTTCAGAATTTGCAACAATGAAAAGAAATTCATTAATGGATAAGAAGCACCTTTCTGCATTGTTGATTTAAAAATCGTTTAAAATAATTATTAATTTCTTCATATAAATTTTCGTAAGTTGAAATTGATTAGCGTGCCTATCATCACACACTTCATTACATTCCTACTTTTTGTGGAATCAGATGCAAGCAAACATGAAATACAAACAACATTCTTATGAAGTATGTAGTTCTTCTTTTGCACGGAAGTCAAATTTATTGCATCATATGCTAACTCATGCAGGAGAGAAATCACATTCTTGTGAAGTATGTGGGTCTTCTTTTGCATGGAAGTCACATTTGTTGCGTCATATGAAAACACATACAGGCGAGAAACCATATTCTTGTGAAGTATGTGGTTCTTCTTTTGCATGGAAGTCAAGTTTGTTTTGTCATATGAAAACACATACGGGAGAGAAGCCACATTCTTGTGAAGTATGTGGTTCTTCTTTTGCACAGAGGTCACATTTATTGAATCATATGAAAACACATACAGGAGAGAAACCACACTCTTGTGAAGTATGTGGTTCTTCTTTTACATGGGAGTCAACTTTGTTGAGTCATATGAAAACACATACGGGAGAGAAACCACATTCTTGTAAAGTATGTGGTTCCTCTTTTGCACAGAAGTCACAATTGGTGTCGCATGTGAAAACACATACAAGTGAGAAATCACATTCTTGTGAAGTATGTGGTTCTTCTTTTGCACGGAGGTCATATTTATCGAGTCATATAAAAACACATACGGGAGAGAAACCACATTCTTGTGAAATATGTGGTTCTTTATTTGCATTGAAGTCACATTTGTTGAGTCATATGAAAACACATACGGGAGAGAAACCACATTCTTGTAAAGTATGTGGTTCTTCTTTTGCATGGAAGTCAAGTTTGTTGACTCATATGAAAACACATACTGGAGAGAAACCACATTCTTGTGAAGTATGTGGTTTTTCTTTTGCACAGAGGTCACATTTATTGAATCATACGAAAACACATACGGGAGAGAAACCACATTCTTGTGAAGTATGTGGTTCTTCTTTTGCATTGAAGCCAAATTTGTTTCGTCATATGAAAACACATACGGGAGAGAAACCACATTCTTGTGAAGTATGTGGTTCTTCTTTTGCATTGAAGTCAACTTTGTTTCGTCATATGAAAACACACACGGGAGAGAAACCACATTCTTGTAAAGTATGTGGATCTTCTTTTGCACAGAAGTCAAATTTGGTGAGTCATATGAAAACACATACGGGAGAGAAACCACATTCTGAGATTAAAAACTTTGTTTATTAACAGAAAATTGTTATAATATAATGATAACTGGTGTACAACATGATTATGACATGTGCAACGTGATTATGACAATTGCTCTGGAATGAATTTGAAGATGTGCTATGAATGTGAGTCAAAAGTTTTCAAAAGAATGATTATCTAGGATGAAATTTGGGTATACCACTGCAATTCAGAGACCAAAGCCCAGTTTATGCATTAGAAGCACTTAGATGGACAACACCCAAAAAATTCAAGGCCACCTCCCTGCAAGATTTGTGAAAGCCTAATGTCATAATTTCCACTGATATGGATATACAAACAACAGGAGATTGCTTGTGAATTTCATAATACCATGAAACTGTGAGAATAAAAACGTTGTTTATTAACAGAAAATTATTAACATAATCAAAGAAAAACGATTAAAACAGATACTCAATTAGGGCGAGTTGGAACAAGGCGTGCTACACACATGTGTAAGCTAACTTGAAATAGTGTTGCGTTTTGAATTTGGACGTTTACACTCGGCTAATAAGCCAAGAACCACAGTCTATACAAAAACATGATATTAACGGATTCATACGCAAGAAAATATATTCTGTTTTCACATCCCAACTAATAACTGTGGTAATTTTCTTTGTGAGTAATTAGACCAGGGCATTATGTATTGAACGCCTATCATAACATCAATTTTATATTTTTTGCGAACATTTTTCAGCGACAGTTTCTCCTTCCAAATCATACGATAAAAAAGAGTATTGAAAAACGTTTGATTATCATTTACTGTTGCAGCATCAGATATCGATAAAAATTCAACAATTAAAAACTGATTAGCCATATACGCTATTGACTTAGTAAGTTGTGTAGTAGTTATATTTTGTAGGATAGTTTCATATTTATGTGAACGAATCTTTCTACTTAGAATAATTGATCTATTATTATCAGATGAAAATACCTTGTATGAGGTGAACTTCTACTGAGCTACTTACACACTTTTCTCATGTCTAAATCATGTAAATGTACGCAACCAAGGTGTACTTCTACTGAGCTACTTCTTTCTTTTCTTGGAGGAGCGAAAACGTGAAATAAAGTTAACAAAATGTTCGAATTGATTCTTTTATTAATTTAACTTTTGATTAAATATTTTATTCTGCATTTTTTTCCCATGTATTCACGTAATTTGGCATAAATATGTTTCTTCTTTCAAGATTTTTCCAGATTCAGATTGGAAACTCTTTTCTATCCTCAAACACATGACATACTTCTTTTCCATAACATGTGACACATTTCTCATATGTTTATCTAGGGAAACTTTTAATCACGCCACCTGCAGCATATTTCTGGTTAACGACAGGTTATCATGAGTTGTACGACTGTAACCCTCACCAAAATCATACGAATTAACAAAATTGTTACAGGCGTATGTTCTCAATATATAAGATTAAAAGTGTTGTTTTTCTAGTTTGAAACAATCGTCGACGGTTATGAATATTTTGAGTTAATAAATTCTTGTGAAAACTAGCATTTTAAAATGACGAAAGGAATTAATCACCACTACAAAGTATACATAAGTACTATGCTAAGTTGTTTGTTTTGAAATCCTCAAATATAACACTCCCATCCGTACACATAAAAAGAAATTTAATCACCTTAAAAAACGCCTTGGTCATAGTTTTGTAGTGAAATGTGATTCATCATATATAACTAATATATAGTTAAAACCTTTTGCACAAACAACATACAACAATCAAATTCTATTTCAAAATCTACATTTGTTCACATGCATCGCAGAGTTGCATATTCATTTTATAATTGAAATCATATAATTGAATAAATGCTGCAATAGAAAACTCACACATTACGAGGTTTTACCTGCAAACATGTAAATAACACCACGAAATCTGCTTTCTATGGCTTAAGTTAGACACAAGGTCAATTCATATTAAGAATTAACCTCTTAGAAATGTCAAGTTAATCAACAGCTGCAAACAACCTTTCTACCCTCGCCATATTTCACACAATAATACTATAAAATTTGTGATTCGAAGTAAGTAGATAATGCCTGGGATAATACATTCATGAAACAAAACATATACTTGATTTTACAATCACCAATTGCTTATTATAATTATTGCTAATACCCTGAAATAACTTCCACCATGAAATGTGGATGGGGCTTCACATGCATGTTTTTCAGGTTAGCGTACTCTTCCATATGTTTTTTGCTGTCTCTTCAAATCCCTCTTTCCGAATCACGTATTTCATAAACAGTGTAAACGAGGATAAGATGAAGAACTTCATTCAAGTTTCAGAAGCAGTTTTTTTGCACAACCGGTAGAGAGCAACTGCAGTTTTGGTCTTTAATCACACATAAGACTTAGAGATGATGAAACATCCGGTCACACCCGGTCAATATGCAAGCCTCCTAGACCTTTTTCTCTTAACTTCCCCTGAGCTATGTTCATGTTCAATTCATTCTCCTCTAGGATCCTCCGACCACTCTGTTGTATCAGTTAAGATAAAAACGAAATGTAAGAAGCCCCCAGACGTACCCCTCCACCGTACTGTATACCAATACTCTATGGCTGACTGGGATAGCTTCCGTACATTCATATCTGATTTACCTCTGCACTCCATGTTTAAAAAGGAAGTGTCCTCTATAGTATCAGATCTAATAGGCATAGACCAATTCATACCATCTAAAACATTCCAACAAAAACCTAACAGCCAGCCATGGTTCTCCCCAGAATGTGCTGCTGCTATCGCGCACAGAAATCACTTTTTCCATAGCTACCAACGTAATAGATGCACTGAGACTTAAGCTGCTTTCAGGACTGCCAGCAACCACTGTAAAAGAGTAATAAAAAATGCAAGAGAGCTATATGCCCAGTCTGTTAAATCCAAGGTAGCTTATCAGCGGCTTGGTTCCCACCAATTTTGGCAAATAACAAATAGGATCCTGAACAGAAGTGTGCGTTCTATCCCAACCATTATCAATGGACCAGACGTCATCTCGTCAGCATCAGACAAAGCCAAACTATTTGCAAAGAACTTTGCAGCTAATACTACCCTATGCGACGAAGGCCATCAACTCCCCATATTTTCTCCTATGACACAGAACACACTAGGTAACATACAAATATCCGTGCATGAGGTCGCCAAGCTAATCAAGAACCTTGAGTCCAGTAAAGCAACTGGCCCTGGCGGCATCCCAATTATAGTGTTAAAAAAGCTTCAACCAGAACTTGCTCCCATACTTACGAAATTATTCAAGCACTGCCTTAAGAAGAAGTGCTTTCCGACTCCCTGGAAGACATCATCAGTTTGCCCTGTATTTAAGAATTCAGATGATAAGTCATCTCCCTCTCAGTACAGACCAATAAGTCTCCTGTGTGTTATGAGTAAGTTGCTGGCATCCATATTGAATAGAGAAATAGTCAACCACCTCAGCAGAAACAACCTTCTTAGTGACACACAATATGGTTTCTGCTCTGCAAGATCTACCACAGATGTGCTGACGGTTATATCTCACAGGATTAGTAAATCTCTTGACAAAGGCTTCCTTTCTAGGGCAATTGCTCTTGACATATCAAAGGCCTTCGACAAGGTATGGCATAAGGGTCTACTTCACAAGATTTCCAGCTACGGTATAACTGAAAATGTTTTCTCAATCATTAAATCATTTCTCTCCGATAGGCTCATAAGAGTAGTGGTCGATGGACAAAAATCAGAGGCCTGCAGTATTAATGCTGGAGTCCCTCAGGGTTCAATCCTAGGCCCAACTCTCTTCCTGATCTACATCAATGACCTCCCTAAACACATACTTAAATCATTCGTTGACATCTATGCTGATGACACGACCATCCACGGCAACACATCAAAGGCCGTAAATGACAAAATTCTCTCTGATTCTCTCTCCTCTGATCTCGAGCGCGTGGTTCAGTGGGGGAAGATGTGGCTGGTTACCTTTAATGCATCTAAAACCAAACTCCTATCCTTACATCACCAACGCTCTGATCCCCATCTGGCATCAATTGTGATGGATGGCTCTCATCTGGGAAAGGCACCGTGTTTTGACAAACTTCTGGGTTTGACCTTTACTGCTGATCTGAAATGGAACACGTACATCAAGTCTGTTGCCAAGGTCGCTGGAAAAATGGTGGGGTCCTTCTACCACTCCAGAAGATATCTCACTACTGATGCAATTCTCTATCTATATAAAAGCCAAGTATGTCCAAGGATGGAATACTGCTGCCATATCTGGGCAGGAGCTGCTAAAAACAGCCTATCCTGCCTTGAAAGAGTATAAAATAGACTTTGTGGTTTGTGGGGGATGCCTTTTTCTCTACCCTGCAATCTCTCTCCCACAGAAGAGACGTTGCGAGCCTTTCCTTGTTTTATCATTATTTCCATGGCAGGTGCTCGCCTGAACTCCAATCTCTGGTCCACCCTCGCCAATCTTTCACGAAAAACACCCGTCTAGCCGAATCCACTGTGAAAAATTTCCCTCACTCTTTATCTGTGCCTAAATCAAAAGTGGATTCCACGAACAAAGCTTCTTTCTTAGAACTGCACGCCTGTGGAACTCTGTTCCGTCTGACTGCTTCCCACCGGACTACAACTTGGATGTGTTCAAGTCCAACTTTAACAAATTCCTAATGAACCGCCCCCTTAAGTAAACCCTTTATCAAATCTCCACACTAACGTAATGTACTTGCAATAATCCTTATCCCTGAGTGGCTTCCGGGCCTTGCTAAGTGGTGACTACTGTGTAAAAAAACATGTGTCCATGATTATCTAAAAGAATAAAGACAATCGAAATAGAAAGACAAATTCCATTAAAATATAATAATGTTACAGATGAATTCATATTTTAAACCCTAGTTAATATTTTAGTTAGAAATGTTTCTTCTCTTAATACAATTACTTCTTTCGATTTTCTAATTATTATTTTTATAATCTTATCCAATTTATATTTCGATCTGCACATATGGGTATTGCCAATTTCACACAATTACCTTATCATAGCCTGGGTTGTACTCATGTCCTGAGTTGTACTCTCTGCACTCCCTTCAACTTAACAGTAATTAAGATGATAAAATACAAACACATCCACTCTCCAAAATAAGGATGCAATACCCGGAAGTAAAGACCATACAACATTATCTAGTACAAGATGAAAACGGCCATTTTACAAAATTAATTAATCCGATTCAAAAACTCGTTAATAGAATAAAAGATAAAAATGAAAGTTTTCGGATGACACAATAATCGTTTGAGCGCTAGATAACGCCTCCATATATTTATATATGTTCAAAACAAAAGCATGTCCTTGTAAAACAAATGGATAACTCGGTGGCAATAAAAAATAAAAACGGTTCTGTCGACAGAACGAAGATCGGATTTTTTTTACACATGTCTACCACACCAGCAATATTAGACACAACTTCAATTTATCTAAAAAAAAATCCAGCTTCACAAAACATTGCCTCCTAACCTGATTCCCCGAAAAGAGATAATCTGTTCCAATTGCGCATATAACCTTAAGAGTTCTTCAAAACCGCTAGTGATTAAGGTTAAAAGCAATATAAAATAGCTAGTCAGCTATCTTACAGTTTTAAAATTCCTGTCGTCAACAGAAAACTATCCAGTAGACAGTACATATTTGAAATATTGTTAATATCAGTAGTGTAAATTTTTGTACTCATGAAAGAAAAGCATTTGGTTGCAAGGGACAGTTATGGCTGACTGACATTCGTTGTCGTAGATTTTTTTTTTCGTGTTAGTTTAATTTTGTTTTCTCTGCTGTACAGAGTTTTGTCCAGGCTTTTTAGTGTGTATCTTTGTAGTTATTTTACCGCCTGCCACCATGATGTGATAGGTAGGGCTAAGAACATAGACGAAGACGTGTTGGGGGGGAACGGAATACGTATATTTTATTCAGGATAATTACATAGAGAGTAAAGCTAGCATTAGTTTCATACTAAGTTTGTTTGCATGTAGTTAGTGCTGGTTTCGTATCATAACTAAATTAAATATTACTAATTTGAATATTTCAGAAACATTACAATAAGCAGTATTCATTTAATATTTTCATAAAAAATAATATAATTGTAAAAATATTTAATGTCGTTTTAATGATAAAAGTTATCACAAACATTTAAAATGTAATATTATAATATTTTTCTTGTGTGAATGATGGTGTAAACATCAGCGCAAGAATCTTTTTTATAATCCTGAAAACAAAAACAACAAAAAAAGAAGAATTTAAAGTCAGGACCATTAAGAAAAATAATTGAAAAATGGTAATAGTTTTAATAAGGAGTGATTTATTATTTTTTTTAATTATTGATTTAGAGAAATACGGATGCGTTGATTGATTGTACTAACAGGGGGTTGTCTAATTATTATTTTTTTTTTTTTTGCCTAAACAAGGTGTATTTTTTTAATCAATATTTTAAGACTTTACTTATTATATCGGAAATAGTCCCCAAAAAACTTATATTAATCTTCCAAGTTAAGTTTAAGTTTCTAACGACGCCGTAAAAACATTTCACGTGTACCCCCCCCCCGTATATATATTAACTATGGTTCTTTTTCAATATCTTTTCTTTTTTTCTCGTATAGACGTTTTTTTTTTCAATATCTCCATTTTTAATGTGTTTAGTAAACTGCACAAGCATCAAATTAACTTTAGGCTTAAATGTTTCAAACACAATAAAAAAAACAGGAATCTAAAAAAATGAATAAATAAAAATACGAAAAGGCGGCTTTAAAAACTATCAGTTTCCGCCATTAAATTGTACATGCAACGAATTAAAGAATTAATAAAGATGAAACTTGTAATCTGTTCTTTCTCATATAAATATTAAAATATTAAATAAAATAATATTAATTTTAGCCGTGATATTCTGCAAATTGATCGGCTGTATTTCGAAATGGTTTCATTTTTTATTTTTTCTCTTCAATTTTGTTTTCTGCGAATTTGCTTTTCCGTTCTTCATCTTGAATGTTAACTCGAGCTTGTAAGGTCAATCATATTTGAAAAATCGTTTCCTTTATAAAAGCAGATAAAGTTAATCGAAAGCAGATTTTAAAACAAAAACGTAAGTATTACTACGTGAATTTAGTATGGATTTTTGCGCATTTGCAGAATACGTTAAAAATGTAAGGGAGATAACTACATTTACTAAGCGAATAATCCTAATGAAAATGTTGATTTATCATTGAAAGGTTTTTCGCTGTTTTTTTGTTTTCAATATTGACTTGAACATAAAAAAAATAACTGCTTTATCATTTACTTAAGAAAAAAAATAATTTTATAATTTTTAAATATTTTTAACTAATGTTTTTTGTTTACTAAAGACAAAAATATAAAATATATAAATCTTAAATGTTTTTCATTGTTTAATGGTTTTTGTTTTCATCTTTTTTTCTATTTTTTCAGTGGATTATTATCATTAATCTATTATTGTATTTTTAATACTACAGCATAAAAACAACGATAAAAAAATCCAAAAAATATTTACAATAAAAAACTTTTATAGTTTTTCGGATGTGCTGAAAACGAATATATAATTCAAAAGTGAATTAGATTTAATGATATGAGGAAATTACTTTTTCCAAAAGTGGGAATCACTTTTTTTTATATATAAATTTAATGTAAAATGAGCGGTACTAGTGCACTTATTGGTCCATGCTGAAATAATGTTATTTTTAGAAAGCCATTCTTAACATGGGGAGGGGAGGGGTTTTTGTACCCATTCTGTAATTTAACATTACAATTTAATAAAAACAGATATCAAAAAACTTTAATTAAACTTGGAAATACTATTTAAAAAATAGTGCAGATCAATAAGTGCATTAGTATCAAATGAGCACCCACTTTCAGGCCACATGGTGATTTTTTTTTTGGGGGGGTACTGTCTGAAAGCCGTTTTTTTTAAAATTTGTACTTACTTTTGACCTTAACAATTACCTTTAACATGACGAATTCTATTGGTTTTTTGTATGCTGAAAACGAATATTCCATTAAACTTTATCGCAAACAAGTCGTTTTTCAAATATTATACAATGTAAAGAATTGGCCACTACTGATAACATAAGGAATTATACTGCTTAATAATCAGGAAACTACTTTGCGGTAGAAATATGCATATGCTTGCACATACAGAAATGGTCACCACTGATAACATAAGGAATGACACATCTATATACATATTTTTCTCTTTTGTCTGTTCTTTAATGTGAAATTAGAAAAATAACTTTTACCTCAACTCACTAGGTGGCCATAAGTGGGTGCTTATTTTGCGTTACATTTTTAATGAAATGTGATACCTTACTTTTTAAAAAAGTACATTTTTCGTGTCATTATTTTTCTGTGCCACTTTTAAAGGATATATTCGTTTTTAGCACCTCCTGAAAACTTATAAAATTGTAATTATAAAAGTTGGGGGGTGGGTGGGGGGGTTTGAAAGATTCTAGACATTGACCAGTACAACTTCTTTATGGTTTACAATGAAAAAAACATTATGCATTTTAAATGATTTTCACTGGTCTAAAGTACAAAACAAAATGTTCGAGGCATGCATGGAAGTAGTACGCTCCTGTATACTTGTCACTAATCTACTAGATTATTAAAAAAAATCAAAATATTAACAATTTTTAAGTTGTGCTCTGTTTCTAATACAAAGTTCTATTAAATCGATCCCCCATTTTGGAAATATCAACTTTTCAGTAAATTTTGCGAATTTAGCCATTTTTTAAAAGCTTTTTTGACATTTAGTTGTTTTCTCATTTCTTTAATTAAATGTTTGTATTCTCATGTAGTGGTTTCAATATGGGGGATCGATGTATTAGAAACTGTGTACACACGTACGTATACCAAAGAGTTTTCCTTACAATTTTTAAGTTGTGCTCTGTTTCTAATTCAAAGTTCTAGTAAATCGATCTCCCATTTTGGAAACATCGACTTTTTCAGCCAATTTTGAGAATTTAGCCTTTTTTTTTAGCTTTTTTATATTAGTTTTCATTTTTTCCTTTCTTTAAATTTTTTTATTCTTGTCTAGTACTTTCAATAAGAGGGATCGATGTATTAAAAACTGTACATTCGAATCTCTTGTAGAGTGATCTCGTGTCATTATGTACTGACTAAATCATGTATATATTGGAGAGCCTGGTGAGAATTTCGTCATTTCACTCACATTGAATCTGACAGCCACCAACATTTGGTTTATGTATATATCACATGACTGTTCATTGTTCCCAACTTTTCACTAAAACGTTCTACTTTGCCATTAGTTTGTGGTGATAAAATGATGTGCTCACATGATGTATGTTGAGGTCCTACAATGCCTTCTTCATCAATTTGTTTACATTTTCTGTTAACAACTAAAGTGGTGACCCGAATCTGGGAAACATTTCACCCAACAGCAGATAAACCACTGTTTCAGCCTTTTTGTAAAAGATTGGAAAAACCTCCCGCAAACCACTATACATATCGATGAACATCAATATATATTGTTTACGCAAAACTGTAAGGTAGGGGCCGGAAATATCCATTGCCAGTTTTGCAAAAGGAAAACGAAACAAATTCATTCAAGGTTTTTGCTTGTTTATGTTTCTAGTTTGGCATGGAATACATTTGCCTACATATTCATAAACGCGGTCAGAAATATTTTTGCTTATGTAATGTAAATTATATATATATATATATATATATATATATATATATATATATATATATATATATATATACTAGCTGTACCCGGCCACGCGTTGCTGTGGCTCAGTTTTTTAAAATGGAACACATGTGAAAGTAGAGAAAAGTTTGATTCTTTTTTTCAAGAGAATGTACAAATTATTTATTTTTTTTTAAACAGATGTTAAGAAAATAAACAGAAAAATACTTCCATCATTAATTATGCAAAAAAAATAAATAAAATGTTGATTTAGTGTTTCAATATGCTTATAAATTACGATAAAACTTGCTGAGTATGCACTGTTTTACAGTTGTTGTAAAAATGGAATGGAAACTTAAATTTCGCTTCATTTTAATCTTTCTTATTTTTTTAATTGTGCCCCCCAAACGAATATAATCAAAACAGTAACATTCAACAATTGTACTTTATGTATATAAAACACAAAATATTTATTAAAAAAAAAATTAACAAAAAAAAATTAATAACGAAAGGGAAATAATTCCATTTTTTAAACGAAAAAGTCAGTTTACCTTACTTACTGTATTAATGCTATTTTTTTAAGCAAGAAAAAAAAGGTAAATATCCAGATACGCTACTACAGAACAATGACCACTCTAATTTGTTTTTGTATAGGTAATTGAGGTCGCTGACAACGAATCTGATAGTCAAACTTGGGGCAAATTTACCGTTTGCATGGTATTTACCCCTGAACCCACGAACTTCTTTCCACCATTTTGCAGCTTCCGTTTATGCTACGCACATGCACGCTGTAGCATAAACGATGGCTTCACCAAGCAAACTACGTTGGGGGAGGGGATTTTTTTCCAGGACATAGAATTTTCCAATTTCCAAAAATACATTATAGCGCTTTTTGGGTGGAAAATTTAAAATTAGCTGAAAAAGAAATAAAATAAGAAAAGGAAAGCACATCAAGTTGGAGTGGGGGGGGGGGGTAATTTATCTGTTTTTTTTACCTGGAACATCGAATTTTCAAATTTTCCATAAGTAACGCACCGACATTTACCAATTAGAACACCATTTAACATTTTCCGAAGATTTTACTTTGTACATTGGGGGGGGGTGATGTTGGGCCGCGCGCGTGCCTCAACATCACATTCCCCCCAAACAAATTAGAGTGGTCGGTAGGGTTTGTATTACTGTACACATAGATTCGAAAAAGTTGTCAAAAAACAAATATATAACAAATAAATGTTATCAAAGGCAAGATAAGTTACTTTTCTACCAAACTGGATATATTTTTCGTGTTTTTATTCAATGTAACATGTTTATTCAGCTCGAAAAACATACAGTGTTTACCGATGTATTGGAACATTCAAGATGGCGTCTGATTCTCTCTTTAACACGGTAAGTTTGGAAAAAGATATTATAAATAAAAACCCAAATAAAATGCTGTTAAAAACTCGCTCAATACATGTTACCGTGACATAGGTTGACATATATTCGGCAGGTTTTTAATAGTATTTTCTATAGTTTTTTATTTATAACACCTTTTCCCAAACTTACCGTGTTAAAGAGAGAATCAGACGCCATCTTGAATTTTCCAAGTTATCGGTAAACACTGTATGTTTTTCGAGCTGAATAAATATGTTGGGTTTGTATTACTGTACACATGGATTCGAAAACGTTGTCAAAAAACAAATATATAACAAATAAATGTTATCAAAGGCAAGATAAGTTACTTTCTACCTAACTGGATATATTTTTCGTGTTTTTATTCAATGTAACATGTTTATTCAGCTCGAAAACCATACAGTGTTTACCGATGTATTGGAACATTCAAGATGGCGTCTGATTCTCTCTTTAACACGGTAAGTTTGGGAAAAGATGTTATAAATAAAAAACCGGGTAAAATACTGTTAAAAACTAGCTCAATACATGTTACTGTGACATAGGTTGACATATATTCGGCGAGTTTTTAATAGTATTTTGTATAGTTTTTTATTTATAACACCTTTTTCCAAACTTACGGTGTTAAAGAGGGTGTGAGACGCCATCTTGAATTTTCGAATACATCGGTAAACACTGTATGTTTTTCGAGCTGAATAAAAATGTTACATCGAATAAAAACACGAAAAATATATCCAGTTAGGTAGAAAAGTTACTTATCTTGCCTTTGATAACATTTATTTGTTATATGTTTGTTTTTGACAACTTTTTCGAATCTATGTGTACAGTAATACAAACCCGTATTTTGTATAGTTTTTTATTTATAACACCTATTTCCAAACTTACGGTGTTAAAGAGGGTGTGAGACGCCATCTTGAATTTTCAAATACATCGGTAAACACTGTATGTTTTTCGAGCTGAATAAATATGTTACATTGAATAAAAACACGAAAAATATATCCAGTTTGATAGAAAAGTAACTTATCTTGCCTTTGATAACATTTTTTGTATTATATTTGTTCCCACCCCCAACAAATTAGAGTGGTCGGTGTTCTGTAGTAGCGTATCTGGATATTTACCAAAAAAAAATTATTTAGGTTTGGCTATAAATTCCTAAACTCATTTCATCCTAAATAATCTAGGTGACTGAAATAGGAATATAATTGAATCTTTAATTTCCTGAATAGTATCCGATAATTCATTTTTCTTCGAGTTATATCGAATATATTAATACGGACTTTAGGGGCTTTTTTCGTAATATTACTGTAAAAATTATTTTTTATTGTTTCAAAAATACGATGCTTTAAAAAAAAGCAAAAATAAATTCTTGCGTTTTTTATTTACTACTGAAAACCATAACTTTAGTAAAGGTACTTTTTGTTTAAACAAAATAAAACATTTTCACTAAGAGTTAAGTAAAAAAATAATTAGTTCATTATATTCTGCGATCATTATTTGAAAAATACTGCAATTTTCATTAAAATTCGTTAATTTCCTGATTTTTGGTGAATTTTTAAGTAAAGGGAGGAATCAAAATGTGTATACACTTTGAACGTCGTCATTCATTTTGAGACCACGTGTGGTTAATTTAAATATCCAGTTTGGCAGAAAAGTAACTTATCTTGCCTTTGATAACATTTATTTGTTATATATTTGTTTTTTGACAACTTTTTCGAATCTATGTGTACAGTAATACAAACCCAAACTTCGGAGGTTGGAATCCCCCCCCACCTAAAATGTACTTGGAAAAATCGATTTTATAGTGAGATTTTAGAATGGTTAGTTGAAAAAAAAGGTGAAAAATAAAACAAATAATCAATAAATAATTGTTACCAAAGGCAATAAATGCTACTTTTTTCTTTACTTACATTGAATATTTTCAAGCGCTTTTCTTTATTTTTTTAATAATCTAATGCGGGTGTGTGGGTGCCAAATACCTCCAAATTTTCTAGAATTTCCCGCTAGATTGTAACCGAAATCTCCAGATATAGCAGGAAAACCGCTAAATTGTAACACTGGTCACGTGACAGGAAGCGGTAATAAATAATTGTCCCTAAATAAAAAAAATGGCCTCTCTGTACAAAGAAATCCACCTATTTATCATAGAAAAATTAAGTATAATGTTATAATTAAAAAGAAATATATAAAAACACGCATGGATATAGAAAACATATTATACCAAAACGTGGAAGCCATCCGTCCAGTGGTTTTTTAGACAATTAATTCCGAACGAACCAACATTTACATTTATATATATATATATATATATATATATATATATATATATATATATATATATATGTTTTGTGACCATATGCTGTGGTACATATAACGTTAACAATTGTTCACCATCAGGTTGCAATAAGTAATAAACTATCTTTTAGACATAAACGTTTTTGTTTCATTTTAGACGATTTACCATTCATCTGCATCTTTAAATCTAAAAATTTCATTATCTGCCTCTTATTCTCTAATTAAATCAAAACCCAATAACGTATGATGTTCGTGCGATACTGATGAGCCTTTAACCTTCTTATATGATGCAAATTCTATTGATCTGAGTTTATCTGAGTAGGGAACGTCATTGTCTCTGCTCAAATCTATGGTGCATAACAAGAGATCCACACAAACATTTTTTCTTCTCCTTCAAAGCTCACCTCTGCATTTTCCTATTCTGTATAGGCGAGTTTAATATTAATATGTAATAAATATTCTAGAGGTATGTGATTTGTATAGATGGTGACCTTCATATTATGAAGACATTCATGCACCTTATTAAGAGCATAGTGTATTGTGTAATTATTAAGTGTATCGTGTATGCTTCTTTTTGTATAGTCGGCAATCTTGTCTGCATATCACTCAGTTTATGGCATAAGAAGTAAATTGGTTTTAAAACCTCTATACTGCCTCTGATCGTTGTACAGTCTGTAGTCTTTCTCGGGATTGGAATAAGCCAGTATAACAATATCTGCAGGCGTCATTTTTAGCTGACTGTCAACACTCGGGGATTTCATTCTTTTGTGCATCAAGCATAATAATCACAGTAATTTTACAAGATACGCTACACTTAGCGATTTGGCAACCCGTTCTCAATGGGACTCGTTGGTATTTTTTATCTTATACGCATCACATGTATATTTTTTACAAGCAGAAACAGGAGGGTTAAAAATGGAATGTCACGTACCTCATTGTTTTATGTTTTGCTTTCCTCAACATCACAGGACTCTTCTTTGTCGTATGTTTACAGTTCGTTTTGGCTCCCTTAATATTTGTTATAATAACTGATGAAAAACTGCAGCAAATGAAATGTATGTTCCACTGCTATATCAAGGATTAATTTCTTGTCGCTTTTACTTTCAAGTCATGTGATGGCATGTGTGGTTAATATCATTAAAATACTTTCATCACACCCAAATATTTTTAATATCTTTAAATTGTCAATTCTTTCAATCTGTATAATCTAAACAATGTAATAGTTTGTTTCCTACAACATTAATCTGTACTAATAACAATACATATCAAAATGAGGTGGAAAATTCAAGAGAAACATTCCACCAGAGAGCGAGACACGAGAGTATTCAAGGGTGATTTGACTCTCCAAGAACGTGCATGTACCATCGCTTATGGAAAATCATGACTAAGATTCCATGTAAATGTGGAAAATCATACAAATGTGAGCCATGTCATTCACTAACAGTAAATTTAGAAAACATTAAAAAGCTGTAATATGTGGAAAGATTTAAAAATTAGTTTTGGCAGAATATATATATGGATGGGAAAGGGGGAATTTCATCCAACAACAGATGAACCACCATTTCAGCCTCATTGTAAAGGACCCCAAAACCTTCGGTCAACCACTATACATATAGATGAACATCACTGTCATTCATTAACAGTAAAATTAGAAAAAACATTGAAAAGCTGTAATATGTGAAGGGATCGAAAAATCAGTTATGGTGGAGTATATATGGATGGAAAAGTTAATTTTTAAATGACGTGGACACTAGGACACTTCAGTTAAAAGTGAAATATGAACAGGTAAAATTGTAGAGGAATGAAAGATGACACAAATTAAGTATTGGTTTTTTTTAACTGTTACATTCAATTTTGCTGAAATTTGCAGCTTTTGAAAAAATGATAAGTGCGAACTTTTTGGTGCCATTATATATATATAAATATATATATATATATATATATATATATATATATATATATAGTGATAACGTAGAGAAACAAAAATGTTCATAAGTTTGTACTAGGATTGTCTGCTAATGTTTCAAAATTTGTACTAGGTTTGTCTGCTAGGACACGTGCTACTATGGTTAGAGTACTTAAAAACATCAATAAAATTGAAAGAGTTCCATTGAGAATTCTGTACATATTTCTTAGTTCAAGGTTCCCAGGTTTGACAAAATACACCTGAATAAGATCGGCGGTAACATAGAAACGTTGTGAAAATAACAGCCAAGATGAGAACAATATTCTGTACAGATTTTTTAGCTAAAGTAACGTTGTGAAAATTACAAACAAGAATGAAGAAATGTAAATATTTTTAATAAAATATTTGATATAAAAACACATTAATTTTGTTGACTAACCATTATTGCATAAAACTATACTAATTTTCTTTTTTGAATTTCATTAATAATAAATGTTTTGGATATTTTTAATAAACATGAGAAATTCAAGTTAATCACATGAAATATATTTTTCAAATTTACTTTATATTTTCAGAATTTGCAACAATGAAAAGAATTTAATTATTGGATAAGAAGGAGCTTTCGTCAGTGGTGATTAAAAAAGGTTTAAAATAATTATACATTTCTCCACATAAATTTTCTAAAATTAAGTTACTAGCCTGGTTATCATCATACACTACATTACATATATATTTTGTGGAATATATCTAACATGGCTGACAAACAACATTCTTGTGAAGTATGTGGTGCTTCTTTTGCACAGAAGTCACATTTGTTGCGTCATATGAAAACACATACGGGAGACAAACCACATTCTTGTGAAATATGTGGTTCTTCTTTCGCACGGAAATCACATTTGTTGAATCATATGACAACACATACAGGAGACAAACAACATTCTTGTGAAATATGTGGTTCTTCTTTTGCACGGAAGTCATATTTGTCGAGTCATATGAAAACACATACAGGTGACAAACCACATAATTGTGAAATATGTGGCTCTTCTTTTGCACATAAGTCAACTTTGTTGAATCATATGAACACACATACGGGAGACAAACCACATCCTTGTGAAATATGTGGTTCTTCTTTTGCACAGAAGTCACATTTGATGAATCATATGAAAACACATACAGGGGAGAAACCACATTCTTGTGAAGTATGTTATTCTTCTTTTGCAGAGAAGTCAACTTTGCTGCGTCATATGAAAACACATATGGGAGTAAAACAATATTCTTGTGAAATATGTGGTTCTTCTTTTGCACATAAATCAACTTTGTTGAATCATATGACAACACATACGGGATTCAAACCACATTTTTGTGAAATATGTGGTTCTTCTTTTGCACAGAAATCACATTTGTTGAATCATATTAAAACACATACGGGAGACAAACCATATTCTTGTGAAGTATGCGGTTCTTCTTTTGCACATAAGTCAACTTTGTTGCGTCATATGACAACACATACGGGTGACAAACCACATTCTTGTGATATATGTGATTCTTCCTTTGCACAGAAGTCAAATTTGTTGCGTCATATGACAACACATACGGGATTCAAACCCCATTCTTGTGTAATATGTGGTTCTTCTTTTGCACGGAAGTCACATTTGTTGAATCATATGAAAACACATGCGGGAGACAAACCACATTCTTCTGAAATATGTGATTCTTCTTTTGCACAGAATGTTATATAGTTCATCTTAGAAGGGATGACGCATATTATACCTTTGTTGCTGACTGTTCGTAATAGAGTGTTCATGTTGTTGTGTTTTCAGATGAGTTATCTTGTTAGTTAGATGCTATTATATATATTCATTGTGAGTGTTCATTTTGTTGAGAGATAGACAGGTCTTATCTATAAAGAGACAGGGTACATGTTGATACAAGATAACCGAGAACATGTAATTCAATAAGAGGAGATTTATGATATATAGATAGATAGACTAAGAGATACGTTATAAACATTGACACATATTTCTCTTTACCTATTTTTGAGATGATTTTCACAAATCCTCATAATATAAATGGTAAATACCTTTCTGTTGAAAACATAACTCGAATACGCAGATACAAAAAGATGGTAATGTTGGTTTATTTTTTCCATATGACCGGTCAATGACTCTGCATCAAGGAATTAAATTCTTACATGATTCTTCTAACCACTGCTTCCAAGGTTCTATGTCAGCGTGTGTCTGACTCCTCTTCTCTCCTCTCTCCCGACTGACTGCTGACGGACTTATCTAACTAAATTCCAAACTCCTGACGTCATTGCATGACCAACACGTGCATATCAGACTCGTGGTCTAACACGCCTCACGTTTTCAAGCATGCATAGCTCTTCACGTGTTTTTTTCAAAGCCGACCCTCTACCCTAATTTTTGATTAACCCACTTTACAAATAACATTTTCCATTGTTCTGATCTAGATTCCTTATTTTAATTTAATTTCATTAACAGAAACAAAATTCATCATTACATTCCTTTCTCTATAAACAGATATCTAACTATTTTGTTTGAACTAAACAATGGTAATTCTACATTCCATTTTCAATAACATTATGTATTCTGTATTTATTTTAACTTATGATTGGAATTCTCAATTCCAAAACTAGTTTCGCAAGTTCGAATCCTCGACTATCCTATTTCATATTTACTCACTTACAAGAACAGGCGGCTGTTCTTTAACAAGAAGTCAAATTTGTTGAGTCATATGAATACACGGGACAAAAATATCTCCACTAGAAAAAACTGTAAAAACCTTGATATCCAATGTAGTAGCAAATCTTGGGGACATGTACCAGAAAGAACAGTTGGAAATAAGTCATACACTAACCATTATGACGACGAACTTCCTACAACTATATACCTAGAAAATGTGGCTATTAAGCCTGACATAGTGATATGGGACAACAAGGAGAATGTGGCAAGTCTAACTACAGTAAGCATTCCTTACAGAGCAGAGAGGGAGAATATAACAAAATATCAAGTACGACATAAAAAGAAACCGGAATCATACCTCATTATCAACCAAGCTAATGAAAAAAAAATTCAAAAACTATCTGGCGAATATACTCAGTAAACCAAGTGTAAAATAAATACAAACAATAGCACTTGAAGGGACGGTTAGAATCTTAAACGATGTTTCGTTTGGAGCAACTAAATTAATGGGAGAATGTTTGGGATCCAGTAGAATGGTCCATCCCCAGCCAAAACAAAGTGATAAAATGAAAACAGAGAAAAAACACATTCTTGTTAAGTATATGGTTATCGTTTTGAAGGGAGGTAAAATTTATAGCGTGAATGCTAAAAAGATAAGAAAATTAAAAAATTTTGCACAGATATGAGATTTGATGCATTATATGAAAACACATACAAGAAACAGTATGTGATGATCTTCCAATATCCATATCTCAACATTGTATTGCAACCTTATGAAACGAGCCAGAAGAACAACGTCTATCACGCAATTGGCCAACCATTTTAAATCTATTTTACAAATATGACAGAATTAGAAAACAAGTCTGCTACGGAAATCATCCAAAAGAGTTGTTAAAAATACTCCAGAACTTCCATTACAGAAAATGGGTAAAACAATATTGTGACAAGTATTTTCTGGATTTATTCACCCAGGACTTTATCGAGCTCTTAGGTTCTTCAAGAGGAATATACAACAAGAGGATGGGTATTATACAATGGAATGTGTAAATATATCCACATGACGATCTATAACATGTTGAATAGTGAATGCTGCAGCAAGTCATGGAGACAGCAGTTGGACATGTTATACACCATCCGCTATGACTATAATTCCTAAAGCTACATGCCTTGAAACGGAGCTGTTACACAAAAATAGTGAGGATGAGCCATTTGACATTAAGCTGTTAGGTTCTTCAAGAGGATGACTACTATACAATGGAATACAACAGCAGTTGGACATGTTATACACAATTCGCTATGACTGTCTACGATTGCTAAAGCTACGTGCCTTGAAATGGAGCTGTTAAACCTGACATAATTATAAGAGACAATAAGTAGTAAGTCACAACCATAGAAGTTAATGTCTTCAATAATACTGGGTTAAAAAGAGTGAGAGTAAAAATAACATAATATCAGGTTTATGTACGACGTGAAACAAAGTGGAATCTTTGGAAAATCTCTATTTCAGTAATTATAGGAGCAACTGAAATTAGACAAAAGAATTTTAAAAACTACCTGACAAATATACCTGTGAACCAAGTGCAAGGGAGATTCAATCAATTGCTCAAAAAAGGAGTTAGAATCTTAAAATGATTGTTTGCTGGAAATGTATGAGATAAAGGGTGAATGCGTGGCATCCGGTAGGGTGCGCCATCATCAGCTTAAATGAAAAAAATTATTAAAATTAGTCAAACCACATAACTTTGACATATGTTGTTCTTTGCATAGAAGGAACATTTGTTTTGTCATATGCAAAAACATACGGAAGACAAAAGAACTTGAAAAGAACATTCAAATATATATTATTTCATATGGAGTTAAATGTTAGCTTCATGTAGGGAGCCCTTGATTTTTGAGAACTTCGACTGATCAAAATTGAAACAAAAGAAAAAAGTGTATGAAATATACTAACAAGTTTAATAAAAAATCTTAAGAAATATTTGCACACGATTCCTAGAAAACCAATCTTTTGCTATGAAGTGAAACGGATAAATATTTCTATATGCTAATAAAATCACGTGTAAGTTCCAGGAAAATTTCTTCAAACTAACTAAAATGTATGGTTAAACTAAGAATTTATCAGGTAACTTCGACACTTTATTGTCAAAACTTCCAATTCCAAAACTCAACGCTATTATTTCAAAATTTCCAACTCAACACTCTTTCAACTCCTACGTATGTAGCATGCCTTCTTCTTACATGTCCATCCACAGTGAGAACTAAAATGATACAAAATTTTAAAAGTACAAAACCATATTCTGGTTATGTGTGTTTGTATTCTTGTCTGAAAAAAATGTGTTATTCTCTCACGCAAAAACATGATAAACGAATATGATATTCTGATTTTGTTAATAATTTTCTTTTAAAAACAAAGTTTTTATTTTCATATAAATCTTTAAAACATCCCAAAAGAACTGAGGTCATGTCTTAACAGTTTTTTACTTTTATTTTTTAATTTAATATATTAAAAAAAAACGTCTATTTTATAATAATTCATGTTTTAGCCTTTCATCATGGTTGTTTTCATGTTTGTGTTTATGTGCAAGATTTTTTAAATACAAGGAACGTTCAATAAGTAATGACATTGACCCACTTTGGTTGTCTGATCTAGTAGAAATGTTGCATGTGCAATGATTTATATCGCTGTGTTATGTGGCAAATTAAAACTCTGAACTAATTGTTGTTTGTGATTTACAAGTGTTTGAAATTTAAGTGTAAAATAAAACCTGTCAAGTGCCATGCAGTGATCAGCTGTCTTTTTGAAATCACGCACACTATAGAAAACTTGATGACATTAAAAGAAACGATGTCATATCATTCTTGTAAAACGTTGTGGATTCCAATGTCATGAAATCTGTAGCAGCAGATTGCACCTAGGTTTGTGTACACTCCATCTGTCATTGATGAGGCAACTGTCAGCGACTGTGATGCAATCTTTTTTTGAAGATCCATGCTTGACTATTTGTCAAATCGCCTGAAAGCTCATGATTAGTGTAGTGTCTGTGGAAATGATCTAATGGATTCATAGGTTGCTGACACCTTTCCACATTGTTTGAGATCACAAGTGCAGATGTCTATGGAATCCTCTGCCATGCACTTACTCTGCAACATCTTCAAGCATGTCATAACAATTTTATATTTTTTGCGAACATTTTTCAGAGGCAGTTTCTTCTTCCAAATCATACGATAAAGTAGGAGTGTTGAACAGCATCCGATTATCATTTACTCTTGCAACATCAGATATCGAGAAAAATTCAACAATTATAAACTGATTATCCATAGACAGCCTCGACATAGATAGTAAGTTGTGTAGCAGTTATATTTTGTGCGTCTGTTTTATATTTATGTGAACGAATATTTTTACTTAGAATAATTGATCTATTATTATCAGATGAAAATACTTTGCCTATGGTGTACATCTCATGATCTTCTTACTTATCTCGTATCTAAATCAGTTCGTTTGGAAACATTAAAACTCATCAGCGATATGACATTTCTTAATTTCTTTTTGTTGTTTGGAGGAGCGAAAACGGGAAATAAAGTTTTAAAAATAATAATATAATCATAATGTTTAATCATGTTTAGATCTACACGTTTATAATAATATAATTGTAATGTTTAATCATGTTTATATCAACACGTTTATAATAATATAATTGTAATGTTTAATCATGTTTATATCAACACGTTTATAATAATATAATTGTAATGTTTAATCATGTTTATATCAACACGTTTATAATAATATAATTGTAATGTTTAATCATGTGTATATCTACACGTTTATAATAATATAATTGTAATGTTTAATCATGTTTATATCAACACGTTTACAAGGATATAATTGTGATGCTTTTTTGTTTTTTTTTACATTGGGGTTACCACTTATCAAGGCCCAAAGGCCACTCAGGGATAAGGGTTATTGCGTGTACAGTAATCAATTAGATAGTATTGTAGTAATCATTAGTATTTGGGGTTTTGATAGAGTGTCTTACTGAAGGGGCGGTTTGTCAGGAGTTTGTTTATGTTGGACTTGAAGACGTCCAAGTTGTAGTCAGGTGGGAAACAGGCAAGCGGCAGAGAGTTCCACTGGCGTGCAGTTCTCAGAAAAAAAGCTTTGCTCATGAAATCTACGTTTGGATTTAAGCACAGATAAAGAGTGGGGAAAATTATTGACAGTAGTTTCAGCCAGACGGGTGTTTCTCGTGAAAGATTGGTGAGGAAGGACGAGGGATTGGAGCTCAGACGAGCACCTGTCATGGAAATAACGCAACGTCTCTTCTATTTTGTCGAGGCAGGATAGGCTGTTTTAGCAGCTCCTGCCCATATGTGGCAGCAGTACTCCATCCTTGGACGTATTTGTCTTTTATACAGATAGAGAATTGCATCAGTAGTGAGATATCTTCTGGAGCGGTAGAAGGATCCCACCATTTTCCCAGCGTCCCTGGCAACAGATTTGATGTACGTGTTCCATTTCAGATCAGGAGTAAAGGTCAAACCCAGAAGCTTGTAAAAACATGGAGCCTCCCCAAGACGAGAGCCATCCATTTCAATTGATGCCAGATGGGGATCAGAGCGTTGATGATGTAAAGATAGAAGCATGGTTTTGTGTGAATTAAAAGTGACCAGCCACCTCTTCCTCCATTGTACCACGTGCAATCAGAGGAGAGAGAATTAGAGAGAACTTTGTTATTTACGGCCTTTGATGCGTTGCCATAGATGGTCGTGTCATCAGCGTAGATGTCAACAAATGATTTAAATATGTGTTTTGGGAAATCATTGATGTAGATCAGGAAGAGTTGGGCCAAGTATGAACCCCTAGGGGACTCCAGCATTAATACTGTGGGCCTCTGATTTCTGCCCATCAACCACTACTCTTATGAACCTATCAGAAAGAGATGATTTAATGATTGAGAAAACATTTCCAGTAATATCGTAGCTGGAAATCTTGTGTAGTAGGTCCTTATGCCATACCTTATCGAAGACCTTCGATATATCAAGAGCAATTGCCCTGGAAAGGAAACATTTGTCAACAGATTAACTAATCTTATGAGATATAACCGTTAGCACATCTGCTGTAGATCTTGCAGAGCGGAAACCATATTGCATGCCACTAAGAAGGTTGTTTCTGTTGAGGTGGCTTAATCATGTTTATATCTACACGTTTATAAGGATAAATAGTAATGTTTAATCATTTTTATATCTACAGGTTTATAAGGATATAATTGTAATGTTTAATCATATATCTACACGTTTATAATAATACAATTGTAATATTTAATCATGTTTATATCTACACGTTTATAATAATATAATTGTAATGTTTAATCATGTTTATAAATACACGTTTATAATAATATAATTGTAATGTTTAATCATGTGTATGAATAAACGTTTATAATAATATAATTGTAATGTTTAATCATGTGTATAAATACACGTTTATAATAATATAATTGTAATGTTTAATCATGTTTATATCTACACGTTTGTAAGGATAAATAGTAATGTTTAATCATCTTTATATCTACAGGTTTATAAGGATATAATTTTAATGTTTAATCATCTTTATATCTACACGTTTATAATAATATAATTGTAGAGCTTTGTAGATGTGTGAGCCAAAATTACTATGGACATACGGTCACAATACATAACATTAAGAATGTTAGTTTTACAGTTTAAAACAATTGGCGAAGCTTAAGAATATTTTGACTTAACACGTTCTTGTGAGAACTAACTTGCTTTGGGAAATGACGATAACAATTTATCTACACGTTTATAATAATATAATTATAATGTTTAATCATGTTTATATTTCCAACTTTTGATGATATAATTGCAATGTTTAATCATGTTTATATCTACACGTTTATAATAATATAATTGTAATGTTTAATCATATTTATATCTACACGTTTATAATAATATAATTATAATGTTTAATCATGTTTATATCTACACGTTTATAATAATATAATTGCAATGTTTAATCATGTTTATATCTACACGTTTATAATAATATAATTGTAATGTTTAATCATGTTTATATCTACACGTTTATAAGAATATAATTGTAATGTTTAATCATGTTTATAAATACACGTTTATAATAATATAATTGTAATGTTTAATCATATTTATATCTACACGTTTATAATAATATAATTATAAAGTTTAATCATATTTATATCTACACGCTTATAATAATATAATTGTAATGTTTAATCATGTTTTTATCTACACGTTTATAAGAATATAATTGCAATGTTTAACCATGTTTATATCAACACGTTTATGATAATATAATTGTAATGTTTAATCATCTTTATATCTACACGTTTATGATGATATAATTGTAATGTTTAATCATGTTTATATCTACACGTTTATAATAATATAATTGTAATGTATAATCATGTTTATATCTACACGTTTTTAATAATATAATTGTAATGTTTAATCATATTTATATCTACACGTTTATAATAATATAATTATAATGTTTAATTATGTTTATATCTACATGTTTATAATAATATAATTGTAATGTTTAATCATATTTATATTTACACGTTTATAATAATATAATTGCAATGTTTAATCATGTTTATATCTACACGTTTATAATAATATAATTGTAGGACTTTGTAGATGTGTGAGCCAAATTTACTATGTACGTACGGTCAAAATGCATAACATTAAGAATGTAAGTTTTACAGTTTAAAACAATTGGCGAAGCTTAAGAATATTTTGACTTAACACGTTCTTGTGAGAACTAACTTGCCTTGGGAAATGACGATAACAATTTATAATCATTGCAAAGTATACGTCGGTATTATGCTAAGTTGTTTATTCTGCAATACTCAAATATAGCACGCTCTTCCACACAATAAGAAATCTTATCAGCCTAAAAAGAACTCTGTGTTAATAATTTTGTGGTGGAATGTGCTTATATATAGTTAAACCCTTCTGCATGGAAAACATAAATATAATTCCCTTCCAAAATCTGCATTGTTTCATATGCCTCCCAGAATGGCAAATTCATTTTATAATCGGAATCCAAAAATGAAACAAAATAAACACATTCTATTCACCCTCTGACAACAGGAGGTTTTACCTACAAACAGATCCTTCTAGGACAGAACAAACACCGCACTGATATACTAACACAAAAGTCTTATTTGTTACATGCTTTCTACGACGTAAGTAAGGCACAAGGTCATTCATATTCAGAATTAATTTCTGAAAAATATCAACTTAATCAAGCTGCAAACAGACTTAGTAGTACCTTGACATACTTCACGCAATAAGTAATATAAAATGTGTTATCCGAAATAAGTAGATAATGCCTGGGATAATGCATTCATGAAACAAAACATATACTTGACTTTGATCTTCACCAATCGCTTATTATAATTATTACTAATACACAACGTATCCTAGGCATATTTTTCAGGCTAACCTGCTCTTCCACTTGAACGCTGACTCTTCAAATCCCTGTTTCCGACTCACGTGTTTCATTCCCCAAGCAGTTTCATTGGCTCAACCGGCAGAGTGTTATTTGCCAACAACTGAAGTCTCATTCTTTACGTTTAGCCACACATGAGGCTTCGTGATGACGACACATGTGTCTGTCGAGATCTAACAGAATAAAAACATTTCACCGACATTTTACAAAATGAATTCTATTCAAAACTTGTTAAGACAATAAAAGATAAAGAATGAAAGTTTTCAGATCGCCCAATAATTGTTTATGAAAATATGAAGTAATATTTGTAATAAGGAATGAAGACTAAGCCAGATTGAGGAAGGGCCGAATCAACGTGTTTATTTTCTAAGGCACAGAAACCGGAACTTCCAGTAGTTCCGCACGTATAAGTGCGCCTGCAGCATATGATGTTTCATATTACAACATCCCCCTATTTAGTTATGTATTTGTGTGTAAGAATCACTTCTAAGTTAATTAAAGTTCTACTGAGAGGATGCTAGATAAGGTGTAAAGTGATAAGTCTGTTATGTTGGCCAGTTTTGTGTGTGTTTAGTGTGCAAGTTTTTTTAATATTCAGTCCTTGAATCTTGTTGGGTTTTATGACTCGTTCAGATCGAGTTCGAGTTGGGTTTTCCTGGACGTGATTGTCTTCGTCTTCTTGTGTTTTTCTATTGTTGTAGGACGTGATAGTTTGTTTTTGGCCGTTATGTACATATGGCTGTTCCACGCTCTGTGCTGTTGTTGGTGTTGTGTTGGCAAAGTTGACTTTCTCCCTTGTGGTCAATATTGGTACAGCCAAGAGGTGGGCTCCGTTGTTATCATCCTTCCAGACTATGGTCCCAGGTTACCACACCCTGTTGGTCTTGTTTATTATGGTCGCATGTTTTCCTACAGATTGCATACTACTGTCATAGTTTCTCTTCATGTCTTTTGACCTTTCCTCTTATTGTGGTCGTATTATTCTTTTCCTGGCTCTACTTGGCTGGGTAGTGTCGTTGGTATAGCTCGTCCGAATAATAGTTCAGCGGGTGATGGTAACTTGCTGTCTATCGGGGTTGCTCTGATCTGCAGTAGTGCTAACTGTATGTCACCTTTGCTTTTAAGGCATTTTTAATTACCGATTTGACATGTCGTACATGTCTCTGAATAAATCCGTTGCTTCTAGCAAAGTATGGTGAGCTGGTGGTATGTTTAATACCCCATGATGTGGTAAAGTTCTGAAAGCTTGTCCGGTGAATTGTTAGCCATTGTCCATCATGATCTGGTCTGGTCACCTGAATAGGGATGCGTAGCTCTGGATTTTGTCAGCTACTGCTCTGCTCGTTACAGGTGTAGGCATTTCATCAATCACTTTTCGAGTATCTGTCGACAGTAAGGAGATACTGCCGTCCATTTATTTCGTTTTGGAATGTTGTGTGGTTCGAGTGGTTCACGTTTCTTTGTGTCCTGGTGTTCCTGGCAGCGCAAACACGATTGGCACATTTTTTCGATATCCTTGTTGATGTTTGGCCAGTAGATACTTCCTCTTGCAAAGCGGCAGGTTTTCTCAACGCCTTGATGGGCTTCATAGAGTTGACGTAGAATGTCATCTCTCGTAGTTTCTGGAATCAGAACTTGTCGTCCTTTGAAAAGTATTCCTGCTTCGACAGCCAGTTCGTTGCAGAATAACGAGTATACTCGGATGTCGGTCGGTAGATATCGAACAGTTTCTGGCCATCCTTGAAATACAATTTCTTTCAAGAGATTCAGTGTTCTGTCTCTTGTTTCTGTTTTGCCACTTGCCACCATGATTTGTAATATTTGTAATAAGGAATGGAAACGAAGCCTGATTGAGGAAGGGCCCCGAGCAGTGTGTTTTTTTCTAAGGTAGAGAAACCGGAACTTCTGGTAGTCCCGCACGCATACATGCGCCCGCAGCATAGATGTTTCATATTAAAAATACATATTGAGGCGTTGTCATGCGTGTGAGCCATTATTGTGACCCCCAAGAAAAATCTTTTATTCTTTATCTTTTATTGTTTTAACATTTCTTAATCGAAATGATAACTTTTGTAAAATTACCATTGTCATCTTGCTTTAGATAATGTATTTATTGGTCTTTACTTCCGGGTCGTCTTACCGTCTTGGTTGCTGTCAGGTTAAAGGGGGTGCAGTCAAAACCACTGCCGTGACATCCGAAAACTTTTGTTTGGACAAATTTTCGAATAGAATAATTTTGTAAAATGTTGTATTGTTTTTACTACAAGGAATTGCATCATTCTTTAGGTCTTATTGTCTTAGTTTCTGTCATGTCAGGCTATGACAACGTAATTGTATGAAATTGGTAAATCTCATACGTGTAAATCGAAACATAAATTGAATGTTGTCGTAGACCCGTGCTAGGGATTACAAATGAAAGAAACCACAAGTAGTGTTAAATGTATAAAATATTATATGTATTTATCATAAAGAATACAGGAGCCACTAAAGTGGTATGAGAGGAACGTGTTCGTAGCATGCGGGTAAACATGACATGAATGTCTCCATTTAGTCTCTGAAACCAGTGGTATTCATAGGATTAGTTGATTCCACTTAGTTCTCAAATAGGGGTGATTTGTACCCCACAACACCCCCTCCCGAGCTTTTCATTCCACTGAGATGATTGTACAGCTCTTTTTTGCTGGGGCTGATATCTATCGGGTCGGTCATTTTCCTTTTCCTGGAGGACCGACGTTATACTGTTAGAAATTCGCTCAATATATGTTACCGTGACATAAGTTGACATATATTCGGTTGTTTTCTAACAGTATTTTGTCTAGTTTATTATTTATAATACCTTTTCCCAAACGTACCCTCTCCGAGAGAGAGTTGGCTGCCATTTTGAATTTTCCAATACATCGGTAAACACTGTATGTTTTTCGAGCTGAATAAACATGTTACATTGAATAAAAACACAAAAAATATATCCAGTTAGGTAGAAACGTAACTTATCTTGCATTTGATAACATTTATTTGTTCTATATTTGTTTTTGACAACTTTTTCGAATCTATGTGTACAGTAATACAAACCCCATTTTTTTAATTGCAACATCAAGGTAATTTTTTGTTCAATATGTGTAATTTAAAGTTAAAAAAAATAAATATTTTTTTACTTATTTGAACTCTTATGTTTCATAATAAATAGAAATTTCGATAGATTTAAATATATTTTGTTCGAATTTCGATTAATAAATATGGGGGGGGGGACACGCACTAAAAAAATATTTCCCCTCATATATTTTACAGAAACTGCATTTTATATGTAATTTCATTCTAAAATGGATAAATACCGAAAATTACACGAAAATCTGTATATTAGTTGATTTTTTCTAGATTTATTAAACACGGGTATGTTTTCACGTTCGGAATGTCTACTGCATGGGAACATTATTTTAAAGCGCCAATTATATAAACATGATTTTCGTCTTGCAATTTCATTATTTTCGTTCGATGAAAAAACATTTTTTAAATTATTTACTGGTTTATATTGCCCTTCTTCTTTTAAATGATACAAAAGTTATACTGATAATATTAATTCATAATAAAGTTACATCGTGTTACATATGGGGTGGGGTAATCCTGTGGTGAATTTTGGCAGTACCTATAGATCTTTTTTTGGTACATTTGCTCTGCAATATGAGGCCTTCTGCCCTGCTCGCTTGCATAGGCCACATATATAATTTTCCTTTGCTATTGACATGCATTGTACACATGAGGTCCTCCAGGTGGATAAGAATTTGGGGGGAATTTTTGACACCCCTAACACAAAGCTGCGAATAAAATATTTAAAAAACTTGTAATTTCTCTTTTATAATATGGCAAAAAACCCAATTCGTTGATTTACTTTTCCTATAGTACCAACCATAGAAAAAACCTTTACAGAATTTTTACCTGTTTATTTAATGAATATTTCTTTCATATATTTATTTCCTCGTGTGGCAATTTTCTGAGAAAATAGTTTGGCGTTTGCATTCATAAAGAAAGCAGTAGATTTCGTTCGTCATTTTTCAATTTTCGTAACGTGTAGGTACTGGGTTCAATCCCTTGTTAATCCTATACATTTTTTCCTCTTTTTCCTTTAAAAAGAAAAAGTTTCTTATCTGTGATAGAGTGTTTATAGCATTTATTTACTAGTGGCAACTCTTTTCGATTTCTGTACGAAAAAGCATGTCCTTTTTTCATTAACACTAGTTTACTTTAATCAGATTAAAATCCGACGTCTTTTTTGTTGTGCTTAGCTAAATCGTTTCTTTTCTTCGATGTACAGTCCCGTCGACCAGTGAAAAAAGTTTACTTTAATCAGATTAAAATCCGACGTCTTTTTTAATTTGTGCAAATACTCGCTTTAGCCAATAAAATAAAATATATCATTTACTTTTGCAGGAGTTTTTTTTTTTCAAACTAATGCCCTTTAACCATAAGACGTATTAGCAAGAAACGCTTTTTAGAACGACAAAGTTTTTATTTTGTACTTACTGAAAATTTGTTCTTGCCATGCCGTGTTAAGCATGTATGTGTAATAATAAGACAGGAACACGTGTGTTTGGTTGTAAGAAAGGAACTGAATAATGGCGGCCGCTTAATTGATCGATTGCTATGCGCATGCGCATCCAAAAGTTGGATCAGGAAACCGAGATGAAAGGGTCCATATAAAAATAGCTGAAACGAAAGGCGATATCATTACAGTTCTCATTAATTCAGTAATAATAATTAACTCTCCAGGAAATTCGTCTTATGATGAGTTGTATTTAAGTAGTTTACGTTTTAGTAGCTTTTGTAACAGCAAGGCTTTTTTACGACATCTTGGTAAAATCCTTTTTCGGCAAGAATTCTTGTCTTTTCTTGAAAGGGTTCTTTATCCAGTATTTTTTTTTTACACTCGAATGTTTTTTTTCCCCAAGTAGGCAAGTAGTTTTTCCCGTTCTTCACCGAACTTTGGAAAAATAAATACTTTTGAAGTTTCGAATTTCACCCGAGTGTAGAAACAAACTATTTCGAATATCCACGTGTGTTCGTTTTTCTTGGATCCTTTCGGTCGTCAAATGCTGTCTTCTAATAGCTGTTTTATTTTAGAGTGAATTCGTTTCCCGAATGTTCATCATTCAGTTGTGGCTAGCAATTATTGTAGATTGATCCGGGAAGTTCTTGAATCGTCCTCGTCAGCCAGTTGTTGTAGAGCCGTTCAGGCGTTACATATGAAAGAAACCACAAGTAGTGTAAAGTGTATAAAATATAATATGTATTTAGCATAAAGAATACAGGAGCCATTAAAGTGGTATGAAAGCAACGTGTTCGTAGAATGTGGTTAAACATGGTATGAATTAGGCACCGCCAAAAATGGCCGAAAAATGAAGTTGTTGTTTTTTTAAAACGAAATTACACTTATTAAAATCCATTATTTCTGAGTAACTCTTTTTCCCGAAAGATAAAACCCTGAATTTTATCATATAGAAAACAGAATAATGTAAAAAATTTTCTAATATTTTTAATTAAATTTTAAATGTTAAATTTTACCAAAAAGTTAACAATTGACATTTTTTGTCTTGCACAAAAAAAAACGTACATAAATATTTTTTAAAAAAGGCTTTTGGAATAATTAATTCATTTATTTGTTGTCTAACTAAGATTTAGGATGATTTTCTATGAGAATATGGAAAAATGTTATAATATAAGTACCTGGATTTCAAATAATTCCACTTATTCATATAGGCAACCAGTTACTTCGCGTCGATCTAGAGTCTAGATCGACACTGTTTACGTTTGTATTCGATAAAAAGGAAACCATGGAAGACCAAACAGGCTAAAAAAACTTATTTTTCAGTAACGAAAATTTCAATGTATTATTAACGCTAAGGCTGGCCAGTACCAGATGGGTGACCATTTGTATGAATTTGATTTTTAATGTGTATGTGTCTGGGAGCCAGGCTCCCCAAAATGGGGGAGGGGCAATTTAAAGCAGAATAAAAAAAAATTATTTCAGCGCGTTTGATCCATCATTGTCGAAAGGCGGCAAACATTTTCAAATGGGATCGAAAAATTGATGCTATTTTTAACACAAAGGGCACAATATTTATCGAATTTTTTTTGTATCGATTCTTCAAAGCATGCCCTGTTCAATAATGGTCATGCATTATTCGGCTCGCTAAAAAAAATTGTTAATTTATTCATCAAAGATTTTAAAATGGCTTTTTTCGTATAAATGTTTAAAAAAATTTTTGTTTTGCTTAACTTAAATTAATAATTTTACTTAACATATTCACCGAATTTCACACTTCAAAACTCAAAAGCGGGATAATTAAACACAATCGAATTTCTGATATGCAGACGTCAAAATAAGGTATGCAAACAATTTTTTTTAATCTATAATTCTGTCCCTTACAACAACACAATATGTTGCGTTCAGTTTCAGATGATTATTTTAAGCATATTTGTACCACCTCAAAACAAGGGGGTTTGTAAGTAAAAAATATATATATATATATATATATATATATATATATATACATATATATATATATATAAATATCGTTTATGAAAAATAAGTACACTGTTATAAAGTTCATTCTTCTCTTAATAATCGCTGAAAATTTCGTATTGATCGGATAATTACCTGATTTTTGGTAGATTTTTAAAAAGACGGTCCGTCAAAAAGTACTTACCTGCCCACCCCAGTTTTGGCGGTGCCTAGTATGAATGTCTAGGTGTATCAGAATTTTTGACACCCCTAACACGAATCTGCGAATAAAATGTAAAAAAAAAACTCGTAATTTCTCTTTTAAACGTGAGTTGTTTATTTTCTTTACGGAATATACTTCCAAAATAAACTATTTAAGTTGTTTAAAAAATAATAGAAATATTTTTTTTTTTATTTTAGAAAAAAACAGTGTTTACAAAGTGCCGGCGTGCCTTCATGCATCTTTTTACGTAATGAAATCAATTGAATTTTACGAGTTAATTTTTTTCAATTTCTAAAATCTATCCAAATTTTTCTATTAATTCAATTTTTACGCTATTTTCAGGGTCAATGTGAAATTTTATGCTCTTTGCAATAAACGTAATATAATATTTTAGACAAACGTTTTTTTAATTCACCCCCTCCATTTTGAAATGTCTATTAAAATTTTAATAACTAATTTACTCACCAAAGTTTTATATACCACAAATTGAAGATAAAAGATCAATAAATAATATATTCAAATTTAAAACGAAAAAAAGAAGTGTCTTTTTGCAAATTTATCTGTAAAATCAAAGTGTAAATCCTTTTTTATTCTAAAACCATGTTGATTTTTTTAAGTGGAAGCTTATTTTGTGTTGATAATTTTTCAGTTAATATTGAACGCTTAGGAGTATTTTTTCTATTTCATTCATTGTTTTCTTTTTTCGATATTAACAAAAATACATCCTATAAAGAAGAGTGAAAATATAATAAATAAAAAAATGTATGTATTTATTTGAGAAAAGAAAAAATCCTCGAGCGTTTTTTTCTTTTTAAAGGCAAAATATCATTACTAAAATTTGACTATTTTGAAACTATGATAACACATATTACTTTACGGACAAGGTTAGACGACTAACCGAATGTGTGGTTTTTACTTCCTTCTGTCCACCTATAGTTCAAAACAATGAAAAAAAAATACTTTCGGTTTTTCGATGAGAATCTTAATGGTGCCTTTTTCAAATCGGCGTTTAAAAAATTATTTTATTTAAAAATAAATGGAATTAAAAATATAATATGGATAAATTCTGAACAATGAATAATGGAACCACACATTCAATAGTATTATATAGGTAAGTGATTTTTTAGAATTCATATCGATTTTTTATAATCGAAGTAAGTAAGATTTCGTTGATTTTCCTCAAATATTTTTTAAAGAAAACCGATTTTAAAAAACAAATATTGGATAATTTGCTATTAAACCTGTTATTTTTTAAAATTTGATCATTGCTCCTTTAATTGAAAAAAATTAGGGTTTGAATTACATTTTGAAGTAGTTATAAGCTTGTAAAGATATGAGGTCGAATTATTCAATATTTTTTCACGCATTCTTAAGATCATTTTCTGACACTGCTAGTGCTGGCGTGCCAAAAACAAATTACCAATTAAAGGTAGGAATTTATCAGTAGCAGTCATATTCTAATGGAATTTGTCTTTTCATTTCGATTAAATGTATTTTTTCTGTTATATCTCTACAGACACATGTTTCGTCATCTCTTAAGTCTCATGTGTGGTTAAACATACATAGATTAAATAATAAAACTTAATTGTTGGCACGTAGCACTCTACAGGTTAAGCGATTGAAACTGCTGGTGAAAGTGAAACTTGAATGAAGCTCTTCATTATATCCTCTGTCACACAGCTTAATAAGACACGTGTTAGAGATGTAGCAATTACAGAGAACTATTTTTGCTAGTAAATTAATACTCCCTCTGAGTTCTTCGGCCACAGGCTGATCTATCAGCTAACAGGGCGCATTGATTCATTTGTTTCTTTAAAAAGACTTGAAGGAACGTCAGTCAGTCAGGACTGGATCTTCAGCCAAGCAACACCTCTTCTCCTTCGTCCCCTGTCCACCGGACATCTTGATCTAGCAATGACGGTCTCCACTGAAGACAACTGATATTACCTGGGGACAACATAGGAAATGTACTGAATGGCCGATAACGACCTCAAAAAGAACCTTCTTCCTTTATCTCCGTTTGACATTCAAGTTTCTGCTGCCAATAAAATCATATTCTACGTCGTTATTGTTAAAAAGATTTTTTTGTCCATGTGTTGTGTTCATTAAATATATTTCATTAAATATATTTTATTAGAAGTAAAACATTTACCTTCTTAAAAATGGTGACCTGACAAACAAGCGCCAACTCGAGACGTTGCTTGGTTGATACTAAAGCTGCTTGCAGTATATAACCATTGAAACTCCTCCCTGAGAAGCCGCCAACCAAATTACATGTGGTAAATCACCCCTCCAATCTTATGTATGATCAATATTCTCGTTCTGTGGGCTTGAAATTACGGAGAGATTTTACGTGGGTCTTTACCATAGCAGATTTTCCCTACCCTATACTAGGCGTGGGCTTCCTGCATCACTTCAACCTGATAGTTGATATGCGCAGACGTCAGCTGATAGATGCGAATACGGAACTTTCTGTCACTAGTGTGAAAACTAACAACCCCCTCTATCAGCTCTGTCTTCTTCATTGAAATAACTTCCAATAACCCATACCAAACCTTTTTACACTTCTACCGAGAGTTGATAATACTTTTGTGGTAAGCAAACCCACGCACACTAAAAAACCCATGAACATCATAAAACGCCACATCGAAACCACAGGTGCTCCTGTGTTCTCACGGTCTCCCCACCTCCCTGCTGATAAACTTAAGGCAGCGAAGGCAGAATTCAACCAACTGAAAAACATGCCTGGAAAAGTCAAAGTCAAGTATGTTTCGTTTCATTATTGCATTATTCCAGGCATTATCAACTTATTAACAAAAACATGAAGTATGGCAAGGGTAGTAAGAAGTCTTTTTACAGCTGGATTAATTTGAAATTGTTAGGAGCTTAAATTCTGAATAAATGCATATAAACAAATCATTTTGTGGTAGTATCTCAGTGTAGTCTGTGTTCTATTGTTATTGAAACCTAAAAGTTTTAACTATATATTAGCTATAAACATGAATCATATTTCACTACAAAATTATGAGCAAGGAGTTTCTTATGGTGATTAAATTTTATTGTGTATGGATGAGCGTGCTATATTTGAGGATTGCAGATTAAATTTGGCATAATACCTACGCATACTTTGTAGTGGTGGTTAATCCCTTTCGTCATTTCCAAAAGGAAGTTAGTTCTCACAAGAATGTGTTAACTAACAATGTTTCTAAACTTCGAGAACTGCTTTAAACAGAAAAACACCACCCTCAATGCTATATATTTGAACAATACGCCTGTAACAATTTTGTTAATTTGTATGAATTTTGGCGAGGATTACAGTCGTACATCTCAGATAACATGTCGGCAAATAGAAATATGCCGTGCTGCAGGTTGCATAATTGGAAGTTTTGTTCCCAAGATAAATGTATGAGAAATGTAAGTGTCGGCAAAATGAAATGATGAGATAAAAGTTTCAGACAATCTGAATCGCAGAGCGAGACAGGAAAAATATCTGGTTGTCTGCGTCTCTTAATTCCATTCCTTAAGACTAACAAAGGAAACTGATTAAGAAGTAATTAGTTAATTATATATTGGTCTCTCCTCCCACGTACAATTTCTTTTTAAATAAAACCGTTAAAACCAGCAAATATTTATTGTGGTTTACTACAACGAGGGCCAGAGGTCAAGAACCACGAGAATATAACGGCAAGTCAGGGACAATATTTAAATCGACTATAAAACAAAGACCTTGATCACTTCAAGGCGAAAACGCAAGAGAGAAAAAACATACGTTCATAAAAAGACTGTGTACAAAGTTTGGTTGAATATTAAAATGTTACATTAAGTGTAATTAAAAAAAACTCTATAACTAGTGCCCTTTGAAACAAAATCGGGTTTTTCAGATATCTTAAGCTCGTTCGGCTGAAATTCCAAAAAAGTGTATATCATCACATTGCTGTACACAAACTAAAAAACGTGGTAAATAAACACATTGTCATGCACTCACATTTATATATATATATATATTACTTACATGTGCATATTATTCACACTATGAACATATTGACTTATACATCTACAAAGCTTTGTGATTACTTTGCTTTCGGTACCAAACACGACTTTTAATAAAGAACTTTAATGATTGAAAATAATTATATTTTTATAAAATTGTAAATATAAAAATGTTTTCTTATGAAATTTAGATTTCCTTAATTTTTGATTCAAATAATCTATTTATTATTAAATTAGCACATGTAAAATTATAACCGCAATATTCATTAATACTTAATTTATTTTCTTTATAATAAATAAGCACTTCACAATGTGTTCATCCTCAACTAATCACGCAATGATCCATGGAAAAAAGAAACACAATTTGTTAATGCTAAATAAGTTTGCACATAAAATAAAAAAATGCCTAATAAAACATTTTTAATCCAATGTAATTAATAAAAATGTCTCAAATTTTTAAAAACTTTTCTTTCCGTTTTCGCTCCTCAAAGAACAGAAAGAAATTCAGAAATGATTTAAACCAAATGCTATGTCACCTCTCTGGTGACTTGGGTGGGCGCGTTTATACGACCAGTTTGTTAATGTTCAGAAGTTCAGCCACACAAAGTATTTTAATCCAATAATAAATCAACTGTTATACGTAAAAAGTCGTTCACATAAATATATAACAACGCCACAAAATATAACTGCTACACAACTTAGTATCTACGTCGAGGTTGTATGTGGCTAATCAGTTCATAATTGTTGAATTTTTATCGATATCAAGATGCTGCAACAGTAAACGATAATCGGGCACTGTTCAACACTCTTGGTTTATCGTATGATTTGGAAGGAGAAAATGTCCCTAAAAATGTTCGCAAACAAATATAAAATTGTTAAGACAGGCGTCCAGTACGTCATGCTGTGGTCTAATTTTTCATATAAGTAGAACAACGAATATTGTCATAGTTATTAGTTTGTTTTCTAGATAAAAACATCATAGAGTTACACATTTCTTGCATCTTTTAAATCAGAAATCAAGTTGCATCATCTGGCAAAGGCGTTTCTTTCAAAAACAATTTTCAGGCTTCAAAATGTGAAAATCAGATGGTGCAAGGTGAGACAAAGTTTATGGCAGAGGATTTCATAGACATCTGCACTTCTGATCTCGAACAATGTGTGTTGTGGATTGGAGTCATATCTTGCAGGGGAGATATTTCCTGGTCTGGATTTTGATAGCTTTTATATATTTTTCTTAAATTTGAAGCGAAATAAGTTACTGTAAATTGTGGATACTGGTTTAAGACACCTAGAGTTAATACTTCTTCAGTGCAGTATGTTAATCAATGCGGTTTTGCTTTTGGAAAGTCGTCAGCAACCTATGAATCCATCAAATAATTTCCACAGACCCTGCACTAGTCATGAGTTTTTTTTAGCGATCTGACAAATAGTCAAGCATGGATCTTCAAAAAATGTTCATAATGGCTGACAGTTGTCTCATTAATGACAGATGGAGGGAAATAAGACCAAGGTGCTGATGTTACAGGTTTCATGACATTGGAATTCACAATGTCAACCTTTTACAGGAATATGATGTGACATCGTTTCTTTTAATTTCATCAAGTTTTCTATAGTGTGTCATATGATGTGCCTTATTGCAAAAAGAGAACTGATCACTGCATGACACTTGACATGCTCCATTTCACACTTAACTAATTTAAAGCACTTATAAATCAGGAACTAGTTCAGAGTTGTACTTTGCTACATGATCCATAGAGATATAACTCATTGCATATGCAAAATTCTACTAGATCAGACAAATGGAATCTTCGTATTTAACAATCAGACAAATGGAATCTTCGTATTTAAAAAATCTTGCACAATAAAAGGTTGTATGAAAATAACAATGATAAAAGGCTAAAACATGAAGTAGATATTTAAACATGAAAAATTGATATAAAATAGTCGTTTTATTGAAATCTATTAAATTAAAAAGTAAAAAACTGTTAAGACATGACCTCAGTTCTTTTGGGTGGTTTTAAAGATTTACATGAGAATAAAAACTTTGTTTTTAAAAGAAAATTATTAACAAAATCAAAGTATCATATTCGTTTCTATTGTTTTTGCATGAGAGAATAACACTATTTGTTAACACAAGAATACCAACACACATAACAAGATTACGGTTTTTACCTTTTTAAAAATTTTATCATTTTAGTTCTTGCTGTGGATGGATGTGTAAGAAGACATGCTACATACCAGTTAGTATATTTCATACACATTTTTCGTTTGTTTCAATTTTCATCAGTCAAAGTATTCAGAAATCAATGGGCTCCCTACATGGGCCTCACATTTAACTCTATATGAAATGCATAGATATTTAATGTTCTATTAAAGTTCTTTTGTCGTCCATATGTTTTTGCATATGACACAACAAATGTTCCTTCTATGCAAAGATCCACATACGTCAAAGGAGTGTGTTTTGCTAATTTTAATTTAAATATTTCATTTAAGCTGGTGATATCACACCCTACCGGATTCCAGGCATTCGCTCATACATTTCCAGCAAATAATCATTTTAAGATTCTAACTGTTTTGAGCAATTGATTGAATCTCTCTTGCACTTGGTTCACCTGGTATATTTGTCAGATTGTTTTTAAAATTCTTTTGTCTGATTTCAGTTGCTCCTATGATTACTGGAATAGAGATTTTCTAAGATTCCGTTGTTTCAGGTCGTACATAAACCTGGTAGTTTGTTATTTTTTAATTTGGCTCTTTTTAGCCCAGTGTTATTGAAGACATTAGCTTCTAAGATTTTGACTTCTTGTCTCATATAATTATGTCATGTTTAACAGCTCGTTTCAAAACACGTAGATTTAGGAATCATAGAGAGTCATAGTGAATTGTGTAAAACATGTCCAACTGCTGTTCCCATGACTTGCTGCAGCATTCGTTATTCAACAATGTTATAGATCGTCATGTGAATACACACATTCCATTGTATTCAATTGCATAATAGCCAGAACCCGACAGCTCGATAACAAATGGCTCATCCTTACTATTTTTGTGGATTTCAAACTGATATAGTCCTGGTAAATGAATCCAGAAAATACTTGTCACAATATTCTTTGGCCAATTTTTCCAATTCTCTGTAATGGAAGTTCTGAAGTATTTTTAACAACTCCTTTTGGGTGATTTCCGGACCTGGAGTATTTTTTGGGTGATTTCCGAGCAGACTTGTTTCCTAATTCTGTCATATTTGTAAAATAGGCTAAATCAAAATTGTTGGCCACTTGCATAAAAGAGGTTGTTCTTCTGCTTGTTTCATAAGGCTGCAATACAATGTTGAGACATGGATATTGGAAGATCATAAGACACTGTTTCTTGTATGTGTTTTCATATGATGCATCGAATCTCACATCTGTGCAAACAATTTTAATTTTCTTATCTTTTAGCATCCACGCTATAAATTTTACCTCTCTTCAAAAGAAGAACCATACATTAAACAAGAATGTTTTTTTCTCTGTTTTAATTTTCTCATCACTTTGTTTTTGATGGGAATAGAGCATTCTACTGGATGCCAAAAATTCTCCCATTAATTTAGTTGCTCTTGGATATTAAGGTTTTTACAGTTTTTCTAGTGGAGATATATTTGTCCCGTATGTGTTGTCATATGACTCAACAAATTTGACTTCCTTGCAAATAAAGAACCACATACTTCACAAGAATGTGGTTTGTCTCCTGTATGTGTTTTCATATGACGCAACAAATTGGACTTCTGTGCAAAAGACGAACAACATACTTCACAAGAATGTGGTTTGAATCCCGTATGTGTTGTCATATGACTCAACAAATGTGACTTCCATACAAAAGAAGAACCACATACTTCACAAGAATGTGGTTTCTCTCCAGTATGTGTTTTCATATGATGCAATACATTTGACTTCCATGCAAAATCAGAACCACATACTTCACATAAATGTGGTTTGTCACCTGTGTTTTCATATGAGACAACAAACTCGACTTCTGTGTAAAAGAAGAACCACATACTTCACAAGTATATGGTTTGTCTCCCGTATGAGTTTTCGTATGATCTAACAAATGTGACTTCCGTGTAAAAGAAGAACCACATACTTCACAAGAATGTGGTTTGAATCCCGTATGTGTTGTCATATGACTCAACAAACTTGACTTATGTGCAAAAGAAGAACCGCATACTTCACAAGAATGTGGTTTGTCACCTGTATGTGTTTTCATATGATTCGACAAATGTGACTTCTGTACAAAACAAGAACCACACACTTCACAATAATGTGGTTTCTCTCCCGTATGTGTTTTCATATGATCCAACAAATGTGACTTCTGTGCAAAAGAAAAACCACATACTTCACAAGAATATGGTTTCTCTCCCGTATGTGTTGTCATATGACGCAACAAATGTGATTTCCATATAAAAGAAGAACCACATACTTCACAAGAATATGCTTTGTCACCCATATGTGTTTTCATATGGTCCAACAAATGTGACTTCTCTGCAAAAGAAGAACCACATACTTTACAAGAATGGGGTTTGTCAGCCATGTTAGATATATTCCACAAAATATATATGCAATGTAGTGTATGATGATAACCAGGCTAGTATATTTTACTTAAGAAAATCTATGTAAAGAAATGTATAATTATTTTAAACCTTTTTAAGTCACCAATGAAGAAAGCTCCTTCTCATCCATTAATTAATTTCTTTTCATTGTTGCAAATTCTGAAAATATAAAATAAATTTGAAAAAATATTTAATTTGGTTAACTTGAATTTCTCATTTTGATTTTTATTAAAAATATCCAAAACACCTATTATCAATGAAATTCAAAAAAGAAAATTAGTAATGATTCATATTATTTAATTATCCCGAATACTGTTATCATATTGGTGTTATTTTAACGTTTCTATTCTTTGTTTTTAATAAAAATATCCAAACCATCTAATATTAATGAAAATTACAAAAAGAAAACTGTATAGTTTCATGCAATACTGGTCAGTCAACAAAATTAATGTGTTTCTAATATCAAATATTTAATTAAACATCTTTAGTTTTCTTCATTTTAGAGATGAGGATTGATTATTCATATTATTCGGATCCTTCAGAATACTGTTCTCATTTTGGGTGTTATTTTTACAACGTTTCTATGTTACCGCCGATCTTGCTTAGGTGTATTTGTCATACCTGGGAACCTTTCTCTTGAACTAAACAATATTACAGAATTCTCAATGGAAGCCTTTATTTAGTACATGGGTGTAGCATGCTTTCGTGTTGTTAGCGATGACTGGGTAAAAAAAGCCTTATTAAAAATTCTTCTTTCAATTTTACTGATGTTTTCCAAGTACTCTAACCATAGTAGCACGCGTCCTAGCAGATAACCCTAGTACAAATTTTAGAATATTAGCAGACAATCCTATTACGAACTTATGAACATTTTGGTTTCTAGACGTTATCACTATATATATATATATATATATATATATATATATATATATATATATATATATATATATATATTATGGCACCAAAAAGGTTCGCACTTATTTTTTCAAAAGCTGCAAATTTTAGCTAAATTGAAAGTTACAGTTTAAAAAAAACAATACCTCATTTGTGTCATCTTTTATTCGTCTATAATTTGACTTTTAATTGAAGTATCCTAGTCTTCACGTCTATTTAAAAAATAACTTTAAATTGAGAAGGCATAAAGAAAATCTACACTATGGAAAATTGTATTTTAATATAATTTTAGAATATTACTGCAACACAAATACAACAAGAAAATTGTATTTTAATATAATTTTAGAATATTACTGCAACACAAATACAACAAGAAAATTGTATTTTAATATAATTTTAGAATATTACTGCAACACAAATACAACACGAACACAATGAACTAATTAATATTTAGTAGTATAATTAGAATATTACTGCAACACAAATACAACAAGAACACAATGAACAAGTTAATATTTAGTAGTATAATTAGAATATTACTGCAACACAAATACAACAAGAACACAATGAACTAATTAATATTTAGTAGTATAGTCCTTCTGCAATTTGACAACCTGCAATATTTTGGGCTTCAGCAGAAACTCCGGTGAAAGGGAATCGCATTTCACTTTCATTTTTGTCCAAAATTCTTCCTGATTTGAAATTTTGTCATTGTGTACCTGTAGCTTGGTGTAATGTCATATGTTTTTGAAAGGATTGAGGCCTGGAGATTGTGCAGGCTAATTCAAACATGGATTATCATGCCCTTCAAGTAACTTCTTGACACTGTCAGTTGCCTTAATGGAAACATTATCCTACATAAGGATTAGATTATCATCCAACTTTCGACCAAAGTAGGGTGGAAAATGCTCAGTCAACATATTAATATAATTGGTCGAACGAATTCGACTTTGCAAGCGAACTATAGGCACTAATACTGAACCTCAACCACCTTGTACCGTTGATACTGTGCACTGAGGATTACATTCTTCGTCCTCCTTTCGACTGACATAGTGTTTTCAATCAGTGCCTTGCATATTGGATTTTCGTTCATTGCTAAACATCACTATCGAGTGATATGAAGTGTTATGATCTTCGAAGCATCTGACGGAATCTATTCTTTACAGAAATCATTGACTTGCATCTTGCAACAGAGTCTCACAAATTAAATTCCTTCAATCTGTTCTTAACTGTAGAAAGAGAACATTTTTAACAAGATTAAACTGTTGTTGAATTTGTGAAACCGTTTTAAATCTGTTTCTTACGTTGCTATCTATAGCATTGTCTTCCCTGTAAGAAGTAATTCTAGGCTGACCAGATTAAGAGGCATCAAAAACAAGGCATCTGGACTAGGCGCCATGTTGTCTAACCTGGAACGGAAACAATTACGATTACAGATGCTTTGTTGCCTAAAATGTTGTATTTTAAGCTTGTTTGAACCTCATTTGTTCCCTTAAGACAGCTTACTTTTCACTGTTCTTCACAATCTATAATTATTTACGTCATCCTATAAGGGCTAATGGTTTCCCTTTTCCATCCATATATAGTCAACCATAATTGATTTTTAAATCTTTCCACATATTACAGCTTTTCAATTTTTTTCTAATCTTACTGTTAGTGAATGACATGGCTCACATTTGTATAATTTTCCACATTTACATGGAATCTCGTAGTCATGATTTTCCATAAGCGACGGTACATGCACGTTCTTGGAGAGTCAAATCACCCTTGAATACTCTCGTGTCTAGCTCTCTGGGGGGAAGGTTTCTCTTAAATTTTCCACCTCATTTTGATATGTATTGTTATTAGTACCGCTTGATGTTGTAGGAAACAAACTATTACATTGTTTAGATTATACAGATTGTAAGAATTGACTATTTAAAGATATTAAGAAATATTTGGGTGTTATGAAACTCTTTTAATGATGTTAAACACACATGGCATCACATGACCTGGAAAGTAAAAGCGACAAGAAATTAAGTCCTTGATATAGCGTGAAGGTGTGTACATGCAAACGCACGCATTACAGTCGGGTGAGCACTAAAAGCAGATCCTATATATAGCCAATGACAGTGAAACATATATTTCATTTGCTGCAGTTTTTGACCAGTTATTCTAACAGATATTAAGAGAGCCTGGATAACCTGTAAACATACGATAAAGAGTCCTGTGATGTTGAGGAACACAAAAAATAAAACAATAAGGTACGTGACATTCCATTTCCACAATCTTCCTGTCTCTGCTCGAAAAAAAACAACAAATATATATCAGATAAAAAACAATACCAACCAGTCACATTGAGAACGGGTTGCCAAATAAGCTAAGTGCAGTGTAGCTTGTAACATTACTGTGATTATTATGATTGATGGAGAAAAGAATTAAATCCACGAGAGGCTCGACAGTCATCTTAAAAATGAAGTTCACAGATATTGTTATACTGGCTTATCCCAAACCTAAGAAAGACAACAGACTGTACACGGATCAGCGGGAGCATAGGGTTGAAAAACCAATTTACTTTTTATACCATAAACTTAGTGATATGCAGACAAGATGGTCGACTATAGAAAAAGAAGCATACATGATACACTTAATAATTATAAAATACACTATGCCATTAATAAGTTGGATAAATATTTTCATAGTATGAAGGTCACCATCTATACAAATCACATACCTCTAGAATATTTATTCAATATTAATATTAAACTCGCCTGTACAGAATAGGAAAATACAGAGGTGGGCTTTGAAGAAGGAAAATGTTTTTGTGGATCTGTTGTTATGCACCGTGGATTTGAGCAGAGACAACAACGTTCCCTGGTAGATATAGATGGTAAGAATTACTATGTAGGTGAAATAAACTCGGATCATTTTGATTCAATAGAGTTTGCATCATATTAGAAGATTAACGGCTCATCAGTATCGCACGAACATCATACATTATTGGGTTTTGACTTAGTTAGGGAACAAGAGGAATTAAGGCAATTTTTAGATTTATAGATGCAGATGAAGAATGGTAAATTGTCTAAAATTAGTTTTTGCAACTCGACGACGAAACATTGTTAAGGTTATATGTACCACAGCATATGGTCACAAAACACACATATATATATATATATATATATATATATATATATATAAATGTTACATAAGCCAAAAAATTTCTGACCATGTATATTTAAGGAGTTGAATGATATTTCCGCCCCTACCTTACCGTTTTGCATAACCAGTACATAGTGATGTTCATCAATATGAAGAGTGGTTTGCCGAAGGATTTTACAATCTCTTACAAAAAGACTGAAACTGTGGTTCTTGGATGCAATTTTCCTCAGATTCAGGACACCACTCCAGTTGTTAACAGATAATGTGTCCAAAAATGTTAACAAATTGATGAAGAAGGCATTGTAGGACCTCAGCATACATCATGTGAGCACATCATTTTATCACCCCAAAGTAACGGCAAAGTAGAACGTTTTAGTGAAAAGTTTGGAACAATGAACATTCATGGGAGATATACATTAACGAAATGTTGGCAGCTTCAATGTGAGTGAAACGACAAAATTCTCACCATGCTCTCCAATAGATACATGATCTTGCCATTATATAATATATTAATGCCTTGTAAAGTATACTAGCGTGATGAGCAACACAAGATCGCTCCACAAGAGATGCATAGATCTTTTACATTGGTAAGGAACAACATTGCGAAAGCTAAGAAAAACTGACAGAGAATTTGAATGAGAAATAAAAGTTCATAGATGTTAAGATTGGAGAAAAACAGTCGCGTCTCATATTAAAGATCCATCAATCAAGGAACGTGAAAAACCGTTAAGAAAGGCTGCATTGGCTGCTCTGAGTTGGATAGCGATTCATCCATGGAACATGCTGATATCCCAATATTGAGTCGACATCAATCGGAATGACCGGATCAGGAGTCTAACAACCATTGACGGAGATGAGAGTCATGACACAGCATAGCATAATGACTAAACTTGCAAATAGTTTCGATGTGAGTTATCCCCTATTTGCATCACTTGCAGATGTCAAAGACAAAATTAGGATTTGTTCACAAAGTTCTAAAGTAGGTTCAGTGTTTAGAAGTGGGGAAGAGGAACAAGTGAGAGGGAATAGTTTAGTTTGGGTAAAGAATATTCCTTTTTATGGTTCGTTACATGCAGGATACTTTGGAGGATGATTGTGGCTAGCAATTTCGACAAAGTCTGCAAAATGTTAAGAATGAGTAAAAAAGATTATAAATTTTATTATTAACTTGAGCAGTATGCACGCATGGTAGTCATCGAGTGTCATCTACCGATGTTAATTTTAAATTACCACGTGGTTACCATAAGATGGTTTCCGCCATGCATCAGATGTTCCCAATAGTAAAACATTTAACAAAAGAAAAAAAAACATTATTTATGATCAATGGGGTCAGGTTGCAGGAATTGATATTTTCAGAGGTGAAAGCTCAACTATTTGAGATACATAACTCTTAAAAGTGAGCGCACCTGCTAAAAGATCATATATATATATATAGCAGAGAGTAAAAGGCAAAATAAGATATAAGTTTACAGTGAGCTGACAATCACATCACACATATGAAGCTCCATCCATCCACCTTCCGGCCCACACTCTCTTTATTTTGAATATGAGAAAGTAAAGACACAGAAAATAAGTTTTTATATTTTTATACAAAACGATTTTTTTCTGGCTGATAAAAATGTACTAATGCTATTGTGTTGGTTAAGAATATCAATAGCATATCCCATAGAATATTGGCCTATTTTAACAGTGATCATATCATTCTACGACTTACCACCAATACTTATAATGGGTGTCAATTTTAAAGTTTTGTAAAAGTAGTTATGTATTTTAATTAGAACCGAAGATATTTGGTCAATTTTCCTTTTTTATTGCATATTCTTAATTTTCTCTCATTCTCTTATTCTTCCTTTTTGACGAAAGAAATTTAACCTATGCAGGCATAAAGTTAGCTGCGGACAGATGGAGGAACGACAAAGAATTTTTGTTCGTTTCTCATGATTTGAGGGGATGTTTTTTGTCGCTAACAGTAATCATGAAGTTTCTTGTTTTTAATCACATAATTTTGGTGATGGCTAAGAAAAGTGAAACCATAACCTTAACACGTTTCATATACCCTTAAACTTCAACCATAACCTTAACACGTTTCATATACCATTAGACTCCAACCATAGCCGTAACACGTTTCATATACCATTATACTCCAACCATAACCTTAACACGTTTCATATACCATTAGACTCCAACGATAACCTTAACACAATTCATATACCATTAGACACCAACCATAACCTTAACACGTTTCATATACCATTAGACTCCAACCATAGCCTTAACACGTTTCATATATCATTAGACTCCAACCATAACCTTAACACGTTTCATATACCTTTAGACTCCAACCATAACATTAACATGTTTCATATACCCTTAAACTTCAACCATGACCTTAACACGTTTCATATACCATTAGACTCCAACCATAGCCGTAACACGTTTCATATACCATTAGACTCCAACCATAACCTTAACACGTTTCATATACCATTAGACTCCAACCATAACCATAACACGTTTCATATACCTTTAGACTCCAACCATAACCTTAACACGTTTCATATACTATTAGACTCCAACCATAACCTTAACACGTTTCATATACCATTAGACTCCAACCATAACCTTAACATGTTTCATATACCTTTAGACTCCAACCATAACCTTAACACGTTTCATATACCTTTAGACTCCAACCATAACCATAACACGTTTCATATACCATTAGACTCCAACCATAACCTTAACACGTTTCATATACCATTAGACTCCAACCATAACCTTAACACGTTTCATATACCTTTAGACTCCAACCATAACCTTAACATGTTTCATATACCATTAGACTCCAACCATAGCCGTAACACGTTTCATATACCATTAGACTCCAACCATAACCTTAACACGTTTCATATACCATTAGACTCCAACCATAACCATAACACGTTTCATATACCTTTAGACTCCAACCATAACCTTAACACGTTTCATATACTATTAGACTCCAACCATAACCTTAACACGTTTCATATACCATTAGACTCCAACCATAACCTTAACATGTTTCATATACCTTTAGACTCCAACCATAACCTTAACACGTTTCATATACCTTTAGACTCCAACCATAACCATAACACGTTTCATATACCATTAGACTCCAACCATAACCTTAACACGTTTCATATACCATTAGACTCCAACCATAACCTTAACATGTTTCATATACCTTTAGACTCCAACCATAACCATAACACGTTTCATATACCATTAGACTCCAACCATAACCTTAACACGTTTCATATACCATTAGACTCCAACCATAACCTTAACATGTTTCATATACCATTAGACTCCAACCATAACCTTAACACGTTTCATATACCTTTAGACTCCAACCATAACCTTAACATGTTTCATATACCATTAGACTCCAACCATAACCATAACACGTTTCATATACCATTAGACTCCAACCATAACCTTAACACGTTTCATATACCATTAGACTCCAACCATAACCTTAACACGTTTCATATACCATTAGACTCCAACCATAACCTTAACATGTTTCATATACCATTAGACTCCAACCATAACCTTAACACGTTTCATATACCTTTAGACTCCAACCATAACCTTAACATGTTTCATATACCATTAGACTCCAACCATAACCATAACACGTTTCATATACCATTAGACTCCAACCATAACCTTAACACGTTTCATATACCATTAGACTCCAACCATAACCTTAACACGTTTCATATACCATTAGACTCCAACCATAACCTTAACATGTTTCATATACCATTAGACTCCAACCATAACCTTAACACGTTTCATATACCTTTAGACTCCAACCATAACCTTAACATGTTTCATATACCATTAGACTCCAACCATAACCATAACACGTTTCATATACCTTTAGACTCCAACCATAACCTTAACACGTTTCATATACCATTAGACTCCAACCATAACCTTAACACGTTTCATATACCATTAGACTCCAACCATAACCTTAACATGTTTCATATACCATTAGACTCCAACCATAACCTTAACACGTTTCATATACCTTTAGACTCCAACCATAACCTTAACATGTTTCATATACCATTAGACTCCAACCATAACCATAACACGTTTCATATACCTTTAGACTCCAACCATAACCTTAACACGTTTCATATACCATTAGACTCCAACCATAACCTTAACACGTTTCATATACTATTAGACTCCAACCATAACCTTAACACGTTTCATATACCTTTAGACTCCAACCATAACCTTAACGCGTTTCACATACGCTTAGACTCCAACCATAACCTTAACACAATTCATATACCATTAGACTCCAACCATAACGTTAACACTAGGATCAATCGTGCAGCTTTCATGACATTCAGTGAGTAACTCGATTGCAAGGATCATTTGGATTATTTGGACTATTGTTCTCATCTTATGTGTTATTTTTACAATGTTTGCACAATAAATAACATTCAAGATGAGAACAGTAGTCTTAATAATCTAAATAATACAAATAATCATTCCTCATCTAAAAAATTCAGAACCGTAATATTGTAATTTGTTTAAAAATGATGATTATTTTTTAATTTAATAAAAATTATTCGTAAAGTTTGTTGAATGTATTTTTGAGAAAACTTAAAAATACAACATAATAAGTTTCTTTAATTATCGGCATTCTTTATACAAACGAACAGAAAATTTGATAACTGCATTTCCAAATAAATTAGCTGGAAAACTCTTTGGTATACTTACGTGTATACACAATTTCTAATAAATTGATCCCGCATATTAAACCCACTAGACGAGAATACAAACATTTAATTAAAGATAGGAGAAAGGCAACTAATATAAAAAAAAGTTTTAAAAAATCGAAATTCATAAAAGTTGCTGAACAGTCGATGTTTTCAAAATGGTGGATCGATTTACTAGCACTTTGAATAAGAAACAGAGCACAACTTAAAAATTGTAAATAATGGCGCCACGGTGATTTTTTTTTTTTGAAAATCTGGGTGCTTAGTGACAAGTACACAGGAGCATGCAACTTCCATGCATGCGTCGAACATTTTGTTTTTTTTACTTTAAACAAGTGAAAATCATTTAAAATTCGTATTTTTTATTGTAAACTATAAAGAAGTTGTACTGGTCAATGTCTAGAATCTTTCAACCCCCCTCCCCCAAAAAAGTATTTTATGATTACTACTGTTATAAGTTTTCAGAGGTGCTGAAAACGAATATATGCTTTAACAGTTGCACAGAGAAATAATTTTCATGATATGAAAAGTGTACATTTTTTTAAAAAATGGGGGTATCACTTTTCATTATAAATTTAACGCAAAATGAACACCCACTTTATGGCAACGTAGTGAGTGGAGATAAACATTTTTTTTAAAAATTTCATCTTTCAATAAAGCCCGAGGAAATTAAAGAACAGAAAAAAGAGAAAAATCTGTATACAGATACATGTCATTCCTTATGTTATCAGTGGTGACCATTTCTGCATGTGTAAACATATGTATATTTTTGCTGCATAGTTTTTTGATTATTAAACAGTGTAATTCCTGATGTTATCATTGGTGGCCAATTCTTTACATTGTATAATGTTTGGAAAACGACTTGTTTGTAAGAAAGTTTAATGGGATATTTGTTTTCAGCATACAAAAAACCTATAGAAATCGTAATGTTAAAGGTGATTATTATCAAAAGTAAGTAACAATTTACCAAAACGGCTCAGGCAGCCCCCCACCAAATTATCACCGTGTGGCCTGAAAGTGTGTGCTTATTTAGTGCTAGTGCACTTATTGATCCACGCTATTTTTAAAATAGTATTTTCAAGTTTAATTAAAGTTTTATATCTTTTTTTTTAATTAAATTACAGTTTTATATGTTTTTTAAAAATTAAATTACAGTTTGATATCGTTTTCTATTAAATTACAGAATAGGTACAAAACACCTTCTTCTCCCCATGTTAAGAATGGCTTTCTAAAAATAACATTATTATTTCAGCATGGATCAATAAGTGTACTAGTACCGCTCATTTTACATTAAATTTATATATAAAAAAAGGAAGTGATTCCGGGATTCCCACTTTTGGAAAAAGTAATTTTCTCATATTTTGAAGTATATATTCGTTTTCAGCACACTCGAAAAACTATAAAAAGGTTATATTGTAAAGATTTTTTTACGTCAGATTCTAGACATTCATCGTTGTTTTTCTTTATGTTTTAGTATTGAAAATAAAATAATAGATTAATGATAATAATCCACTGAGAAAATCGAAAAAAAAAAAAAAGATGAAGACAAAAACCAAGAGATTTTTTTTTTCCTTTGGTAAAAAAAAACAAAAAAAAACATTAGTTTAAAATATTTAAAATTAATAAAGTTACTTTTTTCTTTCGTAAAAAGTAAAGAAGTTGTTTTGTTTTGTTTTTCTACATTTAAGTCAATATTGAAAACAAAAAACAATCAACAGCGAAAAAATATTCAACAATAAATCAACATTTTCATTAGGATTATTCGTTTAGTAAATGTAGTTATCTCCCTTACATTTTTAACGTATTCTGCAAATGCGCAAAAATTGATACTAAATTCATGTATTAATACTTACGTTTTTGTCTTATGATCTGCTTTCGATTATCTGTTTTATAAAGGAAACGATTTTTCAAATGTGATTGACTTTACAAATTCAACTTAACATTCAAGATGATGAACGGAAAAGCAAGTTCGCAGAAAACAAAATTGAAGATGAAAAAAAAAAAAAAATCATTTCGAAATAGAGTAGGCACCGCCAAAACTGGGGGGGGGGCAGGTCAGTACTTTTTGACGGACCGTCTTTTTAAAAATCTACCAAAAATCAGGTAATTATCCGATCAATACGAAATTTTCAGCGATTATTAGGAGAAGAATGAACTTTATAACAGTGTACTTATTTTTCATAAACGATATTTATATATATATTTTTTTTTTGCTTACAACCCCCCCCCTTGTTTTGAAGTGGGAACAAATATGCTTAAAATAATCATCTGAAACTGAAATCAACATATTGTGTTGTTGTAAGGGACAGAATTATAGATTTAAAAAAAAAAAAAAAACTTGTTTGCATACCTTATTTTGACGTCTGAATATCAGAACTTCGATTGTGTTTAATTATCCCGCTTTTGAGTTTTGAAGTGTGAAATTCGGTGAATATGTTAAGTAAAATAATTAATTTAAGTTAAGCAAAAAAAAAAAAAAAAATTTTTTTAATATTTATACGAAAAAAGCCATTTTAAAATTTTTGATAAATAAATTAACAATTTTTTTTTTAGCGAGCCGAATAATGCATGACCATTAATAAACAGGGCATGCTTTAATAATCGATACAAAAAAAAAAAAATTCGATAAATATTGTGCCCTTTGTGTTAAAAATAGCATCATTTTTTTTCGATCCCGTTTGAAAACGTTTGCCGCCTTTCGACTACGGTGGACCAAACGCGCTGAAATAATTTTTTGTTATTCTGCTTTAAATTGCCCCCCACCCCATTTTGGGGAGTCTGGCCCCCACACACATACACATTAAAAACCAAACTCATACAAATGGTCACCCATCTGGTACTGGCCAGCCTCAGCTTAATAATATATTGAAATTTTCGTCACTGAAAAATAAGTTTTTTTGGCCTGTTTGGTCTTCCATAGTTTTCTCCTTATCAGACGCAAACGTAAACAGAGTCGCGAAATCGACGCGAAATCTGGTTAGCTATATGAATAAGTGGAATTATTTGAAATTCAGGTACTTATATTATAATATTTTTGCATATTCTCTTAGAAAATCATCCTAAATCTTAGTTAGACAATAAATAAATAAATTATTTCAAAAACCTTTTTTTTTTTAATATTTATGTACGTTTTTTGTGCAAGACAAAAAATGTCAATTGTTAACTTTTTGGGAAAATTTAACATTTAAAATTTAATTAAAAATAGTAGAAAAAGTTTTACATTATTCTGTTTTCTATATGATAAAATTCAGGGTTTTATCTTTCTGGAAAAAAAAAGTTACTCAGAAATAATGGATTTTAATAAATGTAATTTCGTTTTAAAAAACAACAACAACATGATTTTGCGGCTATTTTTGGCGGTGCCTAAAATAGAGCCAATCTATTCGCCGAATAGACTATTCGGTGAATATCACAGATAAATTAGTATTATTTTATTTAACATTTTAATATTTACATGAGAGAGAACAGATTACAAGCTTTATCTTTTTAATAATTCCCTAATTCGTTTCACGTGCAATTTAATTGCGGAAACTGATAGTTTTGAAAGCCGCCTTTTCGTATTTTTATTTATTTATTTTTTTTGTATCGATTTCCGATTATTTTTTGATTGTGTTTAAAAGATTAATCTGAAGTTAATCTATACGAGAAAAAATTAATTTAAGAGATTAAATGTAAAAAAATTTCAGGTGAAGAAAAAATTAGAATGGAAACTGTAATCACGTTGGAAAAAACTGACAAATTCATCTAAATTAAGAAGTTAAATAAATTCCTCGTAAAACAAAAAAATCCCTTGTAAAATAAATATTAGTTTTCTGTGACTATTTCAAAGATAATTAGTAAAATAAAAGGTAATATAGTTCGTCTCAAAGTTTTATCAAGAAGCAGAACTTGAAGTAACAACAAAAACATGAAATCCTATCCTTCGGAAACGAAACGAAACGAAACTTCTTCCGTTTTATTTATTTATTTATTTTTTTTTTTTAAATACTTCAATAATTCAAAGTTTGATATTCTGTATCTTCACTTTTCACCACAACAAAAAAATACAGTAGAAGCAGAACTTGAAGTAACAACAAAAACATGAAATCATATCCCATGGAAACGAAACGAAAGAAAACGTCTTCCGTTTTTTTTTTCTTCTGTATCTTCACTTTTCACCGTAACAAAAAATAAAGTAGAAAAATATTTTCTAATAAAAAAAATTACTAGTTGCATTCAAAATAATTAAAAATAATTCACTGTTTTGGGGAGTTTTGTTGCTAACAAACAAACAAAAAAAAGTGACGCAGCAAGATAAGTTACTCTTCTACCTACCTGGATAAGTTATGCATTTTAATGTTTTTATTCGTTTAGATAAGCTACTCTTCTACCTACCTGGATAAGTTACATATTTTAATGCTTTTATTCAGTTCGATAAGTTATTCTTCTACCTACCTGGATAAGTTATGTATTTTAATGTTTTTATTCGGTTCGATAAGTTACTCTTCTACCTACCTGGATAAGTTATGTATTTTAATGTTTTTATTCAGTTCGATAAGCTACTCTTCCACCTACCTCGATAAGTTATGTATTTTAATGCTTTTATTCAGTTCGATAAGTTATTCTTCTACCTACCTGGATAAGTTATGTATTTTAATGCTTTTATTCGGTTCGATAAGCTACTCTTCCACCTACCTGGATCAGTTATGTATTTTAATGAATTTTTATTCGGTACAAAAATCGCCTATGAAGCATGAAACATGCGAAAAAGTATTTGATTTAAGAGAAAATGTATCCATTATAAGCCTTCGATAGTTCGAACTGTGTTGTCTCCTTATTTATAAAATGTATAAAAGAATAAAACCTTAGAAAACAAGTTTTTGAAACTAGGTTTTGTATTGGTCTACCAGGTTACAATTACGAAATAACACCCCCCTCCAAAAATTTCCAGAACCCCCGCCGAAAACGTGGCCATAATGTGTGTGTTCATTCTTAGTTAAATAATTATAGAAAAGTGGTCCCCAACTTTTTGAAACTATAATTTCTTCATACCTTAGAAACTATTTGTTTCCTTGAATTTTAAATCTTATTTGCGTTTTTATGTTTTAATGGTAATTTGAAAGGATTTTTTTGAGGGTTGAAGATACTGTACCTTTACCTCATTTTATTTGTTTTGTTTTGTTTTTTTTCTGAGTGATAATCATTATCGAAATGAAACCAAACAGTTTTATTTGTTTTTATTTTGGTGGACCTCCGAAACCAATAAATCGTGCTATATTTACCCCCTCCAAACTGAAGATACTGTAAGAAATTTTGTAGAAATAAGCAAACTTTTTATTGGACGGTTTCTCTGCCCACAGAATTATTTTAACCAATCAAATTGCATGTTATAACTAACTGCCGAGAAAAGCAACCAAATTCCCTTTTCAGATCAGCATCCGAGAAGACGCAGCATTGGAAACACATGGATTCTCATTCGAATCGAGGCAGCGGAAATACTTTGCTGCTTCAAGGCGTTTTAAATGCCCAAACGTTGAGCAGAATATTATCATTTTAAGTAGGACGAATTTATATTTGCACGCTTGTGCCACAATTTACTGTCTGTCAAAACGAAATTAAGGTCTACGCTTTGACCTGCCTTGTCGGCCATTGAACTAACTCTACAGGACGCATCGTGGATGCCCAGCTAGCAGTATCCAGCTTGGAAGTCACCTCAACTTCTCCAACCTGTGCACTACTTTGTCAGCGGTAATTCAACCCAGCCTTTATCGAAAATAAACTATTATTCCCTTCGGGAATGTTACCAGCCCATAGTGGCAGATAGTTGAAGATGACACATCTTTTGCAACATTGACCTATTTTATTTTAATAAGATTTACGTTGAAGTCTTAAGACGAGCTTATTGTAATTTCTGTAATTTCTGTTTGGTTTTCTTCCATTCTGCCAGGGGCAAAACCTTGTGAGTGAAAATCTCACAATGCAGAAGAAAATAATTAAAACTAATTATTGCAGTAATTGAAAAAAAATGGAAGCAGTTTCATTTCGTTCCCGCAGAAGAACATTTCATGTTTTCGTTCTTACATCAAGTTCCGCCTTTTGATACAACTTTGAAAAGATATATTTTTCGTAAAAAAAAACAACAACTGAATTACGCTCTCTCCCTTGGCGACAGATTTAGTTTCGCACAACAAGATACAATTTCTGCAGAAGCCCCAAAATGTCAAAAATTCCATTTTATTTGAAAATTTATAAAACAATTGAACCATTATTTATGCTGTATTGTTTAAAATTATGTAATTTTATTTTCAAATTTATAAAACAATTAAACCATTATTTATGCTGTATTTTTAAAAATTATGTAATTTTATTTTCTTGTATAAAATGTTCTTTTTAATTACTTACGTTTTTACACGATGACTCGATTTTTCTCAAACTTTCTGTAACGATAAATTAAATTAATCCTGAAAGTAAAAGTGCATTTTAAATGTGAAAAAAAAGTCAATTAAAATCACTGCTTACAATTTATTTATTTAAAAAATACCAAAACCAATTTTTTAATAATTAAAGATAATATTTCGATTGAGATGCATATCTTGTCTTTTTCTTTTTTTTTATAAAATGGCGCATCCGTATTTGTCTGAATTGGTCATTATAAAAATAATACAATTTATTTTCAATTATTTTACGTAGTCATTTAAAAAAAAATTTTTTTTCAGGATTATAAAAAATTCTGACGCTGATGTTTACACCATCATGCATACAAGACAAATAATATTACATTGGAAATCATTAAACCACATTAAATATTTTTTAATATTTTTTGTGAAAATATTGAATGGATACTGCTTATCGTAATGTTCATGAAATATAAAAAATATGTTTCAATTGTTAACATCTACAATGTTTTATTTTTATATAAAAAATGCAAACAGAAATTCTTTTTTGGTCTTAAACCTTTAACTTTAGCAGAGGTGTTTTTGTTTTCTAAAACGACAAATAAGTTACAAACAATTTTTTTCCGGACAGAAATAGTTTTCAATATATATATATATATGAAAAGCAAAACATTTATTGTATAAAAATGTATCAATATTTTTTTTTAATTCTGCGTAAGAAATATAATTTTAATGAGACAATTTTATAACGAAAGTAACATAGGATTTTTATAAAGTAATTTTTTTTGTTTTTCGAAAAAATAAATAATTTAAATGAAATATTTATTTTCAAATTCAAGCAACATTGAAGGGTCGACAAAAGATACGAGTTATTGACCCCTGTTTTCTGACCGAGAAGTGCCGCCTGGCGACAGTTTAGTAAAATTTACAAAAAAGTGGCCACCGTCCGTATACTGCAGAAGTGCAATACATTTTTCACTAAAATTTTAAATAATAATAATAATAATTTCAGTTTATTCTGTGCTGATTAATAAATACGGAAAATTTAATTAATTATGAATTTTTAAATGAAGGTAGGGGGTCAACATGTTTATGCATTTTGGGGATCGGCCATTCATTTTGCCCGTACCTGAGTTTAACTAATCTGATCCCACCATCGGATTACAGTTTTCTGCTAATAAAGTTCTCTCCATTTTTCCACATTCTTTTCATAGCTCCCCTATCCCACAAACACTTCACCGAGCAAGCAATTGCTACATATATAATGGTTCAGTTGCGCCACTAGTAAAATAACAAGAACACTAAAAACAAAGGATATATGTTGATAAATACTTAAAAATACAAAGGAGATAAGTACATTTACTAAGCGAATACTCATAATAATGAAGAGAATTTGGGACGCTGAAAACGTACATAACTTATTAGATTTTTTTTATTTAAATCTATTTTGTTCAGTGATGGACAAAATAAGTTTCTTCTAAAAGTTCATCATTTGTGATGTCATCCTGAAATAATATCAAAATAGTTTATACTTATCTACGAGAAATATTGAAGCACAAAACCATCCTACAACCACCTTACGTATCCACCAGAATACACAATGGTTGTGGTACAATGTCCTATCGCAGACTGTGAATAAAATGGCTGACTTGGATGTCTTTATTGTTGCAACACTCCTGATGACACCCACAACTTTTCACAGCACAGCAACGCAGCAGCCATCATCGACATGGTTGTTGCAAGAGTCGAGAAAGTGAAGCGACCTACTGTATCCCTTGCTGGTTCAAGTGAAGACTGGTCCTACCTTATCAGTAGATCGAGAGACTATGTCGCTGCAACCAAAATTGCAGGAAAGGATGTCATCATGCAACTGCTAGAATGCTGCAATGAATCTGACTCGCACTGCAAGCGGCTCAGTAACTAACAAACCAGAGGCAGATGTGCTGAAAGCAATACGAGCCCTCATAGTCAGAGGAGAACACCATGGTGTCACGTGTTACTATACACAACGTGCATCAGAATCGTGATGAAACAATGTGCTTCTTTCGTGCTCGTCACCGGGACAAGCTGGAATGTGCAAATTTATCATCAAGTGTTTTAATGTCAACAAAGAGGTGAACAACACAGAAACCTTCATGATGTCCTCATTCGTGGCATTGAGAACACAGGTATTCAGCTGGACCTCTTTGGTGACAAAAGCCAAGTCAGTCTCTAGAGCATGTTTTTAAATTCGTCGAAGCTAAAGAAGCCGGAAAATGCTCAGCATCCCAACTTCCTGCCAGTACAATGCTACTCGTAACACTAATACGACAGACAGCTCTGAAACTGTGGAAAGACTGGACATGGCAGAAAGTCAAAAGAAAGGAGTGTTCCGCCTATGGTCACGTATGCAAAGTATGTGTTCGTAAAAAGTGTGTGCCACAACAAAAACAGAAAGAAACGTCAACCACAAATATCGTCAAAATCATGCACTAAACATGAAGCAGCCGTTTTTGACATGGTGTGTATGAAATCTAGTTATATTGGACAACGTAACAACTCGGTTTTGACCCAACCCTCATATCTTTGCCTAAAACGGCTGTTGTTGCTGCCATAGCTGATCTGGTTGTCAAAGTTCCATAGCCAGTATCAAGGTGATCCATCGATTGGGACTGAGAAAGTATGACCTCATTTTTGTCACTGTGCGGATTCACGCTGCCAACAATAAAACTATCAACATCCTTAGCGCAACCCTACTACAATTGTGGTGAAGGTAAAATATGTTTTGTTTCATGAGTCCATTATCCCAGGCATTATCTACTTTTTTCGAATCACAAATAATTATTGCGTTAAGCAGGGAGAGGGTACTAAGACAGCTGGATTAATTTAACATTTTAGAGCTTATTTCCGAATATAAATTGACCTTGTGTCTAACTTATGCACTAGAAAGCATATAAGCAAATCAGACTTATGTGGTAGTATTTCAGTGTTGTGTTTGTTGTGTCTCAGTAGGATCTGCTCGTAGGTAAAACTTCCTGCTGTCAAAGGGCGAATGTTTCTCTTCTATCGCAGCATTTGTTCCGTTTTTTTGGAAAGCTAGGTGTTAACTATATATTACCTATATAATATGAATCACATTCCACCACAAAATTATTACCAATGAGTTTTTTGGAGCGATTATTTTTTGTGTACGGATGGGCGTACTATATTTTAGGATTGCAGAACTTATACTACCTACATATACTTTGTAGTGGTTATAAATTCTTATCGTCATTTCCAAAAGCAAGTTAGTTCTCACAAGAACGTGTTAACTCTGAATATTTCTAACATTGGACAATTGTAATAAACTGGAAAAATAACACTGTTAATGTTATATATATGAACGCCTCTAACAATTTTGTAAATTTGTATGAATTTTGGCGAAAGTTAGAGTCGTACAACTTAGGATAATCTGTCTACAAACAGAAATATGCCGCGTTGCATTAATTAATAAGAAATGCAAGTTTCATATTATATTGGTCTCTCCTCACATTAAAAATTTCTCGCAATTTAAAGTTTTGTTACCAAGATAAATGCATAAGAATTGCAAGTTTCACATTAAAAATTTCTCTTTAAATATAAACCAGCAAATCTTCATTGTGTTCTACTAAATGTGTAAATTTTGTTTGTAAAATTAAGATGAGGACCATGGATCAACAATCACGAAAATATCCATTCGCAATTCATGGACAATAATTAAATCGACCAAAAAAAACAAAAAACAAAGACGTTGATCGCTTGAAGGCAAAAATACAAGTTAGAAAAACAATGAATTTATGAAAATATTGTATCTAAGAAATTTTGTTGAACATTAAAATGTCATATTAAGGAAAATTAACCAAGGCTATATAACTAGTACCCTGAGTAAAAAAAATCAGATATCTTCAAATTTCTCAAACTGGTTGGGCCGAAATACCCAAGAACGTGTGCCAAACAACCAGCTCTCTGTCTTTTTTCCGGACAAAGAGGCAAAAAGCAACCATCCATAACTAACATACTTGTCTTTATCTCACGCTCATATTCTTATAATTTAAGGTGTTGGAAATTATTAAAACAGACTTTCCCGCAGTTGGGAGAAGGGAAATTTACCTATGATTTCCTTCCTGTAATATAATAAATTGTTTTTGTATAGCGACCATTCTCATTGGTTGAATGAGTGCACATAAGGTGTCACCTGAGAAAATAAATGTCATATTAAGTAAAATTAACCAAGCCTATATAACTAGTACCTGAGTAAAAAATAAGGTTTCTTCAAATTTCTCAAACTGGTTGGGCCGAAATACCCAAGAACGTGTGCCAGACAGCAGTGGTTTTGGCGCCAGTTTTCTTCTGTTGTTGTTATTTGGATTTTTTAATTTATTCCCTCGATGAACCGATCACTATATAATCATTATAATATATATATATATATATATATATATAATCATTATAATATATATATATATATATATATATATATATATATATATATAATCATTATAATATATATATATAATATATATATATTACATTTGGATGTAATCTATTTCATGCAGCGAAAGGTCACAACATAACCATATTTTGACTATAAACTAACGAACTCTTGTCTGACGGGGGAATCTTTTTTCCACGCGCAATAGTCCAGGAAACAGAAACGAATTGCTACAAAAACAAACTTAAAATGATAAAAATAAACACATCTCCATGCACTTACATATAATACTTACACTAGCATGGTACCCGGCGTTGCCTGGGTTGACATGAAGTTCCGTTTGGAACCTGCTAAACAAAGGATATTAATCATTTTCATCATGGGCAACGTCGATACGCCCACAAAAATTTCATAAATAAAAGAACGGATAAAAACATGTAAATGTAATCGCCCAAAATAAGAAGTATGTGATAGCTTCAAAAATACAAAGAGAAGAAACTATTCTCCGGATAATGAGCACTTTTTGTTACCCGTGCGCTCGAAATAAAAGTCCCCCCTCAAAAAATAAAAACAACTTTTGTTTCAATTAAAATAGCAGCGAGTGCCCAAGTGACAAAAAATGGCCAAGTAGGCAGACTCGAACCTGAAACATGAATAAAGCGAAAAGGTAATTTGAAAACTATTTTACCCAATGTTCTAAGACGACTTATGATTTTAGGATACTGACAAAATAATGGTCACAAACATTCATGCGTACAGGACTTGCGTTTTTTTCTCCATTTTTAGTAAAGGCACTTTTTCAGTTATTTTTTTTTTCATAAATAAAATGAATTTTCGATTTGCATTTTTGTGAATGGAGTTTTCTTTGTTTCTAAAAGTTTGGCTTATGTTTTAATTCCCAAAGCGGTCAAAGATTCTGTATACCCGTTTCAAGAATAATAAAAACAAATAAATTCCATTCATTCCTGTTTATTTTTGCTGAATATTAAAAAAAAGGCCAAACATTTTCTGTCTACACGAAATTTTTTCAAGCTAGAAAACTTATTGAGTTAGCTAAATTATTTTATTTGTTTTTTTATGTTTCTCATTTTCTAGGGGAAAAACTCTTGACCCGTTTTTTAAAAAGTCGATGTCGGAAATAATAATTCCAAATAAATTAAAGTAGATTAATACCAATTTTAAATAGAAAACTTAAAACAATTCTCTCGATAAAAACATTAACATACCGCTTTTTAGTAAAATCAATATTCCTTAATGTCATATGCAAAAGGGGTGACCTTTTTAAATGTATATTTTGCAAGAAACATACTATATATAAAAACATAGAAGAATCATATTATATAAAGAAATAAATAAAAGAATCACACTATATATAGAAATAAATAGAAGAATCATACTATATATAGAAATAAATAGAAGAAACATACTATATATAGAAATAAATAGAAGAATCATACTATATATAGAAATAAATAGAAGAATCATATTATATATAGAAATAAATAAAAGAATCACAGTATATAAATAGAAATAAATAGAAGAATGATACTATATATAGAAATAAATATAAGAATAATACCATATATATAGAAATAAATAGAAGAATCATACTATATATAGAAATAAATAGAAGAATCATACTATATATAGAAATAAATAGAAGAATCATACCATATATAGAAACAAATAGAACAATCATACCATATATAGAAACAAATAGAAGAATCATACTATATATAGAAATAAGCAGAAGAATCATACTATATATAGAAATAAATAGAAGAATCATATTATATGTAGAAATAAATAGAAGAATCATACTATATATAGAAACAAATAGAAGAATCATATTATATATATAAATTAATAGAAGAATCATACTATATATAGAAATAAATAGAAGAATCATACTATATATAGAAATAAATAGAAGAATCATAGTATATATAGAAATAAATAGAAGAATCATATTATATATAGAAATAAATAGAAGAATCATACTATATATAGAAATAAATAGAACAATCATACTATATATATAAATAAATAGAAGAATCATACTATATATAGAAACAAATAGAAGAATCATATTATATATAAAAATAAATAGAAGAATCATACTAAATATAGAAATAAATAAAAGAATCATACTATATATATAAATAAATAAAAGAATCATACTATATATAGAAATAAATAGAAGAATCATACTATATATAGAAATAAAGAGAAGAATCATACTATATATAGAAATAAAGAGAAGAATCATACTATATATAGAAATAAATAGAAGAATCATACTATATATAGAAATAAAGAGAAGAATCATACTATATATAGAAATAAATAGAAGAATCATACTATATATAGAAATAAATAGAAGAATCATACTATATATATAAATAAATAAAAGAATCATACTATATATAGAAATAAATAGAAGAATCAAACTATATATAGAAATAAATAGAAGAATCATACTATATATAGAAATAAATAGAAGAATCATACTATATATCGAAATAAATAGAAGAATAATACCATATATATAGAAATAAATAGAAGAATCATATTATATATAGAAATAAATAGAAGAATCATAGTATATATAGAAATAAATAGAAGAATCATATTATATATAGAAATAAATAGAACAATCATACTATATATAGAAATAAATAGAAGAATCATACTATATATAGAAATAAATAGAAGAATCATAGTATATATAGAAATTAATAGAACAATCATACTATATATAGAAATAAATTGAAGAATCATATTATATATAGAAATAAATAGTAGTATCATACTATATATAGAAATAAATAGAAGAATCATACTATATATAGAAATAAATAGAAGAATCATACTATATATAGAAATAAATAGAAGAATCATACTATATATAGAAATAAATAGAAGAATAATACCATATATATAAAAATAAATAGAAGAATCATACTATATATAGAAATAAATAGAAGAATCATACTATATATAGAAATAAATAGAAGAATCATACTATATATAGAAATAAATAGAAGAATCATACTATATATAGAAATAAATAGAAGAATCATACTATATATAGAAATAAATAGAACAATCATACTATATATAGAAATAAATAGAAGAATCATACTATATATAGAAATAAATAGAAGAATCATACTATATATAGAAATAAATAGAACAATCATACTATATATAGAAATAAATAGAAGAATAATACCATATATATAGAAATAAATAGAAGAATCATACTATATATAGAAATAAATAGAAGAATCATACTATATATAGAAATAAATAGAAGAATCATACTATATATAGAAATAAATAGAAGAATCATACTATATATAGAAATAAATAGAAGAATCATACTATATATAGAAATAAATAGAAGAATCATACTATATATAGAAATAAATAGAACAATCATACTATATATAGAAATAAATAGAAGAATCATACTATATATAGAAACAAATAGAATAATCATATTATATATAGAAATAAATAGAAGACTCATACTATATATAGAAATAAATAGAAGAATCATACTGTATATAGAAATAAATAGAAGAATCATACTATATATAGAAATAAATAGAACAATCATACTATATATAGAAATAAATAGAAGAATCATACTATATATAGAAATAAATAGAAGAATAATACTATATATAGAAATAAATAGAAGAATCATACTATATATAGAAATAAATAGAAGAATCATAGTATATATAGAAATAAATAGAAGAATCATACTATATATAGAAATAAATAGAAGAATCATAGTATATATAGAAATAAATAGAAGAATAATACTATATATAGAAATAAATAGAAGAATCATACTATATATAGAAATAAATAGAAGAATCATACTATATATAGAAATACATAGAAGAATCATACTATATATAGAAACAAATAGAAGAATAATACTATATATAGAAATAAATAGAAGAATCATACTATATATAGAAATAAATAGATGAATCATACTATATATAGAAATAAATTGAAGAATCATACTATATATAGAAATAAATAGAAGAATCATATTATATATAGAAATAAATAGAAGAATAATACTATATATAGAAATAAATAGAAGAATCATACTATATATAGAAACAAATAGAAGACTCATATTATATAAAGAAATAAATAGAAGAATCATACTATATATAGAAATAAATAGAAGTATCATACTAAATATAGAAATAAATAGAAGAATCATAGTATATATAGAAATAAATAGAAGAATCATACTATATATAGAAATAAATAGAAGAATCATACTATATATAAAAATAAACAGAAGAATCATACTATATATAGAAATAAATAGAAGAATCATAGTATATATAGAAATAAATAGAAGAATCATACTATATATAGAAATAAATAGAAGAATAATACTATATATAGAAATAAATAGAACAATAATACTATATATAGAAATAAATAGAAGAATCATACTATATATAGAAATAAATAGAAGAATCATACTATATATAGAAATAAATAGAAGAATCATACTATATATAGAAATAAATAGAAGAATCATACTATATATAGAAATAAAAAAAAGAATCATACTATATATAGAAATAAATAGTAGAATCATACTATATATAGAAATAAATAGAAGAATCATACTATATATAGAAACAAATAGAAGAATCATACTATATATAGAAATAAATAGGAGAATCATACTATATATAGAAATAAATAGAAGAATGATACTATATATAGAAATAAATAGAAGAATCATACTATATATAGAAATAGAAGAGTAACGGACCTTTTGTATATATTAATAAGATTGTGAACAAACAGACAAATATATCGCTTTGCAATCCTTTGCTTTTTATACTCAAAACGACTTTCAATAATGAACACTTCTGATTGAAAATAACTATTATATCATTATAAAATCGGTTTCCTCAATTTTTCTTTTAAATAATTATTTAAATGTTTTCATGTAGCACTTTCTAACTGGCGATCGTAATATGCATTAATGTTTTATATATTTCCTTCATAATAAATATGTACGCCATAATGTATTTTCCCTAACAAATCTTACAATTTTCACTGAAAAAAAAGAAATACAATTTTTTAATGCCAAATTACTTATGTACATGGAAAAAAAATTTAAATGTAAAAGTAAAAAAGAAAAAGTCTACAATTTTGTGAATTTTATTTTCACGTTTTCGTTTCTTTAACAAAAAAATAAGTTAAGAAATGATTTAACCAGAAATCCATCAGGTAGTTTCTACAGAATCTATAATAATCATGACCTTTTAGGCGATTAGGCGAATAGTGAAGCATGGATCTTCAAAAAAGGAAGTCTCACCATGGCTGAAAGTTGCCTCATCAAATACAGATACACCTAGATGCTGCTGCTATATATTTCATGACATATTGGAACTCACAATGACAACGTTTTACAAGAATAATATGATGTGACATCGGTTTTTTAGTTTCGTCAAAAGTTTCCTGTTGTGTGCGTGATTTAAAATAAGACAACTGATCACTGCATGACACTTGACGGACTCCATTTCACCTATAACTAATTTCAAACACTTGTAAATCAGGAACAATAATTAGTTCAGAGTTGTAATTTGTTACATGACCCATACAACATCAACATCATAGAAGGATCATATTATTTTGTCTCGTTAGAGAAGAGCAACACACATTACAAAAATATGGCTTTTCGATGTTTCTTATTTTACTTTGTAGAAGGTGTGCTACCTACATAGTCGTGTGCAAGTCAATTTGAAAGAGTGGAAGTTTTGACAAAAGAACGTTGTGGTTTGGAATTGGAAGTCTTGGCAACAGTGTCGAATGTTTTTGCATATGACACAACAGATCTTTCTTTTTATGCAAAGAACCACAGTATGTGGTGTGTGTCTTTTATAATTTATTTTCCAGGCATTCATTTATCTCATACAATTCAATTGAGCAATCATTTTAAGATTCTAAACGTCTCTTTTTGTGGACTTTTAGAAAATTTCTCTTGCACTTGGTTCACCAGGTATATTTGCCAGATATATTTTACATTTTTTTTGTATAATTTCAGTTGCTCCTATAATTTCTGCAATAGAGATTTTCCAAAGATTCTGTTTTCTCCTCTGTATTGTACATAAGACCCTAGCATTTCGTTCTTTTTCTTCCTCTCATTCTGTTTAACCCCATATTATTGAGGACATCATCTTCTATGGCTGCTCCTTTCTCCTTCATGAAATATTTAGACATTGAATTGTATTCCATTGTATAATAGCCATCCTCTCTCATAACGTGAGAGTTCGATGTCAAAAGTCTCACACTATTTCTGTGTGGTACAAACTGCACTTGTCATTGCTGAGATTACTCATCTTCTTAGAAGAATTGCTCATCAAACTTTGATCGTGAGCCATCATTAAAATTCTGTAATGATTATAGTGAAGACATCCTCTTTTAAGCCAGTCTATAAAACCTTCCTTACAGTCACGGTTGAAGAAATCCAGAAAACAATCATCACAAAAATATTGTTTGGCACATTTTTACAATTTTCTGAAATAGAAGTTCTCGTGTATTTTTAAACAATTCTATGATTTCCGTAGTCAACATGTTTTCTGATTCTGTCGTATTTGTAAGACAGTCTTGTGCAAAATGCTTGGCCAGTTTCGTGATAGAGGGTATTCTGCTGGCTCTTGTTTCCTGATGCTGGTATACAATTTTGAGGTATGGAATTTGGAAAATCATCAGAATTGTTTCGCATATGTGCTAACATATTTGTACGACGATCTTCTGCAAAATAGTTGGCTGACTATGTGATAGAGGTTGTAGCATATGATGCAATAAATCTGACTTCTGTCCAAAGGAACGACAACATAATCACGTACTTCACAATGTGGTTTATCTCTTTTGTTTTGATTTTCTTATCACTTTGTTTTTGTTGGGGATGGGGCATTCAACCGGATGCAAAACATTATCCTATTAGTTTTGTCACTCAAACCGAGAGATATGTTTAAGATTCTAACCGTCCCTGTAATTTTTATGTATTTCTCTTGCACTTGGTTCACTAGGTATATTGGCCAAATAGTTTATGAAATTCTTTGCATCTATAATGACTGGTATGATGGATATCTTCTTAAGATTCCAGTTTCTCTTCATGTCGTACATAAGTCCTTGGTATTTTGTTTTATTTTCGTTCTCTGCTCTCTTCAGGCCAGCATCATTAGGGACGCTTACTTCAACTAGGATTGCCACTTTCTCCCTCTTGTTCCATATCACTATGTCAGGCTTAATAGCCCCATATTCTAGGTATGTTACTGTAGGAATTTCAAAGTTATAGTGGATGGTGAATGACTAATTTCCAACTGATCTTTCTGGTACAGGTTCCAAAAATTTTCTACTACATTGGATATTCAAAGTTTTACATATTTTCCAGTGGAGATATTTATACTGTCCATTGTGCCGCACTCTATAATAGTCTCCATAGTATAACTGTCTCCCATATGTGTTTTCATACGGTGCAACAAATTCGATTCCTTGCAAAAGAACCACATATTTAGTAAGAAGGAAGTTTGTCTCATGTGTGTATTGTCATATGATTCAACAAAGTGTATTTGTGTCCAAAAGAAGATCCACATACTTCACATGAATGTGGTTTATCTCCTGTATGTGTCGTCATATGATACAACAAATATGACTTCCGCGCAAAAGACGAACCACATACTTCACAAAAATGAGGTTTTTCTCCCGTGTGTGTTTTCATATGAGTCTTCAAATTTGACTTCTGTGCAAAAGAAGAACCACATACTTCACAAGAATGTGGTTTGTCTCCCGTGTGTATTGTCATATGACGCAACAAATATGACTTCCGAGCAAAAGACGAACCACATATTTCACAAGAATGAGGTTTGTCTCCTGTGTGTGTTGTCATATGCCTCATTAAAGTTGACTTCTGTGCAAAAGATGAACCACATACTTCACATGAATGTGGTTTGTCTCCCGTATGTGTTTTCATATGAGGCAACAAATTTGACTTCCATGCAAAAGAAGAACCACATACTTCACAAGAATATGGTTTTTCTCCCGTATGTGTTTTCATATGACTCAACAATTGTGACTTCTGTGCAAAAGGAGAACCACATACTTCACAGAAATGTTGTTTTCCTACCATGATTTCCTATGTCTGATTCCAGAAAAAGTATATGCAATGGAGTGAGTGTTATAAATTTTCACTTTAGAAAATTTATATGAAGAAATTTATTTGACACCATTTTTAATCACCAAAAAAATGTTATTCTGATCCATTCACAGATTTCTTTTCATTGTTGCAAATTCTGTAAATATAAAATAAATTGTAAACAATACATTTCATGTGGTAAAATTAAATTTATTCTGTTGACTTTTATTTAAAATATTTACATTTATCATTCATGACTTTAAAATAAGATTAGTATAGTTGCATGCAATACTTGTTAACAAAATTTAGTTGTTTCTATTTTCAAATATTTAATTAAAAATCTACATATTTTCGAGATGAGGATTTATTATTCATATAATTTTGATTCTTCAGAATATTGTTCTCATATTAATGTACTTTTGGACGTTTCTATTCTTTAAATAAATAATTGTTATAATTCTTTTTCTATCATTTGCAAATGATTAAAATTTTAGTATGTTATGGATGATAAAGACTAACAATTGTGAAATTTTCAGCTTTTCATAGTTGTTAATTCCAAAAAATATTAGGCTTTAAAATATTGTCCCTTAGTTTGGTATGCTACTGTACATATATAATCTATTTTTATAATTCATGGTTCCCATATCGTGTTAAAATTCACTGAGGGTAGCTGGTTTCCCTTTTCTATAAAAATATATTCGCTCTTCACTGATTTTTCAATATCTCCAAACATTTCTTTGCTTTTCTTTTAACCTTATAGAATGTTATATATAAATTTAATCATAAATGTTATATATATTGTTATAGAATGTTATATATAAATTTAATCATAATTGTTATATATAAATTAAATCATAAATGTTATATATATTGTTAGAGAATGACATGGTCAAATCATGTGAATAATTTTCCATTTTTTAAATTAAATTTGTTTTAGTCATTATTTTTACATAGGTTGATTGACATGAAATTTGTTTTAGTTTAGTCATGATTTTGACATAAGTTGATTGACACATTTACATGAAATTTGTTTTAGTCATGGTTTTTACATAAGTTGATCGACACATTTACATGAAATCTGTTTTAGTCATGATTTTTACATAAGTTGATTGACACATTTACATGAAATTTGTTTTAGTCATGGTTTTTACATAAGTTGATTGAACCATTTACATGAAATCTGTTTCAGTCATGATTTTTACATAAGTTGATCGACACATTTACATGAAATCTGTTTTAGTCATGATTTTTACATAAGTTGATTGACACATTTACATGAAATTTGTTTTAGTCATGATTTTTACATAAGTTGATCGACAAATTTACATGAAATCTGTTTCAGTCATGATTTTTACATAAGTTGATTGACACATTTACATGAAATCTGTTTTAGTCATGATTTTTACATAAGTTGATTGACACATTTACATGAAATCTGTTTTAGTAATGATTTTTACATAAGTTGATTGACACTTTTACATGAAATCTGTTTTAGTCATGATTTTTACATAAGTTGATTGACACTTTTACATGAAATTTGTTTTAGTAATGATTTTTACATAAGTTGATTGACACATTTACATGAAATCTGTTTCAGTCATGATTTTTACATAAGTTGATTGACACATTTACATGAAATCTGCTTTAGTCATGATTTTTACATAAGTTGATTGACACATTTACATGAAATCTGTTTTAGTCATGATTTTTACATAAGTTGATTGAACCATTTACATGAAATCTGTTTCAGTCATGATTTTTACATAAGTTGATTGACACATTTACATGAAATCTGTTTTAGTCATGATTTTTACATAAGTTGATTGACACATTTACATGAAATCTGTTTTAGTCATGATTTTTACATAAGTTGATTGACACATTTACATGAAATCTGTTTTAGTCATGATTTTTACATAAGTTGATTGAACCATTTACATGAAATCTGTTTCAGTCATGATTTTACATAAGTTGATTGACACATTTACATGAAATCTATTTTAGTCATGATTTTTACATAAGTTGATAGACACATTTACATGAAATCTGTTTCAGTCATGATTTTTACATAAGTTGATTGACACATTTACATGAAATCTATTTTAGTCATGATTTTTACATAAGTTGATAGACACATTTACATGAAATCTGTTTTAGTCATGATTTTTACATAAGTTGATTGACACATTTAAATAAAAGTTGTTTTAGTCATGATTTTTACATAAGTGTATTGACACATTTACACGAATTCTGTTTCAGTCATAATTTTAACATAAGTTGATTGACACATTTACACGAATTCTGTTTTAGTCATGATTTTTACATAAGTTGGTTGACACATTATCCTAACCTTATATATATTGCATATTCCTAATTTTTTCTGACAAGCCCTTCATGTATGCTAGAGAAACTGTTATCAATATAACATAACGGCAGAATTCAGAAGTAATTCGACTATCCAGAACATTTGTGTCTTGTTTTCTGATTGAGTATTTTCTAAAACTTTTCCCCTCATTTTATATGTATTGTAATTAGTACATATTGCTTTTGCTCTATGTTGTATGAAACTAATTTGTGTCTTGCTTTCTGATTGAGTATTTTCTAAAACTTTCCCCTCATTTTATATGTATTGTAATTAGTACATATTGCTTTTGCTCTATGTTGTATGAAACTAATTTGTGTCTTGTTTTCTGGTTGAGTATTTTCAGAAAACTTTCCCCCTCATTTTATATGTATTGTAATTAGTACATATTGCTTTTACTCTATGTTGTATGAAACTAATTTGTGTCTTGTTTTCTGGTTGAGTATTTTCTAAAACTTTTCCCTCATTTTATATGTATTGTAATTAGTACATATTGCTTTTGCTCTATGTTGTATGAAACTAATTTGTGTCTTGTTTTCTGGTTGAGTATTTTCGAAAACTTTCCCCCTCATTTTATATGTATTGTAATTAGTACATATTGCTTTTACTCTATGTTGTATGAAACTAATTTGTGTCTTGTTTTCTGATTCAGTATTTTCTTAAACTTTCCCCATCCTTTTCTATGTATTGTAATTAGTACATATTGCTTTTGCTCTATGTTGTATGAAACTAATTTGTGTCTTGTTTTCTGGTTGAGTATTTTCTAAAACTTTTCCCCTCATTTTATATGTATTGTAATTAGTACATATTGCTTTTGCTCTATGTTGTATGAAACTAATTTGTGTCTTGTTTTCTGATTGAGTATTTTCTAAAACTTTCCCCTCATTTTATATGTATTGTAATTAGTACATATTGCTTTTGCTCTATGTTGTATGAAACTAATTTGTGTCTTGTTTTCTGGTTGAGTATTTTCTTAAACTTTCCCCTCATTTTATATGTATTGTAATTAGTACATATTGCTTTTGCTCTATGTTGTATGAAACTAATTTATGTCTTGTTTTCTGGTTGAGTATTTTCTAAAACTTTCCCATCATTTTATATGTATTGTAATTAGTACATATTGCTTTTGCTCTATGTTGTATGAAACTAATTTGTGTCTTGTTTTCTGATTGAGTATTTTCTAAAACTTTCCCTCATTTTATATGTATTGTAATTAGTACATATTGCTTTTGCTCTATGTTGTATGAAACTAATTTGTGTCTTGTTTTCTGGTTGAGTATTTTCTAAAACTTTTCCCCTCATTTTATATGTATTGTAATTAGTACATATTGCTTTTGCTCTATGTTGTATGAAACTAATTTGTGTCTTGTTTTCTGATTGAGTATTTTCTAAAACTTTCCCCTCATTTTATATGTATTGTAATTAGTACATATTGCTTTTGCTCTATGTTGTATGAAACTAATTTGTGTCTTGTTTTCTGGTTGAGTATTTTCTAAAACTTTCCCCTCATTTTATATGTATTGTAATTAGTACATATTGCTTTTGCTCTATGTTGTATGAAACTAATTTGTGTCTTGTTTTCTGGTTGAGTATTTTCGAAAACTTTCCCCCTCATTTGTTATTATAATGTCCATATTTATATTTTATATTCCATGTACTTCTTAAATAAACTTTTTTTAAAGCAACCATTGGAAAAATCGCCATTCTGTAAGCCAGTGTTAGCGAAGCGGTTTTTCCTTGCTTTCTTGCAGTTGTCAAATACGGATTGCTAACAGGGGATAATTAATTATTTCAAAAACGTAAAAACAACACATATGCGTGAGGCGTCGTGCCTTGTGTGTGAATTAAAATTTTTGACTTTACAGGTAAATTTGCACAAAATTATTCACTTTTGTTTTAACTAAGAACATTTTATTTATTGATCTGTTATCTTCAATTTGTGATATATAAATCCGAGGGGAGAAAATTATTTGCTTTTATTTTTTATAGATATTTAAAAAGGGGTGGTGAATTAAAAAAGAAAAAAACGTTTGTCTAGAATATTATATTCGTTTATTGGAAAGAGCATAACATTTCACATTGACCCAGAAAATACCGTAAAAATTGAACCAATAGAAAAAATTTGATAGATTTTTAAATTTTAAAAATTGAAAAATATTTAACTCATAAAATTCAATTGATTTCATTACGTAAAAAATGGCTGCCTGAACGCACGCATGCACTTTGTAAACACTGTTTTTTTTTAATAAAAAATAATATTTCTATTATTTTTTAAACAATTTTAATAGTTTATTTTGGAAGTATATTCCATAAAGAAAATAAACAAACCACTTTAAACAGAAAAACTACGAGTTTGTTTTTATTATTTTATTCGCAGTTTTGTGTTAGGGATGTCAAAAATTCCCCCAAAATTCTGATACACCTACAAGTGGTCATTTTAATAAGTGTAATACGCATCCGCGTATTTGTGCATTGTGTAGATGGGCGTGTGAGCGGTGTCGTGATGGAGGAGGGGTGGACCTGCCGCAGGGAAGTGTTGGGTGGGAAAAGGGGGGAAAATGGCACCTGGTGTTTTAGAAACTGTAGTCTCGCGAGATCACAGAGCGTACACATACAAATGAAACAGGGTGAAAAACTGCATAAAAAGCTTGAGTGAGAGGAAGTTTACAGTCACGAGGTTATTGTGTTACTATTGTGAGCGTTGGTGACGATTGAAGCCGAATTCGATACAGTAAACAAAAGCGCGCGCACATATTTGCTGATTGTTTGGTCACAATTACCAAATAAACGCCACCTTAAAAAATTACCCCCCCCCCAAAAAAAAGGTGGCCGTCAAGTGGGTGCTCATTTTACGTTAAATTAATATAGAAAAGTGACCTCCTCATTTTCACACGACAATTTTTTTCATGTCAGAAAAACTATTTCGGTCCTGAAATTTTAAACGTTGTTTTCGTTTTCAGCAGCCAGAAAAGCCTTAGTAGTAGTTATTTTAAATTTGAGGGTGGAACGTTTACTTAAATAGAAGACCCCCCCCAAAAAAAACTAATAAAAAGAAAACAAAAATACAAAATAAAAGTAAAACAAAAACAAATTTAATTTCGATAAAAAACAACAACAAAAACAAACCAATTAAAGCTGTTTCGTTTCATTTCGATAATAAAAAAAACTGAGGAAAATGGGGGGGGGGAACGAAACGTTTCGATTCATATTTACATTTCCGGTTCAATGTTTTGCTGTCTTAATTAGAATTCGTGGAAAATTATTTCCTTGAGCCGAATTACACCCATGGTAAGTAACCAGTTAAGATTATCGATTAACTTTAAGTTTTAATCTTTCAAACACGATAAAAAAAAAAATAATCGCAAATCGATTAAAAAATATTCAAAACTATGTTCACCTATCTGTTTCCGCCATTAAATTGCACGTGCAACGAATTAAAATTTAACACGATAAAAAAAATAGGAAATCTATTAAAAAAATATAATAAACTATTGTTCACCAATATCTTTATTGTTAATGTGTTTGGAAAACTGCAGAAGCATCAGATTAACTGTAGGTTTAAATGTTTCAAACACAATAATTAAAAAAATCAGGAATCTACAATAAATAAATAAATAAATATACGAAAAGGTGGTTTTAAAAACTATCGACAATGAATTAGAGAATTAATAAATATTAAACTTGTAATCTGTTCTCTCTCATGTAAATATTAAAATGTTAAATAAAATAATATTAATTTTATCCGTGATATTCACCAAATAGATCGGCTCTATTTCGAAATGATTTCTTTTTTTATTTTTCCTCTTCAAGTTTGTTTTCTGCGAACTTGCTCTTCCGTTCGTCATCTTGAATTTGAGCTTATAAAGTCAATCACATTTGAAAAATCGTTTGCTTTATAAAAGCAGATAAAGTTAATCGAAAGCAGATTATAAAACAAAAACGTAAGTATTACTACATGGCGCACGTATGTGTAGTTTTTATTTTCATCTTTTTTTTTATCGGAAATGGTCACTAATCTATCAGATTTTGTTTTAAATACTGACTTAAAAACATTAAAAAAAACGGTCAATACGTAATTCTTTATGTTATCAGTGGTGGCCAATTCTGTATGTGCTTTCACGTACAGAATTGATAACATTTTTCTTGATTTTTGTTTTTTAATGTCCCTTTGTCTTTATTGAAACATTAAAACAAAAACAAACAAAAAAAAATGCCCGCCTTCGCCTTACTAAGTGGCCATCAAGTAGGTGCTCATTTTACGTTAAATTTATAATGAAAAGTGATCTCCCACTTTGTTTGAAAAAGCAATTTTTTTTATATCATGAAAACTATTTCTCTTTGCCACTTTTAAAGTATATATTCGTTTTCAGAACTCCTGAAAACCTGAAAAAGTCGTCATTGTAAAGATTATCTGGAGAATTGGAAAGATTCTTGACGTGGACCAAAACAACTTATTTATTGTTTACTGAAGAAAAAGAACAATTTTATAATTTTGTCTTTTTTCAATGTTTTCAATTAAAATGTTTTTCACTGATTCATATGTTTAAGTAAAAAAAAAATTTAAAAAAATGCTCGATACACGTATGGAAGCAATACCCTCCCACTGTGTACATTTTTTATTGTCATCTTTTTTCTTTTATCTTTTTTCAACGAAGTCTAATACTCAGTAATCTACCAGATTATATATAAAAAGAATTCAATATTTACCATTTTAAAGGTGTACTCTGTTTCCAATACAACACTCTAGTAAATCGAACCCCCATTTTGGAAACATCGACTTTTTTTTAGCCAAATTTCACTAATTAAGCCTTCTTGACATTCAGTTATTTTTCTCCTTTTTTTTTAATTCAGTGTTTGTATTCTCGTCGAGTGGTTTCAATATGAAGAATCGATGTATTAGAAACTGTGCACACAGGTAAATATACCAAAGAGTTTTCATGTTAATTTATTTGGAAATGCAATTATCAGATTTTTGTTCGTTTGTTTACAGAATGCTGATAATTAAAGAAACTTATTATGTATTTTAAAGTTTTCTCAAAAATACATTCAACAAACCTTACAAATAGCTTTGACTAAATTAAAAAATAATTATGATTCTTAAACAAATTACAATATTACGGTTCTGAATTTTTTAGATGAGGAATGATTCTTTGTATTATTTAGATTATTAAGACTTTGTTTTTTATCAGAATCCTCTATCAGGTTTTCGTAGTTTCCGAAGTAAAACATCGATGCATCTCTTGTTCCTTATCACCAAAGTATACTCTACAAGGCATTAATATATTATCTAATGACAGGATCAAATCTCTGTTGTAGAACAAGTAGTATGGTGAGACCCTCTATAAAGAATCGCATTATTACCTCTTTTCTTACTAGTCTTCAATAGTAGTCCTCTAAGGACCTCTTAAATTCTGTCCATGTTAAACTTTCATTGTTTAACATGAGTTGTTCATGAATTGTCCGACTTTGTTTCTTTACTTAGTGGAGCAATCTGACATTTTTCCTCATCCACTGCTCCGGTCACCCTAAAATATCGCTAGACATCATCAATCCACCTCCTTTAACCACTGTCTTTTTTATTTTCCAACAGCACTATTTTGTTAAAAGGAGATTCCCCTTTTATTCATGTTGTTACTGACCCCACTTCATTTTTCAATAGAGAAGTCAATCCCTGCACAAAATTTGAAAATAGATGCTGCTCCATTATAACAATAGTAGGCTACTGAGAAAAGAACAAGATGCCAATAAAACTCAAAATCAATTTTTGTTAAGAAACATGTAAGAGAGAAAAATAATGAACTTTAAAATTGGAATCATATATATCTTTTTTAATCATCTGATGTGAATCATATGCGTATTTATAAATTTATATACATATATATTTTGGAACAGAAAAACAAGGATAAAAAATCAAATATCACCTTTTTTCTTGTTTCGTTTTTTTCATTTTGCCGAACTTCACAGAAAATTTCTTTATCGTGTGTTTATGCTTCGTTCAGGCTCCTCTATTCTTTGTTATAATAATTGGTCCCAAAATGGCGTCAAACGAAACGGATGTTTTGCAGTCAGTTTTTTGTTAAACTTGTATACTTTATGTGGTATTGATTGCCGACTGACTGCAAGCCTCTCTCGCCTTTTGCCTTTCTTTCTAGGCTGTATGTGATCTGATTTTAGCAGGTACGCTCACTTTCGATAGCTGCACCTGTGAAATATAATTGTCTTTTAACTACTGACGATATCAATTCTGACAACCTTACCCCATCTTTCAGTGCGTTTGGTACCAGCTGCCATGCATGTGTTTGCATGTGTGCACATTCAACACACGACAATAATTTTACTCTTGTCTCTTTTATTTTCCAAGTCATGCCATGCCACATGGCGTTAACATCATTAAAAGCCTCTAATAACACTCTATATATCCTTAAATATGTAGCCAATATCAAAACTTCAATTCTCACAATCTATAAAATGTAAAGAAACTAACAGTCTGTTTACTAAAACACTGAGCAAAAGCAACATGTGCTAATAATAAATATTAAAATGAGGTGGAAAGTTTAAGAAACCCCCTTCACCAGAGAGCAACATACAAGATGTTTCCAGATAGTCAAATCGCTTCTGAATACTTCCCTTATGTTATATGGATAACAGTTTGTATACCATATAAGAAGGACTTGGCAGAAAAAATTGAAAGAATCTGTAATCTATAAAACGTCAGGAGAGTCTTTAAGAGTGGTTAGACTCTCCATCAATATGTTGTGTGCGTCAAGCAGTTTATGGAAAAATGATGACTAAAAGATTTATGTAAATGAGGGAAATTATCCAAATGTGAGCCATGTCATTCACTAACAGTAAGGTTAGAAACACATTGGAAAGATTGAAAAATCAATTATGGATGGAAAAGGGAAACCATCTACCCTTATGGGATGAAGTAAAAATTATAAAAAAAATTGTACTCCACCTTTTTTCTCCAAAACTTAGTGGTCTCCACCTTTCTGGTTTATCTAATAGATAAACCAGTGAGGTGGATATCACTAAGAAAAAGTCGAAGCGTATGGAGTAAATGTAACATTATCGGCATTAATCCTAGGTGCACAACTGCAAGGTGATAGAGGTTCAGTTTTGGCGTGAGAGTTATTAGTGCCAATGGTCCAGGGCCTATATTTTCGCTTTCACGCTCGAATTCATTCGCCAAAGTACATTAATATGTTGACAGAGCATATTCTACACTGCATCAAGCAACAATAACACAATGATGAAATTTTAAAACGTTAGATAAGACTTGAAGAGAAGTGACGTGCCCTTTTAACAGAGTATTGCCACTAATTCAAGGAAAGCTCCCAAAATTGCAGACTGCCATTTGCAAGAGGGCTACGATACTAAATATTAACTAGTTCATTGAGTTCCCGTTGTATTTATGTTGCATCAATATTCTGCAGTTGCATTTAAATAATTTTCAACTGCATGGATTTTCTTTTTACCTTCCTGATGCGAACACTACAATATTAAAAAAATATGAAAAAGTAAAATCACAGCAGAATAAAAGTTGAATCATATGATGTATAGGTGAATTAGAAGTTATATTTAATTTAGCTAAAATTTGTAGTTTCTGAAAAAAAATTACAAGTGCGAACTTTTTGGTATCAGTGTATATATATATATGTGTGTGTAGTAAAAATTAGTGATAACATTTAGAACCAAAATAGTTCCTAAAATTTATACTAGGGTTATCTGCAAGGACCCATGGTGGTAGGTTAGAGTACTTGGTAAAAGTCAGTTGTAATTTAAATACTCAGGAACATTGAAGTTTCAATCCTCAGTGAGATTAAAAATAAAATTTCAAATTACATAGGATTTTATGCAGACATCGCTAATGCTACGAGATGAGAACATTATTCGGAAGAATGAAATAATGAGTAATCAATCCTCTTATTTGTAAAATTAAAAAATATGAAAATTTTAGTTTAATATTTGACCATAGATACGAGTTAATTTGTTAACAAACCAGTATTGCATAAAACTATACTCATTTTATTTTTAATTTAATAATAAAAGTTGTGAATATTTTTAATGTAAATAAAACAATAAATTCACTTTTACCACATAAATTATATTTTTTCATATTTATTGTATATTTCCAGAATTTTCAACAAAGAAAAGAAGTCCAGTAATGGACGAGAAGAACCTTTCTTCATTGACAATTTAAAACGGTTTGAAAATAAGTCTACCTTCCTTCACAGAATTTATCTAAAGTTGAAACTTATCAGCTTATTATCATACACTCAACTCAATATACAGCAGAATCAGATGAAATTAAACATGGGAGATAAACCATATTCTTGTGTAGTATGTGAGTCTTCTTTTGCACAGCAGTCGCATTTGTTGAATCATATGAAAATACATACGGGAGAGAAACCATATCCTTGTGAAGTATGTGATTCTTCTTTTGCAAATAAGTCAACATTGTTCGATCATATTAAAACACATACAGGAGAGAAACCATATTCTTGTGAAATATGTCGTTCTTCCTTTGCACAGAAGTCAAATTTCTTGACACATATGAAAACACATACGGGAGAGAAACCACATTCTTGTGAAGTATGTGGTTCTTCTTTTGCACGGAAGTCACATGTGTTTCGTCATATGAAAACACATACAGGAGAGAAACCACATTCTTGTGAAGTATGTGGCTCTTCTTTTGCACAGAAGTCAACTTTATTGGATCATATGAAAACACATACGGGAGAGAAACCACATTCTTGTGAAGTATGTGGTTCTTCTTTTGCACGGAAGTCACATGTGTTTCGTCATATGAAAACACATACAGGAGAGAAACCATATTCTTCTGAAGTATGTGGCTCTTCTTTTGCACAGAAGTCAACTTTATTTAATCATATGAAAACACATATGGGAGACAAACCACATTCTTGTGAAGTATGTGGTTCTTCTTTTGTAAAGAAGTCAGCGCTGTTCGATCATATCAAAACACATACGGGAGAGAAACCATATTCTTGTGAAGTATGTGGTTCTTCTTTTGCACGGAAGTCAGGTTTGTTGAGTCATGTGAAAATACACACAGGAGAGAAACCACATTCTTGTAAAATATGTGGTTATTCTTTTGCACATAAGTCAAATTTGTCCGATCATATTAAAACACATATGGGAGAGAAACCATATTCTTGTAAAGTATGTGGTTCTTCTTTTGCATGGAAGTCAGGTTTGTTGAGTCATATGAAAACACATACGGGAGAGAAACTACATTCTTGTGAAGTATGTGGTTATTCTTTTGCACAGAAGTCAACTTTGTTGCGTCATATGAAAACACATACAGGAGAGAAACCACATTCTTGTGAAGTATGTGGTTCTTCTTTTGCACAGAATTCAGATTTGTTGCGTCATAACAAAACACATACGGGAGAGAAACCACATTCTTGTGGAATATGTGGTTCTTCTTTTGCATGGAAGTCAGGTTTGTTGAGTCATATGAAAACACATACGGGAGAGAAACCATATTCTTGTGAAGTATGTGGTTCTTCTTTTGCAAGGAAGTCACATTTGTTGAGTCATATGAAAACACATACGGGAGAGAAACTACATTCTTGTGAAGTATGTGGTTATTCTTTTGCACAGAAGTCAAATTTGTTGCGTCATATGAAAACACATACAGGAGAGAAACCACATTCTTGTGAAGTATGTGGCTCTTCTTTTGCACAGAAGTCAACTTTATTGGATCATATGAAAACACATACGGGAGAGAAACCACATTTTTGTGTAGTATGTGGTTCTTCTTTTGCACAGAAGTCAAATTTGTTGACTCATATTAAAACACATATGGGAGACAAACCACATTCTTGTGAAGTGTATGGTTCTTTTGCACAGAAGTCAACATTGTTCGATCATATTTAAACACGTATGGGAGAGAAACCAAATTCTTTTGAAGTAGTTTTTATTTCACATGGAAATCACATTTGTTGACTCATATGAAAACACATATTGAAGAGAAACAACATTCTTGTAAGATATATGGTTCTTCTTTTGCACGTAAGTCAATGTTCAATCATATGAAAACACATGCAGGAGTATATTGTTCTTTTGCATAGAAGTCAAATATATTGACTCATGAAAACACGGGAAAAAATTAAACATCCTGTGTAGCAGCAAGTCCAGGCAACCTTAACCTGAAAGATCAATTTGAAATGACATATACTATACACTACAATCATGTAATCCTAATGGCCACCTGTCTTTGAAACGCTGATGTGAAACCTGACGTACTTATCCATATTAATAAAACAGTACATTTGTGTGTAATATCTAACAGGTAAACCCTTAAACTACTGGTCATATAACACTGAAATTCTTAGGAAATAATATTCATGCATGAAGGATGATTTATAGCGAGTTATATCTTTGTTTACATGAATAACGTGTATAGACATCGGCAAAATGTACACTTATTAAATGTACATTAACCACTAGTCAACATTATTTGCATTTATGCACATGCGCACATAATACAGAAAACAATATTAAACTGGAATGCTAGATATTTTTTTATGTGTTTGTATTAAAAAAAATGAAATAATAGGTAAATTTTACTCACGGTTTTGAATTTGTAAGTACAAAGACAAACATATATTTCTCCTTTTTAAGATTTCATATTTACTTTATTTCAAAGACATTTATAACGCAGAGGAGATGGAAAATAACACAGAATACAGACTTTTTAGGAAGCCATTCTTAATATGGGGAGGGAAGGTATTTTTTCAACTATTCTGTACTTTCATCTAAGAATTTATTAAATAAGAAACAGACATACGGAATACGAACTCTGCTGAAGTAATAATCTTATTTAGAAATCCATTCTTAATATGTGTAGGGTAGGGTATGTTTTTTACTATCCTTTATTTTCTAACCATTTAAAACAATTCTCTCAGTCATGAAGAACTTCTCCACCAACTAAAAAAAAAGTGAAGTCAGAATAGATAGACATTATCCCCTCCTTGAAAAACAAATGGGGGGTGAGATCTCTGAACTGCTGAGAAAAAAAAAGACAATTTCCTTCCATGTATTATCTCTATTTTTGTTTAGTATTAGTCAACATTAAGCATCCGTTTCTCAATCTAATTTCATAAAGATTACAGACCGTGCTGAAGCCATTCTTTATATGGGAGGTATATGTTTTTACTATGCTATACGTTCACCTAAGAATTTAATAAAAGATACTGACATGCATAATATGGACCATGCTGAAATAATAACGCCATTATTCAGACAGCTGTTGTTAATATGGGGAACATATGTTTAAACTACGCTGTACTTTCACCTAACAATTTAATAAATAAAAACTGACATATGGAATACGAACCATACTGAAGTATTAACATTATTTAGAAAGCCATTTTTGATATTGGGAAAGTATCTTTTAAATATTCTATGTTTTCACCCAACAATTTCATAAATAAAAAAATTACATTCGAAATACAGAGCATGCGGAAATAATAACGTTATTATTTAGAAAGCCATTCTTAATATGGGGAGTGTATGTTTTTAACACTTTTGTACTTTCACCTAACAATTTAATAAATAAAAACCTGGCATATGAATTACGGACCGTGTTGAAATAATAGCAGTTAATATTTAGAACTTTATTTTTGTTTTCACACCCCCTCCATTCCTGTTTTTTTTCCATTTTATGTTTAATTTACTTATAACGGCACTAGTTGACTTTCAGACCCCCTCGCTGTTCTTTTATATCACAATTTCTTAATACGTCACTATCAAAAATTGAGAAAGTGATCACGCTTTTGTTTTAACGGTTAATTAAAAAAAAAGTCTTTTGGGAGCTGTTGTTGTTTAAGCTAAAATTCTTTTCAACAGTTTGCATTTTGGAGACGAAGCCGGTTCGAGATAAGTGGCTGCTATTTTAGTTTTTATGTTTTAATTTCGAATATTAATAACTACATAATTTCGTAAGAGGTGAATCTATCACCATGCTTCTTTAATACACGCCAGTTGGACTTTTAAATACAATACTTAATATTTTTTTTAATGAAGAGTAGAGAATGCTTTGTGGATGCGTTATCAGCAGCTCGCATTACTCTTGCTTCTCTTTATTTGTTAAAGTCAGTATTAAAAACAAAAAAAAAACAATTCACAGTGAAAATTTTTCAACAAGAAATCTACATTTTCATTAGGATTATTCGCTTAGTAAATGTAGTTATCTGCCTTACATTTTTAACGTATTCTGCAAATGCGCAAAAAATCGATACTAAATTCATGTAGTAATACTTACGTTTTTGTTTTATAATCTGTTTTCGATTAACTGTATCTGCTTTTATAAAGGAAACAATTTTTCAAATGTGATTGATTTTACAATCTCAACTTAACATTCAAGATGACGAACGGAAGAGCAAGTTCGCAGAAAACAAAATTGAAGAGCAAAAATAGAAATCATTTCGAAATAGAGCCGATCTATTTGGTGAATATCACGGATAAAATTAGTATCATTTTATTTAACATTTTAATATTTACGTGAGAGATAACATAATTAGGATCTATCAATTTTTAGGAGCGAGATTGCAGGTGCAGAAATCTCTTAAAGTCAAAAGTAGTAGAGTATCTGCAGGACCGATAAAAGTAAATTTAACGAGATCAGCAATTAATAGGTTTCCACCAAGGCAAGGCACATCCTCACATACATAAAATAAAAATATTAAAATAACGACACTAGAAAAATAACTCGAAATCATTGTATTAAGATGAAATAACATTTATTTATGTGTTAGGAATATTAATTAAAATCGTTCAAACGTGATTTTTTTTTTGTAACGAGTGTCCATTATGCAGGCTTGGCTAAATGAGGATCTCGTGAGAATAGCATGAAGTTTAAGATTACTGATTTTTATGAACAGAGTGTCACATATGGCTTGAAATGAATGTGAATATTTTCTGAGAGAAAAAAACAGACATTAAACCATGTAAGCAAAATTTTTGTGATAGTTTTTATCATTAAAACCACAGCGATTATTTTTGATATTATTTTTTGTGAAAATATTGAATGAATACTGCTTATCGTAATGTTCCTGAAATATTAAAAATATTTTTTATTGTTAACATCTGTTTAAGATTACTGATTTTTATGAACAGAGTGTCACACGTGCCTTGAAATGAATGTAAATGTTTTATTTTTATGTAAAACAAACCAAACAGAAATTCATGCATTATTTTTATTGGAAAAAGACAATAATTTATGATTTTAGCCATCATATCGGTGTCACTGGACACAGGTATCCACAAAAAGTAAAAATAAAATGAGTTTTAAAGAAAAGGAAATAATAAAATCCATTCAATAATTGATATTTTAAAGTTTATTTCCATTTTCATATTAAGTTAAATGAAATGCCTTCCCCCAAATAAACCACGACTAAATATTTAGTTTAAAATACATATTTACATACATAAAATACAGATTTACTAAACAATTTTTGTTTACTGGATATTTTTCCAGCATTCACCGGAAGTTATTATATCCTCTAGTAAGTTCGATTTGTTTATGTTTTTCATCTTTTTGGCAAATGTGTAGTTTAGCAGCGTAAATTATTTGACAGACAAAAAACTATAAATCGAAGCCACTGTATTGCTTTTAAAATTTGGCCTATCTAATGTTTGACAGATTGGCCTTTTTGATGCCAAATTTGGCCTTTTTTCGTTCGTGTGTGGAACCATGGTCTATGCAAGAGCGTAAAAAGGCCAATATATCAAACATTAGAAAGGCCAATGGTCCATACAAGAGCGGAACAAGGCCAAATTCGGCCTCAAAATGGCCAATCTGGCAAGCCTTACAAAGGCCAAATTTTCAAAATAAGTTGGCGGCCTCATTTACATTTAGTCTAATTAAAAAATGTTGAAAAAATAATGAAAAAATGTTGAAAAAATAATGAAAAAATGTTGAAAAAATAATGAAAAAATGTTGAAAAAATAATAAAAAAATGTTGAAAAAATAATAAATGTTGAAAAAAAAATTAAAAAATGTTGAAAAAAAAATAAAAAAATGTTGAAAAAAATAATAAAAAAATGTTGAAAAAATAATAAAAAAATGTTGAAAAAATAATAAAAAAATGTTGAAAAAATAATAAAAAAATGTTGAAAAAATTAATATAAAATGTTGAAAAAATAATAAAAAAATGCTGAAAAAATTAATAAAACATGTTGAAAAAATAATAAAAAAATGTTGAAAAAAATTATTTTTTGTCGGGTTTTATTTCAGCCTTGGAATCTTATATAAAAAAAAATGGTACTAGAGCACGTATTTATCCCTGCGGAAATAACGTTATTATTTAGAAAGCCATTCTTAACATGAGGTGGAGAGAGTGTTTTTAACCTTACAATTTAAGGTAATATGGAAGAAAGAGAGATAGCCTGTTTCCTCCGTTTAACTATAGGTGGCGTTACTGTATGTCCACCCAGTTATGGAAGCACAAAATGTATATAATGCCACCCTTGAAATAAAAATAAATGTTTTTGTTATATTTTAATTTTAAACATGTTTTTTTGCAAACATATTTAAGTTTTATTTTTTTTTTCAAACAAAATTCAGGAAAAAGGGGGGGTCCATAAAAAGATAAGAAAAAACGTTGATTTTTTTATAAATACTCTTAAAAATTAAAATACTCGCGGAAAAACGGTTGTACCCATAAATATGTTTAAAAGGAAAACAGCAAAAACAAAAAAAAAACATTGCAAAAATGAAAAAAAACGTAATTGTTTGAAAAGTAACAAAGCGGAAAATAAAAGTTAGATGTTTGCAAAAAAAAAAAAAAAAAAAAAACATGGTTAACATTATGATATAACAAAAACATTTGTTATTTCAAGGGTGCCATTACATACATTTTGTGCTTCCGTAACTGGGTGGACAGACAGTAACGCCACCTATAGTCAAACGGAGGAAACAGGCTCTCTCTTTCTTCCAGATTACCCAATTTAATAAATTACAAATATAATAAAACTTTAATTAACCTTGAAAATACTATTTAAAAAAAGAAAAAAGAAAATAGCGCGGATCAATAAGTGCACTAGCACCTAAAAAATAAATAATTTTTATAAATTTTTGGTACTCATGCAGAGAGTGATCCGTGCTGAAATAATAACGTTATTATTTAAAAAGCTATTCTTAACATGGAGAGGGTGTTTTGTAACTATTCTGTACTTTAACCTTACAATTGAATAAAAAGAACATATAAAACTTTAATTAAACGTGGAAATACGATTTTAAAAATAGTGCGGATCACTCTCTGCATTAGCACCAATTTTTGTCTGTCAAATAATTTACGCCGCTGAAATACACATTTGCCATCCTTTTATATAGGCACCGCCAAAACTGGGGGGGGGGATTAGTTAAGTACGTTTTGACGGACCGTCTTTTTAAAAATCTACCAAAAATCAGATAATTATCCGATCAATACGAAATTTTCACCGATTATTAAGAGAAGAATGAACTTTATAACAGTGTACTTATTTTTCATAAACGATATATATATATATATATATATATATATATATATATATATATATATATATTTGCTTATAACCCCCACCTTGTTTTGAGGGGGTACAAATATGCTTAAAATAATCATCTGAAACTGAACACAACATATTGTGTTGTTGTAATGGACAGAATTATATAGATTAAAAAAATTGTTTGCATACCTTATTTTGACGTCTGAATATCAGAACTTCGAGTGAGTTTAATTATCCCGCTTTTGAGTTTTGAAGTGTGAAATTTGGTGAATATGTTAAGTAAAATAATTAAGTTAAGTTAAGCAAAAAAAACTTTTTTTAAATATTTATACGAAAAAAGCCATTTTAAAATCTTTGATAAATAGATTAACAATTTTTTTTAGCGAGCCGACTAATGCATGACCATTATTTTTTATTTCATTTTTTTTTACAACGGAGTCACCACTTATCAAGGCCCAGAGGCCACTCGAGGATAAGGGTTAATAGGTATACATTAGTCATTGTTATTTTAGCATAGTGGGAATTTTTAAACTTGGATTACTTAGGGGGATGATTCAATTAGAACTTGTTCACATTGGACTTTTTCTTATTTTTTTTTCATAGGTATCAACTCATTATCAAGGCCAAGAGGCCACTCAAGGAAAAGGGTTAAAGAGTGTACAGTAGAAATTGGACAATATAATAATCATTAGTAATGAAAATTTGTTAAATTTGATAACTTATATGGAACGGCTCATCAAGAACTTATTTACTTTAGACTTGAACACAACCATATTGTAGTCAGCCGGAAAGCAGGAAAACGGAAGACAATTCCACAGGCGTGCAGTTCTAATAAAAAAGCTTTGTTCATGGAATCTACGTTTAGGTTTAGGCACAGATAAAGAGTGGGGGAATTATTGATAGTGTTTACAGCTAGACGAATGTTTCTTGTGAAAGTTTTGCGAGGGAGGACCATAGATCGAAGCTCAGTCGACCACTTTTCATGAAAATAACGATACATCAGAGACAAACTCGGAACATCTCTTCTGTGAGATAGAGGTTGCAAGGAAGAGAAAAGGACATCTCCTACGAGGCTACGAAGTCTATTTTGAACTCTAGCAAGGCAGGCCAAGTCCTTTCTAGCAGCTCCTGCCCAGATGTGGCAACAGTATTCCATCCTTGGACGTACCTGGCTCTTATATAGATAGAGAATTGCATCAGCAGTGAGATATCTACCGGATCGATAGAAAGATCCCACCATTTTTCCAGCGGCCTTGGCAACAGATTTGATGTACGTGTTCCATTTAAGATCAGGAGTAATGGTCAAGCCCAGAAGCTTGTCAAAACTTGAGGCCTCCTGAAGACGAGAGCCATTCATTTCAATTGATGCCAGATGTGGATCAGAATGTTGATGATGTAAAGAGAGAAGCTTGGTTTTGGATGCATTAAAAGTAACCAGCCACTCCTTTCCCCATTGTACTACATGCTCAAGAGCAGAGGAGAGAGAATTGGAGAGAACTTGGTCGTTTACTGTCTTAGATGTGCTACCATAAATGGTAGTGTCGTCAGCATAAATATCTACAAATGATGTAAGGATGTGATTTGGAAGATCATTAATGTAGATCAGGAAAAGAGTTGGTCCCAGGATGGACTCCTGAGGGACACCGGCATTTATACTGTGAGCTTCTGATTTTTGCCCCTCAACTACTACTCTTATGAACCTATCAGAAAGAAATGATTTAATAATTGAGAAGACATTTTCAGCTATACCATAGCTAGAGATCTTATGAAGTAAACCTTTATGCCATACCCTATCAAAGGCCTTCGATATGTCAAGAGCAATTGCCCTAGAAAGGTTGCCTCCGTCGAGAGATTTGCTAATCCTATGAGATATAACTGTAAGCACATCTGCTGTAGATCTAGCAGAACGGAAACCATATTGAGTGTCACTAACAAGGTTATTTTTTTTGAGATGGTTGATTACTTCTGTATTTAACACAGATTCCAACAACTTACTCATGACGCACAGGAGACTTATTGGCCTGTACTGAGAGGGGGATGAGCGATCACCTGAATTCTTAAATACAGGGCATACAGATGACATTTTCCAGGGAGATGAGAAACTATTCTCCTTAAGACAACGTTTCAATAGTTTTGTAAGTATGGGCGCTAGTTCAGGTTGAAGTTTTTTGAGTACTATAATTGGAATACCGTCCGGGCCAGTTGCTTTACTGGAATCAAGGTTTTTGATTAGCTTGGCAACATCACGCACAGATATACGTATATCACATAGTGTGTTTTCAGATACAGGAGGAAACATTGGGGGTTGGCGGCATTGATCGCAAAAGGTAGAATTAGCTGCAAAGTTCTTGACAAAGAGTTTGGCTTTGTCTGATGCTGACGAGATTACCTCAGGTCCATTGAAGATAGTTGGAATGGAGCGCACACTTCTGTTAAGAATTCTGTTTGCTATTTGCCAAAACTGGTGGGAACCAAGCCGCTGCTCAGCTACTTTGGACTTAACAGATTGAGCATACAACTATCTTGCGCTCTTTATTACTTTCTTACAATGGTTGCTGGCAGTCCTGAAAGCGGCTTTAGTTTCCATAATCTATTACGTTGGAAACAGTGGAAAAAGTGATTTCTGTGTGCAATGGCAGCAGCACATTCTGGAGAGAACCATGGCTGGCTGTTAGGTTTTTGCTGAAACTTTTTCGAGGGTATGAAACGATCAATACCTACAATTAACCATTCCGTAAGGTCTAATACTATAGAGGACACATCCTTTTTAAATATGGAATGCAGAGGTAGATCAGTTATAAATGTACAGAAGCTATCCCAGTCAGCCTTAGTGTATCGATATACTGTACGATGGAGGTACGTCTGGAGACTTATTACATTTCATTTTTATCTTAATTGATACAACAGAGTGATCGGAAGATCCAAGAGGCGACAGAACAGAAACTGAACATAGTTCAGGGCAAGTTGTGAGAAAAAGGTCTAGTAGGCTCGCATACTGGCCGTCATTGTCGGGCACACGGGTGGGTTCCTGAACAATCTGAGTGAGGTCATAGGCAATGGAGAAATGACAGAACCTCCCCTCATCATCGGTCTTGTTTGAGTGGGTCAACCATTCGACGTTGTGAACATTGAAATCTCCACATACGTGAATGTTAGCTGAAAGATAAGCAGATAGGACTTGGTTAATTTTCTCAGATATGCTTTTAAATATAGTAACTCTGCTGTTGTGGGGGCGATAGAGAGTAAATAAAAATGCCGTAGTGTGAGCCAAAGCAACCCGGAAGCACATATAGGGTAAGTTAGGATCTTCGCTGGAGATGTCCCTCCCACATGGAAAGCTATCTTTAATATAGGCACATATTCCATGCCAATGGCGATCTTGGGGGTCAGATTTAGAGGTTAAGTTAGAGTATCCTTTAATTGCGAACTCTTCTAGGGAAATAGCCTGTCCAATGCCAGTTTAACTTAAAAATAAAAGGTCTGGTTTAGTCTCCTGTAATTGGGTTTCAACCAGTGGAAGGTTAGAACGTAGACCCCTGATATTGGAGAAGGAGACATGGTAGTAGGGGTTTACGTTGGAAGTTGGAGAACCGGGTTAAATCGTGTATTTTTCTTGAAACTTGTCATGATGAAATTTTGAAATTAGTGGACTAGGTCGTCAGATTTACTTAGAGCAGGACAGAGAGGGGAAATTAAGAGAGAAAACGAAACGAAGATTTTTTTTTATTTGTAGCTAATGAAAAGGTAAAGCCGTAACAATTACCCACTAGTATGGCATCGAGAGGCCCCACCAGAAGCTACTGCATGGTCCAGAATCCATTCACCAAATGGCAATACAGCAGCCCCAATACGTTGCACCTGCTGATAGGACAGCCTCCTTAGTGGTTAATCCAAGGTTCGGGTCCCTGACTATCAGGCGGATAACGTCAGCCCAGACAAAACGTTTACCTCCAGCACCCTACTAGTGACATGGCTACAATGATAGACATAGAAACAGAAAATTTCCGCCATCTCAGCCAACTGTTCGCACAAAATACTGCCAACCTAGAAAACAGCTTTTTCTTCTCCCTTTGTCAGAAAAATCACTCATTAAAAAATGAGGACTGAGGGACAAATAAGAAGAAGCGAGAGAAAGAGGAGCTGCCGATAACGCATCCAGAATGCGTTTTCTACTCTCCATTAAAAAAAAAACAAAAACAAACCTATTAAGGGAAAGTATGGTGATAGATTCCCCTCACACGAACTAAAAATGAGTACAATTCGTAATCAATTTCTGCAATCAACTCGGAAGATAAATAAATATTTATGTACGAGAAAAAAAAAGACTAGCATTTAAGAAAACAGAAATACACAAATTTAAATACTGAAATAAAATGGAGTTATTAATATTTTAAATCTAAAATAAAAAGCATGATTAAAATTGAAAATCACTTATCTCAACAAAAACCATTCCGTCTCCAAATTGCAAACTGTAGTGAATAAAATTGAGTTAGAAGCGTTCAAAGCATTTTTGTAAAATTAACCGTTAAAAGAAAGCGTGATTTTATTCTGAACTTAAGCTAGTCACGTTTTAAGAAGCTTACGATGTAAAAGAAAAGGCGGATGGGGGGGGAGGGTTCTTCCGAAAGTAAGTTGGTGACGTTATAAGTAATTTCGAGATAAGATGGAAGCCGGTATTGGACGAGAAAAACAGCTAGCATTTAATAAAACAGAAATACACAAATTTAAATACTGAAATAAAATGGAGTTACTAATATTTTAAATCTAAAATAAAAAGCATGATTAAAATTGAAATCACTTATCTCAACAAAAACAATTCCGTCTCCAAATTGCAAAATGTAGTGAATAAAATTGAGTTAGTAGCGTTCAAAACATTTTTTTAAATTAACCGATTAAAAGAAAGCGTGATTTTTTCTGAACTTAAGCTAGTCACGTTTATAGAAGCTTACGATGTAAAAGAAAAGGCAGATGGGGGGGGTTCTTCCGAAAGTAAGTTGGTGACGTTATAAGTAATTTCGAGATAAGGTGGAAGCCGGTATTGGACGAGAAAAACAGCTAGCATTTAATAAAACAGAAATACACAAATTTAAATACTGAAATAAAATGGAGTTACTAATATTTTAAATCTAAAATAAAAAGCATGATTAAAATTGAAATCACTTATCTCAACAAAAACAATTCTGTCTCCAAATTGCAAACTGTAGTGAATAAAATTAAGTAGCGTTTAAAACATTTTTTTAAATTAACCGTTAAAAGAAAGCGTGATTTTATTCTGAACTTAAGCTAGTCACGTTTTAAGAAGCTTACGATGTAAAAGAAAAGGCGGATGGGATGGGGCTCTTCCGAAAATAAGTTGGTGACGTTATAAGTAATTTCGAGATAAGATGGAAGCCGGTATTGGACGAGAAAAACAGCTAGCATTTAATAAAACAGAAATACACACATTTAAATACTGAAATAAAATGGAGTTACTAATATTTTAAATCTAAAATAAAAAGCATGATTAAAATTGAAATCACTTATCTCAACAAAAACAATTCCGTCTCCAAATTGCAAACTGTAGTGAATAAAACTATTAAACAAGGCACGCTTTGAAGAATCGATACAAAAAAAAACTTCGATAAATATTGTGCCCTTTGTGTTTAAAATAGCATCATTTTTTCGATCCTGTTTGAAAACGTTTGCCGCCTTTCGACTACAATGGACCAAACGCGCTGAAATAAGTTTTTTTTATTCTGCTTTAAATTCCCCAAACTCATACAAATGGTCATCCATCTGGTACTGGCATACATTGAAAAATAAGGGTTTTTTTTGCCTGTTTGGTCTTCCACAGTTTGCGTTTTATCAACTACAAACGTAAACATTGTCGATCTAGACTCTAGATCAACGCGAAATAACTGGTTGCCTATATGCATAAGTGGAATTATTTGAAATGCAGGTACTTTTGTTATAATAGTTTTGCATATTCTCATAGAAAATCACCCTAAATCTTAGTTAAGCAATAAATAAATAAATAAATAAATTATTTCAAAAACCTTTTTTCTTTTAGATATTTATGTACGTTTTTGTGCTAGACAAAAAATGTCAATTGTTAACTTTTTGGGAAAATTTAACATTTAAAATTTAATTAAAAATAGAAAAAGTTTTACACTATTCTGTTTTCTATATGATAAAATTCAGGGTTTTATCTTTCTGGAAAAAAAAGTTACTCAGAAATAATGGATTTTAATAAATGTAATTACGTTTTAAAGAACAACAACAACTTGATTTTTCGATCATTTTTGGCGGTGCCTACTTTTATATATGCATATTGAGAGTAGATACTCATCGAACCAATGAAAATGTTAGCTCTACAACAACAATTTTCTATAACTACAGTAAGGCAATCATTGGGTAGATTTCTCTTCCGAACCCCCCTTTTCTTATGGGTTTTAATTAGGTTATCATGGCATGGTGTTCTTATGGTGACTGAAGAAGGATTTATATGCTGATGGATGTATAGTATGAATGTGGTATTATGGTGGAAGTAGAGTGAAAGTAGGAACTAGTTAGGTTAGATTAGTTAGCATTAGACAGTCCTTTCCCCTCCACCCACCCATGGTTGGCCTTGTGCCAAATTTTTCTATTTTTACTTCTGTAAAATTTCGAAAATAAATTCCTTCTCTTCATCTCAACGACGTTTTGTTGAATTGTTTTATTGTTTTATTGCATTCCTTTCTCACGTGTTATTTTTGTCGACATTCTTTTGCTGCTACCAGTTTCTTTTGCCATGTTTTTGACTGTTCATTTTTATCAGTTATTTTTTATGAACTTTTTTTAACCGTTTTATAATGGTTCGGCTATGGACGCTTCCACCATGTTCATCCACTGCACCCGCAAAACTCCCCAAACTAATACCGCTCAGCCCCATGAAAAATCAAATGAAAACTGCCTCGCCTGTTTTTTCAACCTCTGCAACGCCCCGCAATATTCTGACTGCTTCTCCCGTAAAGCCCTCACCAGACACTCACATTCCAATGGACACAGAGAAAAATACCTCCCCTGAAAACAAAAAAGCCCTCTACCGCCATGGCAAAGAAATTTGCATGATAAATGATGCAGCAATAAATAACTCCACCAACTTTAAAGGAGTTGACTTAATGAAATTAATTGAGTTTAGGGAGGTAGCCCGGACTCCTGTTGACGTCCCTACCAACTTTCCGAATGCCAAGCGTGTGTTAACAGTAATCAGAAAAAAAGAAGAAGCAAAAGACTTATGAGCAATGTTTGAAGAAGCCAACAAAGCTTTCAAAACTTTAACCCCTTTAGTAATTGATTTAAAGACTCTGATATCCGCAGCCTCCGGAAATGTTGTGTTGGGAGCGTCCCGATAAAAATACACCCTTCCCTTTATAGGATAGCTAAACTAACCTATCCATTGCATGTTGGCGATATCTCTCGTGATCGACTCATCAACACTACGATGGGTACTTATTCCCTCATGAGAGCCATCGGCACGCTTACGACCGCGATGTTCGTTTCTGGTTCTCAACCATAAGGCACCACCATGAATCTCAAACTTGCTAGTGTGAATGTTCGAGGGCTAAGGACTGACTCGCGCAAATGGCGCTTGAGTTTGAACCAGCAGCACCTCGAAGTGGATATTTGTTGTGTGCAGGAAACCCACTTTATTCATGGATCCTGAGTTAGATCAATCTGGGTTAACATCTAGGGGAACGAACAGAGATCGGGATGCTGTTTTATTTCGTGAATTTGTGGATAAGTTTGATCTCATCGACAAATTCCCAAATGAAAAGCCCCATGACTTAGTGTGGACTTGCACAGTTAGAGGCGGCTCCGGCCCGGTACAGCTCTCGAGCTATATTGAGTGGTTCTTAGTTAGGCGAGTCGACGTAGGAGTATTGGATTGTCCAAGTTTCCACAATATAGTTTACTCGGATCACAGACTTGTTCATGTACGGGTAAACTTAGGTAGACCCAAGCATAGATTTGCCAGTTACTAGAAGCTCAACACGTCATTGTTCGATATGAAGGGCTTCTATGACGGGTTATTACTAACCCTACAGCGGGAATTGATGGGGGACATTTTTGGGAAAAAGTGGTGGGTAAAAATTAAGGAAGCCATTAGGTCCTTTGCTGCCAACTTTAGCAAAAGACTCAACCTAGATTCTAGGGCAGCTCATGGTTTAGGAACGGCTCAATCCCCAAGTACTTTACCATGGGTGTGATAAAACTTGTTCGTAAAAGCAAAGATGGTGGGGATGGGTTAGGTAATTTCCGGCCCTTAATGATGCTTAACGCTGAGTTAAAGATTTTGGCTAAGACTTTCGCAAATCGTCTGCAGCTTGTCTTGGTGTGTCTTATTAGCCCCGAGCAAATGTGTGCCATGAAGGGCAGGACAATCCAGGATAACTTGCACACGATATGCCTGATGATAGAAAAAGTCGACACTGAGGCCGCGCTGATCAACTTAGATCAGTCCAAAGCCTTCAATATGGTTGACCATCGGTACTTGGGTGCTGTTTTGTCGGTGGCCGGTTTTGGCCCACAATTTCGCTCATGGGTTCATCTCTATGCTATCCCCACGGTGATCGTAGAAGTGAATCGGAAGGGGTCGAGACCCTTCAGTTTGTCACGTTCAATTTGTCAAGGGTGCCCGTTATCACCCATGCTATATGTGCTTGCGATCGAGCCATTTTTGCGCAGGCTAAGGGTGAATTCGGTCCTACGTGGAATCACTTTGCTAGGTGCAGATGCCTAAGTAAAGTCATCCGCCTTTGCCGACAACTTTACTGGTCTTGTAACGAGCAGTGTTGAGATTAGTGTCCTCGGTGTAGAAATCAGATTGTATGTAATGGTAACAGGGGCCAAAATTAACTGCAACAAGCCTTTGGGTTTGCGCATGGGTGCCTGGAGGGGTATGCCCCTTCAGAGGCCCTTTAGTTGGTGCGACGGGCCTTGCAAGATACTCGGCGTCTGGTTTGGTCCTGACCTCCAGCTGGAGAAAAATTGGTCGGAGGTTCTGAAAGGGGTTCGGTATGCAGCTGAGCTGTGGATCAGTAGAAACCTTTCATTAAAGGGGAGAGTAAAGGTGTGTAATACCCACATCTATCCAATATTTATTTATCGTCTATCAGTGCTCTCAATCCCGTCAAATACGCTGCTATATTTGCAGAGGGCTCTTTTCAACTTTTTATGGCTTGAAAGGACCCGTATGGTCTGCCGTGATGTCTGCTATCTACATTCTTCTGGAGGCGGTCTAGGTATGCCAAACGTGGAGATTCAGCTCCATCCACTACAGCTCTACTACCTAGATCAAATGTGCACACAACATAGGGAAAACGGTGGTCTCTGGATGGAGAACACCAAGAAAGCCTTCCAGGCTTTGAGAGGGATGCACCAGTCCGAGGGGGAGGCACACAGGTTGCCCCGAGGTGAATACCCCTTCTATCACGAGTGCCGGTGCCTGCTGGAGTTCCTCTTAAGAGTGAAGGAAAGCCTCTCACACTCTCTGCTGTTGTCCCGAAAGGCATTATATGGGGTTTTAGTGAGGGGATCCGTAAGGGATGTTATCAATGAGAGCCTCCCTTTGACACAGAGGCAGTTCTGCTCAGTCTGGCCTTAGGCGCCTGGGTCATGATGCCTCACTAATGATGAGGCCTTCTTGACCTAGCTGGTAATTCAGGATGCTCTCTGGGTCGGTAAGAGACTTCATTCATTCAGCTGGCTTAGCGGATTCGCCTATTTGTAAACGTTGCAGCGATGGGGTCGAGACTTTATGTCACGCCTTCATATATTGTGGTGCCGCTGATTGAGTTTGTTACAGGTCTCATGGTTTACATACTGAACACATCGTCATTAACTTTGGTTCCTATTAATGTCTGTAGCAATTGGGCACCAATAACGGATAGGCTTAGAAGATAATTGTGACTGACATTGCTAGCAGTGATGAGAGATGTTATTTGGAACACACGAATGAGAGTGGTCTACGGATCTGAGGACTTCGCTCCCCTCAGCCTTACATGAATATTCCGTGATAATTTGAAGGCTTGTATCAAGGCTGAGAGAGTCAGACTCTCTTTGTCAGACTTTATTGAAAGGTGGGTGTCAATTGCGCGTGTGTGTCGAGTGAGAGAAACAAGTCTTGACTGGTTCTTGGATGTGCCTTAGACAAGAATTTTGGGTAGCAGAAACAAACAGCAGCTCTGACTCATTTTTAGCCCAGAGTAGGTAACGGTTTAGGCTAGAGTAGGACCATTTTTAGGCTTCTGTGTTCATAACCTAGCTAGTGTGTGATAGCGATCATTAGGCCCCGTTTTAAGTTTGCCCCATTTTTTTTTTAGCCCCATTACCCTCCCCAATTAGGTGACAGATCGCTTGATTCGCCAGAGATGCAGGTTCCCTCATGAAGTTTTCGTAAGAGGTGTGGTCAATAAAGCGTTCGGGCCTGCATTACGCTGTCGATTGGTGAATCGGTGTTTAACAACGGGGGGGGGGGGTCTTTTGTTACTAACATTGTAAATATTCATTTTTATTTTGTATATAAAATCTTTATTTTCCCAAACCCCCTGTTCTTATGGGTTTTAATTAGGTTACCATACCATGGTTCATGGTATGATGTTCTTATGGTGATTGACGAATGATGTATACGACTGTATACGCTGATGGATGTATAGTATGAATGTGGTATTGTGGTGAAAATAGAGTGAAAGTAGGAACTAGTTAGGTTAGATTAGTTAGCATTAATGAGAGAAGACCGTCCTTTTCCCTCCCCCATGTTCGGCCGTGTGACAAATTTTTCATTTCGATAATAAAAAAAAAAAACTGAGAAAAATGGGGGGGGGGGGCGAAACGTTTCGATTCATATTTAAATTTCCGGTTCGATGTTTCGCTGTCTTAATTGGAATTCGGGATAAATTATTTCCTTGAGCTGAATTTACACCCATGGTAAGTAACCAGTCAAGATTATCGATTAATTTTAAGCTTTAATCTTTAAAACACGTTAAAAAAATAATCGGAAATCGATTAAAAAATATGATAAGCTTTCAAAACTATGTTCACCAATCAGTTTCTGCCATTAAATTGCACGTACAACGAATTAGAGAATTAACACGATAAAAAAAAATAGGAAATCTATAAAAAAAATATGATAAACAATTGTTCACCAATATTTTCATTTTAAACTGTACGAGTACCGTTTGGTAAATTGCACAAGCATCAGATTAACTTTAGGCTTTATTATTTCGAACACAATTTAAAAAAAAAAATCAGGAATCTATAAATAAATAAATAAATAAATAAAAATACGAAAAGGCGGCTTTTAAAAACTATCAGTTTCCGCCATTAAATTGCACATGCAACGAATTAGAGAATTAATAAAGATGAAACTTGTAATCTGTTCTCTCTCATGTAAATATTAAAATGTTAAATAAAATAATACTAATTTTATCCGTGATATTCATCAAATAGATCGGCTCTATTTCGAAATAATTTTTTTTTATTTTTCCTCTTCAATTTTGTTTTATGCGAACTTGCTCTTCCGTTCGTCATCTTGAATGTTAAGTTGAGCTTGTAAAGTCAATCACATTTGAAAAGTCGTTTCCTTTATAAAAGCAGATAAAGTTAATCGAAGGTAGATTATGAAACAAAAACGTAAGTATTACTACATGGCGCACGTATGTGTATTTTTTTTTATTTTCATCTTCTTTTTTCATCGGATTATTATCGAATGGTCACTAATCTATCAGATTTTGTTTTCAATACTGACTTAAACACGTATGTGTATTTTTTATTTTCATTTTTTTCTTAAATTTTTCATCGAATTCTTTTGTTTTTAATACTGACTTCATTATTTTTTTGACAAACATTAAAAAAAAAAACGGTCACTGTGTAATTCTTTATGTTATCAGTGGTGACCAATTCTGTGTGCGTTTTCACGTACAGAATTGATAAGATTTTTATTGATTTTTATACTTTAATGTCCCTATGTCTTTGTTGAAACATGAAATCAGAAGAAAACAAAGAAAAAAACTTAGCTAAAAAAACAAAAATGTCGGCCTTACTAGGTGGTCATAAAGTGGGTGCTCATTTTACATTAAATTTATAATGAGAAGTGATCCCCTATTTTTCGAAAAAGTACATTTTTTATATCATGAAAACTATTTCTATGACCCACTATTACAGTATAAAGTCGTCATTGTTAAGATTTGGGGGAGGGGGGTATTTGTTACGTGGACTAAAACAATTTGTCGTTTACTAAAAAAAAATTGATAAATTTTTTAATGATTCATGTTTCAAGTAAAAAATGAATGCTCGATGTACGGTCACTAATCCGTCAGATTATATTAAAAAAAATCAATATTTACCATTTTTTTAAGCTGTGTTCTGTTTCTCATACAACATTCTAGTAAATCGATCCCCCAGTTTGGAAACATCGACATGTTCAGTCAAATTTTACGAATTAAGTTGTTTTTTAGTCTTTTGGATGTATAGTTATGTTTTCTCCTTTCTTTAATTAAATGTTTGTATTCTCGTCTAGTGCTTTCAATATGAGGGATCGATGTATTAGAATAGGCACCGCCAAAACTGGGGGGGGGGCAGGTCAGTACTTTTTGACGGACCGTCTTTTTAAAAATCTACCAAAAATCAGGTAATTATCCGATCAATACGAAATTTTCAGCGATTATTAAGAGAAGAATGAACTTTATAACAGTGTATTTATTTTTCATAAAAGATATTTATATATATATATATATATATATATATATATATATATATATATATATATATATATATGCTTACAAAACCCCCCTTGTTTTGAAGTGGGAACAAATATGCTTAAAATAATCATCTGAAACTGAACACAACATATTGTGTTGTTGTAAGGGACAGAATTATAGATTAAAAAAAAAATTGTTTGCATACCTTATTTTGACCTCTGAATATCAGAACTTCGATTGTGTTTAATTATCTCGCTTTTGAGTTTTGAAGTGTGAAATTCGGTGAATATGTTAAGTAAAATAATTAATTTAAGTTAAGAAAAAAAAAATTTTTTTTTAATATTTATACGAAAAAAGCCATTTTAAAATCTTTGATAAATAAATTAACAATTTTTTTAGCGAGCCGAATAATGCATGCCCATTATTAAACAGGGCATGCTTTGAATAATCGATACAAAAAAAAATTCAATAAATATTGTGCCCTTTGTGTTAAAAATAGCATTTTTTTCGATCAAGTTTGAAAACGTTTGCCGCCTTTCCACTACGGTGGACCAAACGCGCTGAAATAATTTTTTTAATTCTGCTTTAAATCCCCCCCATTTTGGGGAGCCTGACCCCAAAATACATACACATTAAAAACCAAACTCATACAAATGGTCACCCATCTGGTACTGGCCAGCCTCAGCGTTAATAATACATTGAAATTTTCGTCACTGAAAAATAAGTTTTTTTTGGCCTGTTTGGTCTTCCATAGTTTGCTTCTTATCAAATGCAAACGTAAACAGAGTCGATCTAGACTCTAGATCGACCCGAAATAACTGGTTGCCTATATGAATAAGTGGAATTATTTGAAATCCAGGTACTTATATCATAATATTTTTTGCATATTCTCTTAGAAAATCATCCTAAATCTTAGGCAACAAATAAATAAATGAATTATTTCAAAAATCTTTTTTTTTTTAATATTTATGTACGTTTTTTGTGCAAGACAAAAATGTTAATTGTTAACTTTTTGGGAAAATTTAACATTTAAAATTTAATTAAAAATAGTAGGAAAAGTTTTACATTATTGTGTTTTCTATATGATAAAATTCAGGGTTTATCTTTCTTGAAAAAAGAAGTTACTCAGAAATAATGGATTTTAATAGATGTAATTTCGTTTTAAAAAACAACAACAACTTGATTTTTCCGCCATTTTGCGTGGTGCCTATATTAGAAACTGTGTACACACATGAGTATACCAAAGAGTTTTCTTGTTAATTTATTTGGAAATGCAGTTATCAAATTTTCTGTTCGTTTGTTTAAAGAATTCTGATAATTAAAGAAACTTATGTTTTTTTAAGTTTTTTCAAAAATACATTCAACAAATCTTACAACAAACTTTGACTAAATTAAAAAAATAATCATGATTTTTAAACAAATTACAATATTACGATTCTGATTTTTTTTAGATGAGGAATGATTCTTTGTATTATTTAGAATTATTAAGACTACTGTTCTCATCTTGAGTGTTATTTATTGTTCAAACATTGTAAAAATAACACTTAAGATGAGAACATTTCGAATAAAGAACATCGATTTTTGTAACTGTTGTCTTTTATTCATCATTCAACAATTGAAGGTAATGTGTAATCATCTCTATAATTAATGTTGTATAACTCCCTTCCAAGTAATGTGTCTCCCTGTCCCCTCTCTCCATCACAACTAATGACTGTCCCCTCCTGTGTTAAAAGAACTGATCACCCTCTCTCCTTGCTAATATCTGTTATAAGAATCCAGAGAACTGTAACATGTATAAATCTCTCCCCCTCATGATTGTTATAGGTATCCGCCATCTCTCTCCAAATATCAATGTCCCCTATTCAACAGCGAAAATGGAAATGCCATATTTACTTACCAGATTGCGATACTTTAACTTTCATTGTGTTTGGAAAAGTGAAGACGACATAAAATTAAACTATTTTCTATTTTGTTGAGCATTAACTGTGATAGATGAAAAGGTTGGATTTCTTATTAATGGGACTTTCATAAATGAATGTTCTGAAATTGTGTAGGGAAAATCATAACTTACTTGGCTAACATGTGCTTGAAAGTGTTAGTTGTGTAACAAAAAAAAAGAAAGGTTAAAATATCAGTTGGTTTTATTATTGATGTGTTACTATGTATGTTTTGTTTGTTGTGTAACGGCCTATTGTCATCAGATTTTTAATGTCTATGTGATTCTTCTAGGTGGTGGTGTGTGCTTTCATATCATCATATATACATATATAACATGACGTCATACCTGGTTCTGCTACTTCTAATAGGTTTGTCATACGTCCTTGAGGAGCTTGAATCTGTTTAAAGGAACACTTCAAGACAGAACCCAAGACGGTGTAGGATTTTATAGCTTTGGATTGGGGATTTCTTCTATGCTTCCATTTTGAGACTTCTCCTTTGGAAGGGTGACCCATACAATCCCTTATGTCTTTCTCGGCGTTTCTAATCCAACTTCAGCTAGGCTTGCACAAACTGGAACACAACATGTCATCAAAAATGACTTTAAATCTCTTGTCAAGTTTTAAAGTTGAAAGTTTTTGACAGCCGTGTATCGAATTTACCTGAGAAATTGTTAGTTTACAATAGTTTGCTAATTTATATTAATCTGCTGAAAGGATTGTAGTATAGAAAGACAAAGTCCCATTCTCACATAAAAAAAACAAGTTTATTAATTTTATTCGTTAGTAAAAATGTAGAAAATAAGAAAAGGATTGTAGAATGAACCCATGTTTCAACCAATCAAGCAATTAAATGTGATAGATGAAAAGTTAGTTATTATTAACGGGGCATTCATAAGTGGATGTTCTGAATTTGTGTAGGGAAAATTGTAACTGACTTGGCTAGTATGTGTGTGTGTTTTTATAAGTAGATCCTTTGAATTTGTGTAGGGAAAATTGTGACTTGACTTGCATGTGTGTGTACTTCGAAGAGTTGGTAGTGTAACAAAAAAATAAAGGAAAGAAAAGCTAAAATGGCAAAACTTGGTTTTATTGTTGATGGACAATTGTGCAATGCAGACTGTCGCCATTTCTATGCGAATGAAACAGGGAAATTAGTTAGTAGAAACACCATTCAGTGTGTTGTCAGTACCAATAGCTGGAAAGGAAGAGAGGATTGCCAATTTTTAACCATTTCATGAATGTTGTCATGTGCTTAGCTTGCCTGAGAAATGGCCTTTTATTTGGTAAGCTAGAAGAGAAGTTAATTGCTAGCAGCAATCAGCACAGCTTATAAACCAAAAATTCAAAATCTCAAACTGTGAGGTGTCGGTGCTGCTGCTATAGAAATAATGGTTTCTACCTAGACTTGATATGCTGCTTTGGGGTTATGGCTCAGTAATAGAGCAACTGGCACAGTCACTGGGATCTTGGTTTCGAATTTCACTGATCATTTATAGAGATGAAAGTATTTAATGTGGCTCTTACACTCGAACAGTGTTATTACATTTCAAAAACTCAGACCTGCACATTGTCTGGTACCATCGCAGAAACAAAAAACAAAGAAGCACATTAAAAAATGACTCAGCATTTTATAAGTGGATACCAAAAAAATATTCCAGTAATTTTCAACAACGCACTTTACTGTGTTTCAAAATATCACTTCAATGTCTTTGGTGTCGAATATGTCTCTCAGAAATGCCCTTTTTTGTCACCTCCTTTCCATTTTTTGACCATGCAGCACATATTTTCTCTCCCACTGCAGATGAGTCCAAACACGTCCAATTGCTTTCTTTTTGTATCAAGTTAAAAATGAATTTCTTTTCGTCTTTCTCATAATCTGTTTTTTATTTTTTTTAATCATGCAGGGAACGAACCTGAGAAAGGAATATTTTTTTCAAAACAGAAAATAGATCTTACCCAACCTAAACAATTCCATCTCACTTGGTCCTCTTCTCCACTTCCAAACACTGAACCTACTTTAGGCCTTTCCAAACAAATCCTAATATCGTCTTTGACATTTACAAGTGATGAAAACAAGGGATAACTCGTGTCCAAAATATATGCAATTTTTGATGTTATGCTCTGTGTCATGATTCTCCTCTTCACCGTCAGACTCCTCATCTTGTCTTTCTCATTGGTCGAGTCCTCTATATTAAGATAGCAGCTTCTTCTGTGGTTGAATTGCTATCCAACTCATGCGTTCTTTCTTAACAGTCTTTCCAAGCTGAGAATTTCTCATTCCTTGATTGACATTGCCTACAGATGTTATGCATGCACGTTTGTCATGGAGCCCATCAACTGGTACTTAATCCTATATGAGACTGGGTCTGTTTTATCTATAACCACATAATATGGTTTCCAACATATGTCTAGCTTTCCCAGCCTCTGGTTGTTCTTATAATAAACCAGATCTTCAATCTTAAAATCTATGGACTTTGTTTTCTTATCAGAGTCCTCTATTAATTTTTCGTATCTTTCCGAATGTTATGCCTTACCAAAGTAAAAGATTGATACACCTCTTTTAGAGTGATCTCGTGTTGCTCATCACCATAGTATACTTTACAAGGCATTAATATATTATCTAATGGCAGGATCACGTCTCTGTTGTAGAACAAGTAGTATTGTGAGAATTTTGTTATTTCGCTCACATGGGATTTGACAGCTGCCAACATTTGTTCATTGTCATGCATCATCCGATGAAATCTTTCAATTTTCTGTTAGGGAGATAAAATAACGTAGTTACGTGATGTATGTTGAGGTCCTCCCATGCCTTCTTCATCACTTTAGCATTTTCTGCCTTCTTATTATTTCGGACCACAAAAGCCTCCGGCCAACCACTATACATATCGATGAATGTCACTATGTACTAGTTACCTGAATATCAGTTTTGCAAAAGGAAACGAGGCAAACTGCACTTCTGCATTTGAGGTTGTTGCTTTCTCCGGTTTCTGGTTTGGCATGAAATACATTTGCCTACGTATTTATTCACCTCCTTATATGAACATGGACAGAAGTACTTTTGCTTATTGGTGTGAAATATCTTTTCCACGCCCATGTGACCATTATTGTCATCGTACTGGACAGTCTTTTTCTATGATGCGACGGTACATATAACCTTATCAATAGTTTGTCGTTGAGTTTCGACATCATCTCGTCTTTCACTATGAATTATTTTTGTTCCATTATAGAGGATTTACCATTCTTCATTCGCATCTTTAAATCTAAAAATTTCCCTATATTTTGTGATATTAGTGTGACACGTCTTTTCCACGCCATTATTATTATTTCAGTGTTTTTCTTTGACGCAACCTCATCAGTTTTTGGGTTTAATAAGTAATACACTATCTCGTCTATCACTATAAACTATTTTTGTTCCATTTTAGACGATTTACTGTTCTTCATCCGCATTTTTAAATTTAAAAAAATTCCATATCTGCCTCTTAAATCTACACTCAAAATCATAGGACGTTCGGGCGATATTGATGAATCCTCAAACCTTTTTATATGGTGCAAATATTTTTGGCTCCAAACGATTTGAATTTATCGCACCTACCAAGTAATTTCTACCATCTATTTCTACCGAGGAACGTGATTGTCTCAGCTCGAATCCACAGTGCATGACAAGAGATCCACACAAACATTTTCCTTCTATTTCATGTACTCTATGGTACAGTTATATGCAGCCAAACTCAAAAACCAGACTCAAAAAGCCGACGTCTGTATTTTCCTATTCTGTATAGGCAAGTTTAATAAATATTCTGTGATTAGTATAAATAAGGAACTTTGCACTATGCAAATAGTGAGTCAACTTATAAAGGGCATAGTGTATCATGTATGCTTCTATTTCTATAGTCAACCATCTCGTCTGCATATCACTAACTTTATGTCATAACAAGTAAATTGGTTTTTCAACCGCTTTACCTTTCCTCTGATCATATGATAATTTGCTACAGACTTTCCTCAAATACATGATTGGATGCATCTGTATACAGTCGGTTGTCCTTTTCAGGATCAACATAAGCCAGTATAACAATATCTGCATTTTTAGGTTATCAAATGCAGACTATCATGTGTTGTCTCATTAGAACCTCGCATATTTTAACTTTTAACCTAAATGTAAACTGGCTTGTACCCTATGTGATCTAAATGACTTTCCATCGAATCTGAGAAAATTAAATAAATTACATAAACTCGCTCGTATGTATGATCGTATCTGGAAATCTAAATACAGTTATCATTTTTCTTATTATTGCCCTTACTTAATTTTAATACTCTGACTTAATTTAAGCTGCCAGTATCCTAATTTTTTATCTATTTTTGAGAAATAGGTTGCTGACTCGTGCAAGCCTAGTATACTGTCAATGGCCAGTAATGCTCAGGCATACTTCTTTGTGACTTTATTAAAGCCCAAAAATATACACAAAATCTTTTCTACTAATGCTAATAGAAAACTTCACGGCCTATTATGTCCGCATCATTTTGTCTATTCTGTAAGTCTACCAACATTTATTGATTTAGTGGTTTTCAATACGGGCGTCTCAGTATGAGTTCATGCCTTCCAGTATTGATATGCTTCTCCAGCGTATTGGTTCTGTCCAAGAAGAATCTCTATTCTACTTCAGCAACATATCAACTTCCAACTTGAATTCTTGAGGTATTTTTATTCCCTTCAAATTTTTTCTCTTTTGTTCATCATTCATGGTAATCTCGATAATGTTACCAGTCACACTACACTTAGTTATTTTGCAGCTCCTTCTCAAGTATGTATGCAGATGCTGGTGTTTTAATATAATTCTCATTGCTAACTGAACTATTGATGAAATATGGGCAAAATCTTCCAGAGTGATATACTCGTCAAATATTCTTATTGCTCCTAAATCAAAGTACATCTTAACCCTTAAGTTGCGGTTTAGTATAACACTTGTGTTGAGATTCTCTGTAACAAAGAAGTCCTTGTGGATAGACAGACTTCCTATCCCTAATCTTAATCGAACGAATCCTTCTACAATTAATTTGTTAGAATAACTGGTCATAAAATGGCGTCAAATGAAACGGACGTTTTGCAGTCAGTTTTTTGTTAAACTTGTATACTTTGTGTGGTATTGATTGCTGGCTGGCTGCAAGCCTCTCTCGCCTTTTGCTTTTCTCTGTAGGTTGTATATGTGACCTGCTTTTAGCAGGTGCGCTCACTTTTGACAACTGCACCCGTGAAATATAATTGACTTTTTACTATTGACGATATCAATTCTGACAACCTTACTCCATCCTTCAGTGGATTTGCTACCAGCTGTCATGCCTGTTTGCGTGTGTGCACATTCAATACACGACACCAATTAAACGCTTGTCTCTTTTATTTCCCAAGTCATGTCATGCCACATGGGGTTCAGATCATAAAAAGACTCTAATAACACTCTATATATCTTTAAATATGTAGCCAGTATCAAAACTTCAATTCTCACAATCTTTATGATGTAAAGAAACTAACAGTCTGTTTCCTAAAACACTTAGCAAAATCAATATGTGCTAATAACAATATGATAATAATACATATTAAAATCAGGTGGAAAGTTTAAGACAAAACCAGAGAGCAAGACACAAGATATAACAAGATAGTCAAATCGCTTCTGTAGTATGGATAGCAGGTTTTATTCCATAGAAGCAGGACTTAGCAGCAAAAATTGAAAGAATCTGTAATCTATAAAATGTCAGGTTAGTATTCAAGAGTTGTTCGACTTTCCAGAAACATGTATGTGTCAATCGGTTTATGGGAAAATCATAAAAAAGAGATTTCATATGAATGTGGAAAATTATACAAATGTGAGCCATGTCATTCACTAACTGTAAGGTTAAAACACATTGGAGAGATTGAAAAATCAGTTATGGCGGAATATATATGGCAGCAAAAATGAGCTTTAACATAGTTTAAAATATCCACCTTTTAGGCAAAAAAGCATCACTAATGGTAATTGTTGTCGTTCCAAGTTATACAGCGTTACATTTAGTCAATATGCTTCCACGTTCTCTTTGTGATCTCCACCTTTCTGGTTTATCTAACAAAGTAATTGGCATTAATCCTAGGTTTACAGTTGCAAGGTGATAGAGGTTCAGTTTTAATATGGGCGTTATTAGTGCTAATGGTTAAGGGCCTATATTTCGCTTTTAACGTCGAATAATTTAGCCAAAGTACATTAAAAAGTTCACTGAGCATTTTCTACACTACATCAAGCAACAGCAACACAATGATGAAATTTTAAATCTGGAAAATTAAATTGACGTGAACACTATGTCAATTACAACCTAAATATGAAAAAGTAAAATCATAGAGGTATAAAAGGTGAATCATACAATGTATAGGTGAATTAGAAGTTATATTTAATTTAGTTAAAATTTGTAGTTTTTAAAAAATATGGCTGTCATAAAAAATAGTGATAACATTTGGAAACAAAATAGTTTCTAAAATTTATACTAGGATTACCTACAAAAACCCTGGTCCTATAGTTAAAGGACTTAAGATTCAGTTGTAAGTTGTTATTGAAAGTTGAAGTTTCAATTCCCAGTGAGATTGAAAATAAAATTTCAAATTACATAGGATTTTTACTCAGCCATCACTAACAATACGAAATGAGAACAATATTCTGAAGAATCCAAATATGAATAATCAATCCTCATCTCCAAAATGAAGAAATGAGAAAAATTTAGTTTAATATTTGACAATAGAAACAATTTGTTAACTAACCAGTATTGCATGAAATTATACTGTTTTTTTTTTAAATTAATATTGAATGTTGTGGATATTTTTAATAAAAGTCAACATAATAAATTGTATTTTACCACATGAATTATATTTTTTCACATTTATTGTATATTTCCAGAATTTGCAGCAATGAAAAGAAATCCATTTATGGATAGGACTTTTCTTCATTGGTAATTGAAAGAGTTTGAAAATAATTCTAAATTCCTTCATAATAATTATCTAAGGTTGAAACTTATAATCTTATTATCATACACTCAATTCAATATACTTTTTGTGGAATCAGATGAAATCAAACATGGGAAATAAACCACATTCTTGTGAAGTATGTGGTTCTTCATTTTCACAGACGTCACATTTGTTGAATCATATGAAAACACATACGGGAGAGAAACCACATTCTTGTGAAGTATGTGGTTTCTCTTTTGCATCGAAGTCAAATTTGTTGCGTCATATGCTAACACATACAGGAGAGAAACCACATTCTTGTAAAGTATGTGGTTCTTCTTTTGCACAGAAGTTTACTTTGTTGAATCATATGAAAACACATACGGGAGAGAAACCACATTCATGTGAAGTATGTGGTTCTTCTTTTGCACTGAAGTCACATATGTTGAGTCATATGAAAACACATACGGGAGAGAAACCACATTCTTGTGAAATATGTGGTTCTTCTTTTGCATGGAAATCACATATGTTGAGTCATATGAAGACACATACAGGTGAGAAACTACATTCTTGTGAAATATGTGGTTCTTCTTTTGCATCGAAATCATATATGTTGAGTCATATGAAAACACATACGGGAGAGACACCACATTCTTGTGAAATATGCGGATCTTCTTTTGCATTGAAGTCGCATTTGTTGGATCATATTAAAACACATACGGGAGACAAACCATATTCATGTGAATTATGTTGTTCTTCTTTTGCAGTGAAATCAACTTTGTTGAGGCATATGAAAACACATACGGGAGATAAATCACATTCGAGAGAGAAACCACATACTTGTGAAGTATGTGGTTATTCTTTTGCATGGAAGTCAACTTTGTTGACTCATATGAAAACACACACGGGGGAGAAACCACATTGTTGTGAAATATGTGGTTCTTCTTTTGCACGGAAGTCGCATTTGTTGGATCATATGAAAACACATACGGGAGACAAACCATATTCATGTGGAGTATGTTGTTCTTCGTTTGCACAAAAGTCAACTTTGTTAAGTCATATGAAGACACATACGGGAGAGAAACCACATTATTGTAAAGTATGTGGTTATTCTTTTGCACAGAAGTCACATTTGGTGAATCATATGAAAACACATACGGGAGAGAGACCACATTCTTGTGAAATATGTGGTTCTTCTTTTGCAGTGAGATCAACTTTGATGACTCATATGAAAAGACATACGAAGAAACTAAATTCTTGTTAAGTATGGGTTCCTCTTTTGCACATACTTCAACTTTGTTCGGCCATACAGCTACATACCTAAATAAAAATGAGGCTATTAATCCTGACAGAGGGAGAAAGTGGTAAATCTAGTTGAAGTAAGCATGTGTAATGATGCTGGCATTAATAGATCAGAGAGGTAAAAAAATAATCAAATACCAAGAACTTATTAAGTACATGTGAAGAAACTGGAATCTTAAGACAGTAACAATCATACCAGTCATTATAGGAGCAACCAGGCTAATGAAAAGAATGTCAAAAACTAGCGAATATATAAGGTGAACCAAGTGCAAGAGAAATAAAGCAATAACACTTAAAGCGACGGTTAGAATATTAAAAAGACCTCACAGAGTAACTGAACTAATTGGACAATGTTTGTCATCCGGTAGAATGCCACATCTCAAGTGAAAACAAAGTGATAAGAAAATGAAAACAAAAGAGATAAACCACATTCTTATTAAGTATGTCGTTCTTTTGCACAGAAATTGAACATACGGGAGACTAACTATATTTTTGTCAAGATAGGAAACTAACTACATTCTTTTTTTTCGAACAGCAGTCAGATTCATTGCATCATATTTTAATACATTCAAGAAACAATATCTGATGATCTTCCAATATCCATACCACAACAACGGTATACCAGCATAACAAAACAAGAGCCAGCTTGACAGCCTCTATCACAAAACCAGCAAACCATTTTTCCCAAGACTGTCTTACATATATGACAAGCAGAAAACGTAGGCTATGGAAATTACCCAAAAGATGTGTTAAAAGTACTCTAGAACTTCCATCACAGAAAATAGGGCCAAACAATAGCATGACAAGTATTTTCTGGATTTATTTGCCCATGAGTAAGGGTTGCTTTATAGACTGGCTTAAATGATGATGGCTTCACTATCATCAGGAGAGAATTATAATGACTGCTCATGATGAGCTTGATGACCAATGCTTCTAAGAATGTGTGATATCAGAAATGACAGATGTCAGGTTATTCTAGAGGATGGTTACTATACAAGTTAGTGTAAATATATCGACATGATGATCTGTAAAATGTTGAATATTGAATGTGTAAATATATCGACATGATGATTTGTAAAATGTTAAATATTGAATGTGTAAATATATAAACATGATGATCTGTTAAATGTTGAATATTGAATGTGTAAATATATCAACATGACGATCTGTTAAATGTTGAATATTGAATGTGTAAATATATCGACATGATGATTTATAAAATGTTGAATATTGAATGTGTAAATATATCGACCTAAGTATCTGTAAAATGTTGAATATTGAATGTGTAAATATATCGACATGGCAATTTGTAAAATGTTGAATATTAGGTGCTGGGAACAAAAGTTGGACACGTCATACAGGACTGATTATCACTCTACAATTCACACAGCATCGTGTCCACTAAAGGGAGCTATTTAACCTGACATAATGATATGCGAAAAGAAGGGAAAAAATAATAGGTTAAACAGAGTGATAGGAAAAGATAACGAAATAACAAGGATCTTAAAAGGAACGAGAATCTTGGGAAAATCTCTTTTCCAGTAATAATAGGAGCAATTGAAATTAGAGAAAAACAACCTGCCAAATATACTTGGCGAACCAAGTGCAGGAGGGATTAAAATAATTCCACAAAATAGACCGAATTTTAATAAGATCGCTAAATTTATAAAAGGGAAAAACTATTAGTGTGAAGTCTGTGGTTCTTTGCATTGTTGCTTCATATGCAAAACACATGGAAGAGAAAAGAACAATAAAACATTCAGTACTCATGCGCTTATTGATCTGTGCTGAAATAATAACGTTATTATTTAAAAATCCATTCTTAGCATGGGAAAGGAGAGTGTTTTGTACCTATTCTGTACTTTAACCTTACAATTGAATAAAAAAGCATATAATAAAACTTTAATTAAACTTGGAAAAACGATTTAAAAAATAGCGCAGATCAGTAAGTGCATTAGTACCAAACATTCAATTATTCATGTATCTCATATAGAGTTCGAGAAGGACCCCTACGTAGGGAATCCCTTGATTTCTGAGAATTTGACTGAAGAATATGACACAAAAAAGACAAATAACTATCCATAAATCATATCAGAATAAAATCAAGTGAGGATCTTTTAAAACTACCTAAAGTATATTTACTTTTGACACCCCTAACAAAAAATATAGTACTCATGCAGAGAGTGATCCGTGCTGAAATAATAACGTTATTATTTAAAAATCCATTCTTAATCTGGGGAAGGGAGAGTGTGTTGTACCTATTCTGTACTTTAACCTTACAATTGAATAAAAAAGCATATCATAAAACTTTAATTAAACTTGGAAATACGATTTAAAAAATAGCGTGGATCAGTAAGTGCATTAGCACCAAACATTCAAATATTCATGTATCTCCCTACGTAGGGAGCCCCTTGATTTCTGAGAATTTGACTGAAGAATATGACACAAAAAAGACAAAAACCATCCATAAATCATATCAGAATAAAATCAAGTGAGGATCTTTTAAAACTACCTAAAGTATATGTTTAAACTAACAGTTTATCAGGTAAATTCGACACTGTTGGCAAAATTTCCAACTCAAAAACCTGACACTCTGTTGTCAAAACTTCCAGCATCAAAACTCCACACACTGTTGTCATAACTTCCGGCTCCTACAAAGTAAAATAAAAAAAAAACTGAAAATATTTTTGTAATGTAGGTCTTCTGTATTTTATATTTTGTGAATGTCTGTCATCTGTTTTTATTAATTTTCTATTTCTATGAAATCAGCTTATATGAGAAATTAGACGAAGGCATTAAGTATTGAACGTCTGTCATAACATCAATTTTATAGCATCTGGTTGTATGTTCCATCCAAAATGAGAATTAAAATACATCTGTCATTGATGAGCCAACTGTGAACTTTTGATGAAATTAAAAGAAGCGATGCCACATCATGTTATTTGTGTAAAAACGTTGACATTGTGAATTTCAATATGTCATGAAATCTGTAGCAGCAGCAGGAGCAGCACTCAGGTCTGGTTGCCTTTCATCTGTGATTGATGAGGCAGCTGTAAACCATGGTGAAAGCTCAGTTGATACATTGGAAGCACTTGGACTCACCACATCCAAAAAATATAACACGTGTCTACTAAATGTCTGGCATCTGTTTTTATTAATTTTCTATTTCTATGAAATCAGCTTATATGAGAAATTAGACGAAGGCATTAAGTATTGAACGTCTGTCATAACATCAATTTTATAGCATCTGGTTGTATGTTCCATTCACAACGAGAATTAAAATACATCTGTCATTGATGAGCCAACTGTGAACCATGGTACAAACCCAGATGATACATTGGGAGCACTTGGACTTACCACATCCAAAAAATATAACGATGCAGCCTGTTGTTGGCAACGTCATGCTCGCATTCTTCTATGACTACAATTACAGAAGCTTATTAGTATTATACAGCACAATTATGTTGACACTGATTTCCACCACATCAATGTTAAGCAATGGTGAGCCTGGCCAGTACCAGATGGGTGACCATTTGGGAAGGCTAGTTGCTGTATGTACTGTGCCGGATCATAAAAAATGTACAGGTGATGCATTAATTCACTAGGAGAGATGCATCTTTCGTCTTAGTAAAGACATGCATCTAGGAGAAGGTAACTCTGATGTAGATGATCTAAGGACAGTGTATAGGTGCAAACAAGCGAGTCAGATATCACTGCACTTTCAAAGGTAATGGCAACCGACCCATGTATTCTGCCAAGTTAAAATCATGTGATGTCTTCAGAGGAATCAGCCTAACAACTGAAGCCTATGGAGAACACTCACCATGATTTTGAAAAGAAAACGTTTTCCAGATAATGCAGCTTTATTTCTCAATTTCCGCACTTCTACAAAAGGTATTCAACAATTATAAACTGATTAGCTATTTACAGCCTCGATGTAGATAGTAAGTTGTGTAGTCGTTATATTTTGAGGGATTTTATATTTTTGTGAACGAATTTTTTTACTTAGAATAAATATATCTATTATCAGATGAAAATAATTTGTGTGAGGTGTAATTCTACTGACCTTCTAACACACTTTTCTCGTGGATAAACTAGTTGGTTTGGAAACATCAACAAAACCAGTCGTGCAAATGCGCCCATCCAAGTCACCAGTGATATGACAACATTAAATGTTAAATTATTTCTTGACCTTTTTATTTTGTTTGAGGAGAGAAAACGTGAAATAAATTTAACAAAATGTTAGAATAGATATTTTTATTAATTTTATTTTGGATTAAATACTTTTATTATGCATTGCTTATTTTTACCACGTACACATAATTTAGCATTAAAAATGTTTCTTTTTTCCTATGAATATTCTTACAATAACTATTGCTAGATTAGTTGGAGAAGAATATATTGTGATGTGCATATTTATTATAAAGAAAATAAATTAAACATTAATGCATATTACGATCACCAATTTGTAAGCATTTATTGAAATCAAACAGAGTTTTATGATGAAAAATTGAAGAAAACGAAATTTTATAACAAAACATGTTTACATCAACAATTTTATAAGATTAAATAGTTATTTTCAATCAGTAAGAATTCTTTATTAAAAGATGTGAATAATATGCACATGTAAGTAATTTTCATAAATGCATGTTTTTTCTCACTTGCGTTTTCACCTTAAAGCGATCAAGTTCTTTGTTTTATAGACGAGGTAATTATTGTTCCTGGCTTGCCGTGATATCCTTGTTGGTTGTTGACTCCTGACCCCTAAAAGTAAAAAATGTTTCTGCACTAAACCTACATTTGCTAAATAGTGGGAATGCTGATTCAGAAAAATATTTCTCACCTTCATTTTAACACATCCATCTTTCCTAACTTGCATTTCACTTCTGGCCTTGATAACAAAGTGTATTTTCTCTCTCCTTTTCTTGTCATGCAAGCTCGTGCATATTTGTTGATTTGTATACATGCTTTAAGGTCTGCTGCTAATATATTCACAAGCCAGCGATCCTACAGCTGCTGCTCATTTTCTCACACATGTTCTGTTACACTGCTCCAGAAAAAATTTTTATCTATTTTTTCAATATTTTGTAAAATTAAACAAACATGAAAATATATAGACATGCATGCATAAAATATATATAAACTTAATAGTATATTATATAGAAATAAATATTTTATTTTACTTCATTCTTATTGTTTTATTTGTAAGAAAAATAATAATGTTCATCTTGATCTCTGGAGTATTATTAGTATATTTATTAAATAAATCCTAATACAATCTTATCTAGTGTAGTCATATGGAATTTTATGAAACTCCAGAAGATTTTCATCAGTTTTGTAATTTCACTATAATAGACTTGAGAAAAAAATGAATGTACACATATCCAAATTAATGGAAGGGACTTTGGAAAACTATGTTCAATTTGTATTGGAATGGGACTCTAAATGGATGAAAAACATGTAATGCTATAAAGACTAAACTTGTTTCTGCCTCTGCCAAGGTTATTGCTTTATTATTGGTGATGTTCTTTGCTCTTTCTACACTTTTACTTTTTGGCATTAATTTTTTGGTAATTACGGTAGTTCCTCAGAACATCTTCCACAAAGTCTCTGAAGTTATTCAAACTTATTTCATGATGCAAGATATGACCGAGTTTGCCAAGTCGTTGTTCAACTGCAATCCAGGGAACTCGAATTTCTTCTACTTTACAAGTGCTTTCCTCAATCAAATTTTCGTCATCACTTTGTTACTTTAAGATGTTCAACAACAATGATTTTTTCTTCATGTTATCTACAACTGCTTTCGGTAGCTTTTGACGAGGCAGATAAATCGTCTATTGCCAGTGAACTGAATGTTCTTTGAAATCATCAGAAGCAACTCTTTCCCATCAATTCGCTTTTCAGGTTTACCTACATTATATTTCAGCAATTCCAATGCTTTGATAAATATTTTTATGAGGTTTTCTTCTCGAAACAAAGTTATGCTTCTTGCTTTGAGAGTATTACTGTGTAATGACATTTCTTGCAAAATATCATTAAAGCTAGATCCCTCAAGAAGTTTAGTTGCACAGGCGGGAAACCATCCCTTAGTATATAGGGTTAGGGGAAAAGTATATATACAATGCAGGCTAAGCACGTCACAGCAAGTACAGATCTTAACCAACAAGAGACCCATGGTTGTCCCTAAATCCTACCTATCTTCAAAATGTGTTGCCCTCTGCCCTCAGAAATGAAGAGTTCCATTGTGTTTTTGTTGGACTGGTGAAAAATACTGCAGATCTTATCCATAAATATTTTGAAATGATTGACTTGCTTTATGTCATTTACAGAGTCATCCAAAACAAGTTGCAAACGATGATTCAAACAATGCCAGATGACAATTCCAGCGAAATCATTTTTAAGTCTAGTACCTACTCCTGAATTCCGCCTAAGCATCACACTTGCTCCATCTGAACAAAACCCAATCAGATTGTTTTTTTAAGTCTTCAAATCCAGTAGATTGCAGACTTTCCAATCATAAATTTGCTGAGCTCCCCGGCACTCCAACTCTGCAAATACTGTGAATCAACAACCTATTCATTTTTTTCGGAGAATAATGATTTGATTAATTGTTTACATTTATTTTTCATAAAAATCAATTTAAAAAAAAATAATTATTTACATTTACTTTTTCATAAAATCAATATTTTTGAAAAAAATAATTATTTACATTTATTTTTGATAAAATCAATATTTTTCAAAAAATAATTATTTACATTTATTTTTCATAAAATCAACATTTTTGAAAAAAATAATTATTTACATTTATTTTTGATAAAATCAATATTTTTCCAAAAAATAATTATTTACATCCATTTTTTTCATAAAATCAATATTTTTGACAAAAATAATTATTTACATTAATTTTTTATAAAATCAATATTAAAAAAAATGATTTCATTGATTATATGCAATTTCACGATTCTGTGCGTCCGTTAGTCCAGACTATTTCCAGATAACCGTCCATTAGTTTTTCCTGGAATTTTGCCACAAATTGTGTTTCATTAAATAGATGTGCACAGTAAAAAACAATTTTTTCAAAAATTTCCATTGTGCTTCCAGGAGTTTAAAAGAGGTTAAAAATGCCCCTAAATAATAAAAAATGACACATTTGGCCCCATAACTTTTGATCCATCCATTAGATTTTTTTGAAAATGTGGAGCCGATAGCTCTTAATATAAATCAAAGGTTCGTGTCCTTGTGGACCTTCAGTACTAAAGTACTTTTGTGGCTCTTTTTTATATTTCTCGACAAAAACTTGATATGCCTGACTATATAGTGTTTTTTTCACCGTGGTAAACTCAAATATACATGTATTAAAGTCTGAAACTGAACCGTTATCCATTTACACAGGGGCTCAAAAGAGGTAAAAAAACTGCTCCAAAATTGCCAAATTTTGTTCCATAGCGTTTGATCCATCCATTAGATTTTTCTGAAACTTGGCCAAAATGTAGAGGCTATTGTTCTGAATATAAATTCAGTATGGGGGACCCTGGCAAAATTCTGCTTCGCATTCCTCTAGAGCTTTTAATGCTAAAAAACCATACCTTTTTGGGAGTTCTTTTTTTCATGTTAATCAAGAAGTTGATATGCATACCTAGCTAGTAGTTTTCCATGGTGCTGAATTAAAATATACATGTCTTAAGGCGTAAAACTTCATCGTTTGTCCGTTGTCAATGGGATACGGCGTTCCCAGAAAGTGAAAAGAGGTCACAAATGCCCCCAAATTGCACAAAATAGCACTTTTTACCCCATAACTTTTGCTCCATCCATTAGTTTTTTCTGAAACTTGGCGAAAATGTGAAGGCAACGTTGGCCCTTCACATTCTTACATTCATCATTTCTTCCCTATTTTTGTGGCGTCATCTCACATGCAGCACAAGACGGGACCACGCACGTGGGGATTGTTTTTATTTATTTACATTTATTTTTCCTAAAAATCAATATTTTGAAAAAAATTGATTGGATTTATATTTATTTTTAAGAAAACAAAATTTTAAAAATCATTCATTTGATTTGCTTTTTACGTTTTTTTTTCATAGAATCAATATTTTGACAAACAAATTGATTGATTATTTTTAAATCATTCATTCGATTTGCTTTTTACGTTTATTTTTCATAGAATCGATATTTTGAAAAAAAAAATTGATTATTTACACTTATTTTTCAGAAAATGTATTTTGAAAAAATTGATTTGATTAATTACATACATTTATTTCTCTTTAAATCACTGTTTATTTGATTGTTTTTTTACATATTTTTCTTTCATAAAATCAATATTTTGAAAAGCATTGATTTCATTAATTAAATTTATTTTTCATAAAATCAATATTTGGAAAAGCATTGATTTGATTAATTAAATTTATTTTTCATAAAATCAATATTTATCAAAAATGATTTGATTAATTGATTTAATAAAATGAATAGTTTGAAAAAATTAATTGATTGATTATATACATTTATTTTTTATAAAATCCATATTTTTTAAAATGTGATTTGATTGCTTATTTCTCATAAAATGAATGTTTGCAATAAAAAAATTATTAGATTGAATATTTACATTTATTTTACTTTTAATCAATATTTTGAGAAAAAATTGATTTGATTATTTACATTTATATTTAATAAAATCAATATTTTTAGAAAAATTATTTGACTGATTTTTTACATTTATTTTTTAATGAAAATCGATATTTTGGAAAATAATTGATTTGATTGATTATTTTTATTTTTTTTTAATAAAAATATTTTGAAAAAAGATTTATTAACATTTAATCTTTTAAAAATGTTATTAATTATCTACATTAATTTTTCATAAAATTAATATTTAAAAAAATGATTTGATTAATTATTTACATTTATTTTATTAAAATCAATATTTTTTTTAAATTGATTATTTATATTTATTTAAAATATTTTGAAAAAAATTGATCTGATTATTTACATTTATTTCACAAAATCAATATTTTAAAAACAAATTTTGATTAATTATTTTCAGTTATTTTTATAAAATCAATATTTTGAAAAAATTTATTTGATTAATTTTTTAAATTTATTTTTCATTCGTGGGGATTGTTTTTATTTATTTACATTTATTTTTCATAAAATAAATATTTTGAAATAAGATTATTTGATGGATTATTTACATTTATTTTTCCTAAAATAAATATTTAAAACAAAAATGATTAGATTTCTAATTTACAATTAATTTTTCTGAAAATGAATATTTAAAAAAAAATTATTTGATTGATAATTTACATTTCATATTTAATTAAATCGATATTTTGTAAAAATAATTGATTTGATTGATTCCATCTTAGCATTTTCCTTTAAAATTACGACTTTTAAAGGTTTTTGGGTAAAGGTTTTCGGAAAACGAATATTGCATTTAAATTTTCTGCAAATAGGTAATTTTATGAATATAAATATAAATATATTATGTTGTAATTCTATGAATATAAATATAAATTTATTATGTTGTAATTTTAAACAATGTAAACTTTTTTCAATTTTAATTTCACACAGCAGAAATAAATTTTTTTTTATAATTTTGAAAGAAATATAAAAATTAAAAAAAGGTCTATTTAAATTGTTTAAACTTAAAGTTAAAAAAGGTTTTCATAGTTTAAAATTATAAAAAGTTCTATTCATATTTAAAACATTTTTCTTTAATAATTTCGGATAATTTAATATTTCTATTTATTATTATTATTATTATTATTATTATTATTATTATTATTATTATTATTATTGCCATTATTATTATTATTGCTATTATTACTGTTATTATTGTTGTTATTATTATCGTTATTATTATTAATATCATTATTATTGTTACTGTTATTATTATTAATATCGTTATTATTATTATTATTATTATTATTATTATTACTGTTATTATTATTATTATATTATTATTATTAGTATTATTATTAGTATTATTATTATTATTATCGTTGTTATTATTATTATTATTATTATTATTATTATTATTATTATTATTATTATTATTACTTAATCATTAAAAAAAGGTATTCATTGCTTAAAATTATTTTTAAAAATGTTTACATTGTTTCCATGGTAACGTAACGGTGACTACAGGAATTTAGTTCCTTTTGCGCGATAGAGGGTTCGAGATTATTTTCCCGCCTAAACTCCAGCCTTGTGTCTAAACCTAGACGTACATTCCATGAATAAAGCTTCTTTCTTAGAAACTCTGTTCCGTTTTCCTGCTTTCCAACTGACTACAGTAAGGTTGTCTTCAAGTCCAATATGAACAAATTCTTGATGAGCCATTCCCTTAAGTAATCAAAATTTCCACTAATAATGATGACTACGACGACATGTTCTCCTTGATCACTGTGCTCTCATTAACCTTTATCCTCGAATGGCTTCCGGGTCTTGATACGTGGTGACTCCTTTGTAAAAAAACATCAAAATAACTAAAATATAAAAATTCACCGTTTTGGAGAGTTCTGTTGAGAGAAGCTCCCCCCCCAAAAAAAATGACAAAGCAAGATAAGTTACTCTTCTCCTTACCTAAAAATAAGTATTGCAGTAATGCAGTAATGAAAAAAAAATACGGAAGAAGTTTCGTTTCGTTGTTTTCGTTCTTACATGAAGTTCCGTTTCTTGATACAACTTAGAGACGAGTTACTTTTCGTTGTGTATGCCGGTAAGAAACCTGTCAATATTACCCTTTATTTTACTAATTATCTTTGAAATAGTCCCAGAAAACTAGTATTTATTTTTCAAGGGTATTTTGTATCAGGTAATAATGACAGGTTTCTTCGTAAACGAAAAGAAACTTCTTCCGTTTTTTTTTAAATTATTTTTTCTGTATCTTCATTTGTAGGGGAGCAAAGACAGCGCCATTTATTGGTTTCGGGGGTCCACCAAAATAAAAAAAACAAATAAAACTGTTTGGTTTCATTTCAATAATAAGTCAATGAGAATAAATAAATAAATATTGAAATGGTGCAGTACCTTCCACCCTAAAAAACTCATTTAAAATTTTCATTTAATGTTTTTGGTTGCACTGAAAACGAAAATAACGTTTAGAATTCCAGGAAACAAATAGTTTCTAAGGTATGAAGAAATTATAGTTTGAAAAAGTGGCGGGTCATTTTTTTATATTCATTTAACGTACAAGGAGCACCCACTTTATGGCCACATTTTGGGGGAGAGGGGATCTGGTAATTTATTTTAGGGAGGTATTTGGTAATTGTGACCTGATAGACCAACACGAAACCTACTTAAAAAAACTTGTTTTCTATGGGTTTTCAAGTGTGCTGAAAACGACCATCGGTACTTGTACAATTTAATCAAGACATTAAAAAACATGTTCTTATGACAGCACGTTGAAGATAGACATCTTTAAATTTAAATAAGGTTATATTGTACGTATCCGTTTTGGACTGAAGATCTCCGAAAAAATTCACTTGATTTGATCAAGTAGTTTTTTTTTTTGTTTTTTGTTTTTTTACTGCGGAAAAAAAACGCGTTTTTACGACAGCATGTTGAAGGTAGACATCTTTGAATGTTTTGTTTGAATTTTAGAAACGCCATGGGGAGATGACTAAATTTAAAGTGCCGACACTCCCTCCCCATCTTTAATACTAGCTTAGCTTCCTAAAAATCGAACCTTTTACTCTGTATTATGACAAATTGTTTTGTCGCTGTAAAAAAAAAACAAAAAAAAACTACTTGATGAAATTAAGAGAATTCTTTTCCCCCGGAGAACTTCATTCCAGAATGGATACTCACAATTTAAACTTTTTGCAATACTTTCATTCTTTAATGTCTTGATTAAAGGAGAAAACTCAGTTCGAACTATCGAGGCCTTATAATGGATAAAATCAAATTTTCACGCTACTGGAAAGATACTTTTCCGCATGTTTCATGAAATGTAACACGGTGGCCATAAGCGATTTTTGTACCGAATAAAAGTGTCGCAGTTTCAAAATCACCGCCTCCATTTTTTCTTCTTTCTTTCTTCACCCCCGCTCCTTCCCTTACCTGCTAAACATGAGTAAAACCTTTGACTAAAAACGAGTGAAACGTTCAGCTAAACATGAGTGAAACATTCGGCTAAGCACGAGTGAAACGCATGAACATATATCAACAATATATATATATTATTCCTTAATTGGAATTTTTTATTTTGAGATGAGCATTTTTTATGTTAATTTTTATTTTTATTTCGGACTATTAGTCTCATCTTTATTAGTTGTTGTTTGTTTGTTTTTATTGGTTCACAACGTTTCGGCCAACTTCCTCTGGCCTTTTTGTGAACCAATAAAAACAGCCCTTCGGGGCCCGTGGCGCAGTTGATAGAGACGTTGAATCTCTACGGTTCCAGATGAACATTGTCTGAAGATAGCGGTTTCAATCCCACCCAAAGCGTGCCAGAGGTAATTGGTCAAAGATGTGGTGAGACGACGACAACTGCGGATGGCAGTGATGGCTGAGAATGCAGTTAGGAGATTCGAAGTTCCTATCCGTCGCGGTTGCCACCTGATGAAGGCCAGAGGAAGTTGGCCGAAACGTTGTGAACCAATAAAAACAAACAGCCCTTCGGGGCCCGTGGCGCAGTTGATAGAGACGTTGAATCTCTACGGTTCCAGATGAACATTGTCTGAAGATAGCGGTTTCAATCCCACCCAAAGCGTGCCAGAGGTAATTGGTCAAAGATGTGGTGAGACGACGACAACTGCGGATGGCAGTGATGGCTGAGAATGCAGTTAGGAGATTCGAAGTTCCTATCCGTCGCGGTTGCCACCTGACGAAGTCCAGAGGAAGTTGGCCGAAACGTTGTGAACCAATAAAAACAAACAAACAACAACTAATAAAGATGAGACTAATAGTCCGAAATAAAAATAAAAATTAACATGTATCAACAAAACACCAATAAAAAAGGCAATTGTCTTTTTACCCTTTAGACGAAATTAATTTAAATGGAATCAACAATCACAATTTACTTTTGATTGCATAAATTTCGTTCTACAATTAATTAGAGTCGTTTGTTTGTTTCATTGGGACTGACGTAACTAACATAACGCTGGCCAAATGACTTGACACTAAAGTTCAAACAAAGACCATATGTGGGGAAAACCCCACATATAAGACCTTGGTCAATATAGGGGCAACCCTTCACACCAATTGTCACTATCCAGCTCTCCTACTCCCCGTAGAGTTGGTCCCCATTTCCCCTTCACTCCTCACTTTAAAAATCGGCCTTGTACCTAATTTGCTCAGTGGGGGAGCAAATAAATACTCCTTGGTCAATATAGGGGCAACCCTTCATACCAATTGTCACTATCCAGCTCCCCTAGTCCCCGTAGAGTTGGTCCCCATTTCCCATTCACTCCTCACTTTAAAAATAGGCCTTGTGCCTAATTTGCTCGGTGGGGGAGCAAATAAATACCCATATTTGGGGGAAACTCCACATACAAGACCTTGGTCAATGTAGGGGCAACCCTTCATACCAATTGTCACTATCCAGCTCCCCTATTCCCCGGGGAGTTGGTCCCCATTTCCCCTTCCCTCCTCACATTAAAAAACGGCCTTGTGCCTAATTTGCTCAGTGGGGGAGCAAATAAATACCAACCCTTCATATGAATTGTCACTATCCAGCTCCCCTACTCCCCGGGGAGTTGGTCCTCATTTCCCCATCACTCCTCACATTAAAAAACGGCCTTGTGCCTAATTTGCTCAGTGGGGAAGCAAATAAATACCGGGAAACTCCAGTCTCTAGCGCACCCAGCTCGCTCCAGCACTTCCAGCAACTTTCCAGTCCTTGGTGCCCCCAGGGCCCAGCTTCCTCCTGCAGCTTTTTCCTGCACCTCGCTCATCCAGCCTGCAAAGTCGCTCGCATCTGGCCCCCTACCGACCGTCCACTCCTTAACACTGACCCTTCGTTCTCAGTGTCGTCCCTTCCTTAACACTGATTCCTCCGTTCTCAATGTCGTACGTTCCTTAACACTGACCCCTCCATTCTCAGTGTCCACCATCCGTTCTGGCTTGCCTTGACGTCCAGCCGATCGTTCCAGACCCAGCGAGCAACCCTGAACCACGCTACATCTAGAGTACCTGTTCCAGACATACAGACCTTAGCCTCTAGTGACGTGTGACCTTTCTGGGGACCATCATCCAGGTCATTCAATTTTTCGTTTCCTTTGCAAATAAAAGGCGAACACTCGTCTTTAACAAAACAACCTGTGTCTGTCATCCTTCTTTGCTTTTTTCTGCTGTTTACTTTTTGCCTGTGTCTACCTTGTTGGTTGTTGGGTCGATTGTCCTTGGACGACCGGCCCCACAACAAAAGCATTAAAATACATTAGAATACAAAACTTATCCAGTTAGGTAGAAGAGTAACTTATCATACCGAATAAAAGCATTAAAATACATAGCTTATCCAAGGTAGGTAGAAGAGTAATTTATCATACCGAATAAAAACATTAAAAACATAACTTATCCAAGGTAGGTAGAAGAGTAATTTATCTTGCTTTGTCACATTTTTTTTTATTTGTTGGCTTCTCGTAACAAAACTCCCCAAAACGGTGAATTGCTATTTTAATTATTTTGAATTCACCTAATTCTTTTTTTATTGTAAAATATTTTTCTACTTTTTTTTTGTTGTAGTGAAAGTGAATATACAGAAGAAAATAATTTAAACTAATTTTTGCTGCAATAAAAAAAAAGCTGGACAAGTTTCGTTTCGTTTCGTTTACGTATAATAGGATTTCATGTTTTCGTTGTTACATCAAGTTCCGCTTCTTGATACAACTTTGAGATGAAAAATATTTTATTTTATTAATTATCTTTGAAATAGTCACAGAGTATTTATTTTTCAAGGAACTTTTGGGTTTTACAAGGAATTTATTTACGTTCTTAATTTAATGAATTTGTCGGTTTCTTCCAACCTTTTTTAAGAAATAATCGGAAATCTATATAAAAAATAAATAAAAATACGAAAAGGTGCTTTTAAAAAAAATACCAGTTTCCGTCATTAAATTGCACATTAATAAAAAAAATAAAACTTGTAATCTGTTCTCTCATGTAAATATTAAAATGTTAAATAAAATAAAACTAATTTTATCAGTGATATTCACAAATAGATCGGCTCTATTTAGAAATAATTTATTTTTTACTTTAGATTAATCTTTTAAACACAATCAAGAAATAATCAGAAATCTATATTAAAAAAAAAAATAAATAAAAATACGAAAATACGGCTTTAAACACTATCAGTTTCCGCCATTAAATTGCACATGCAACGAATTAGAGAATTAATAAAGATGAAACTTGTAAGCTGATCTCTCTCATGTAAATATTAAAATGTTAAATAAAATAATAATTTATCCGTGATATTCACCAACAGATCGGCTCTATTTCGAAGTGATTTCTTTTTATTTTTCCTCTTGAATTTTGTTTTCTGCGAACTTGCTCTTACGTTCGTCATCTTGAATGTTAAGTTGAGGTTGTAAAGTCAATCCCATTTGAAAAATCGTTTCCTTTATAAAACCAGATAAAGTTAATCGAAAGCAGATTATAAAACAAAAACGTAAGTATTACTACATGGAACACGTATGTGTATTTTTTTTTTTTTTTTCATTTATTTTTCATCGGATTATTATCGAATGGTCACTAATTTATCAGATTTTGTTTTCAATACTGACTACATTATTTTTTTTGTTTTGTTTTGTTTTTAATTATTTTAATTATTTTTTTGTTGTTATTTTTAATAATGACTACATTAAAAAACGGTCAATACGTAATTGTTTATCAGTGGTGGTTGGCCAATTCTGTATGTATTTTTACGTACAAAATTGATAACATTTTTCTTGATTTTTGTTCTTTAATATCCTTTTGTCTTTATTGAAACATGAAATAAGAAAGAAAAAGCGAATAATCCCAGGGGGGCAGGTCGGTCACTAGGTCAGTACTTTTTGCCGGACCGTCTTTTTAAAAATCTACCAAAAATGAGGTAATTATCCGATCAATACGAAATTTTCAGCGATTTTAAAGAGAAGTATCAACTTTATAGCAGTGTACTTATTTTTCATAAACGATATTTATATATATATATATATATATATGTATATATTGCTTACAACCCCCCCTTGTTTTGAAGTGGGAACAAATATGCTTAAAATAATCATCTGAAACTGAACACAGCATATTGTGTTGTTGTAAGGGACAGAATTATAGATTAAAAAAAAATTGTTTGCATACCTTATTTTGACGTCTTAATATCAGAACTTCGATTGTGTTTAATTATCCCGCTTTTGAGTTTTGAAGTGTGAAATTCGGTGAATATGTTAAGTAAAATAAAATATGTTAAGCAAAACAAAAAAAAAATTTTTTTTTAATATTTATACGAAAAAAGCCATTTTAAAATCTTTGATGAATAAATTAACAATTTTTTTTAGCGAGCCGAATAATGCATGACCATTATTAAACATGGCATGCTTTGAAGAAGCGATACAAAAAAAAATCGATATTGTGCCCTTTGTGTTAAAAATAGCATCATTTTTTTTCGATCCCGTTTGAAAACGTTTGCCACCTTTCGACTACGGTGGACCAAACGCACTGAAATAATTTTTTTTTATTCTGCTTTAAATTGCCCCCCCCCCCATTTTGGGGAGCCTGGCCCCCACACACATACACATTAAAAACCAAACTCATACAAATGGTTACCCATCTGGTACTGGCCAGCCTCAGCTTAATAATACATTGAAATTTTCGTCACTGAAAAATAAGTTTTTTGGCCTGTTTGGTCTTCCATAGTTTGCTTTTTATCAAATGCAAACGTAAACAGTGTCGATCTAGACTCTAGATCGACGCGAAATAACTGGTTGCCTATATGAATAAGTGGAATTATTTGAAATCCAGGTACTTATATTATAATATTTTTGCATATTCTCTTAGAAAATCATCCTAGACAACAAATAAATAAATTAATTATTTCAAAAACCTTTGTCATTTTTTTAAATATTTATGTACGGTTTTTGTGCAAGACAAAAAATGTCAATTGTTAACTTTTTGGGAAAATTTAAAATTTAATTAAAAATAGTAGAAAAGGTTTTACATTATTCTGTTTTCTATATGATAAAATTCAGGGTTTTATCTTTCTGGAATAAAAGTTACTCAGAAATAATGATTTTAATAAATGTAATTTCGTTTTAAAAAACAACAACAACTTGATTTTTCGGCCATTTTTGGCGGTGCCTTTCACGTACAAAATTGATAACATTTTTCTTGATTTTTGTTCTTTAATGTCCTTTTGTCTTTATTGAAACATGAAATCAGAAAAAAAAAAAAAAAAGCGAATAATCATAATGAAAATGTTGATTTATCGGGGAAAAGTTTTCGCTGTAGATTGTTTGTGTTTTCAGTATTGACTTAAAAATAAAAAAAATATAATAATTTTATAAATGTTGTTTTTAACGATTTCACAAGTTAAAAAAAATCAGATTTTGTTTCACTAATGACTTAAACACAAAAAAAGTCAATGTCTAAAATCTTTCAAAATTACAAATATTCTTTAGAATAAGCACCGCTCAAACTGAGGGGGGCAGGTAAGTACTTTTTGAGGAACCGTCTTTTTAAAAATCTACTAAAATCAGCTAATTATCCAATCAATACGACATTTTCAGGGTATTTTTAAGAGAAGAATGATCTTTATAACAGGGTACTTATTTTTCATAAACGATATTTATATATATATATATTTTTTGCTTACAACCCCCCTTGTTTTGAGGGGGTCCAAATATGCGAAAAATAATCATCTGAAACTGAACAAAACATACTGTCTTGTTGTAAGGGATAGGATTATAGATTTTAAAAAACTTGTTTGCATACCTTATTTTGACGTCTGAATATCAGAAATTCGATTGTGTTTAATTATTCCGCTTTCAGTGAATATATTAAGTAAAATAATTAAAGTTAAGCAAAACAAAAAAATACTTTTTTAATATACGAAAAAAGGCATTTTAAAATCTTTAATAAATAAATTAACAATTCTTTTTAGCGAGCCGAATAAACATTATTAAACAGGGAATGCTTTGAATAATCGATACAAAATAATCGATGAATATTGTGCTTTTGTGTTAAAAATATCATCATTTTTTCAATCCCGTTTGAAAACGTTTTGCCGCGTTTCGACTACAAACGCGCTGAAATAATTTTTTTTATTGTTTAAATTGCCTTCCCCCCATTTGGGGGGGGGGCCTGACCCCCACACACATACACAATAAAAACCAAACTCATACAAATGGTCACCCATTTGGTACTGGCCAGCCTCAGCGTTAATAATACATTGACATTTTCGTCACTGAAAAATAAGTTTTTTTTGGCCTGTTTGGTCTTCCGTAGTTTGCTTTTTATCAAGTACAAATGTAGACATTGTATCAAATCGACACGAAGTAACTGGTTGCATATATGAATAAGTAGAATTATTTGAAATCCAGGTACTTATGTGATAATATTGTTGCATATTCTCATAGAAAATCACCCTAAATCTTATTTAGACAATAAATAAATTAATTCTTTCAAAAACCTTTCTTTTTTTTTTTTAACTATTTATATACGTTTTTGTGCAAGACAAAAATGTTAATTGTTAACTTTTGGGGAAATTTTAACATTTAAAATTTAATTAAAAATAGTAGAAAAAGTTTAATGCCTTTTGCTTTCATCTTTTTTTCAATTTTCTCAGTGAATTATTATCATTAATTTATTATTTTATTTTCGATACTTACACGTCTACTTAAGAATAACGTCTTTTATAGGTTTTCAAGGATGCTAAAAATGAATAAATACTTCAAAAGATATGCAGGGAATAAGTTTTTATCACATGAGGAAATTATTTTTTTCAAAAAGTTACGATTACTTTTCAATATAAATTTAATGTAAAATAAGCACCCACTTTCTGGCCACACGGTAATATTTGGGGGAGGGGCTGCCTGAAAGCCGTTTTGGTAAATTGTTACTTACTTTCCACCTTAACATTCATCTTTACCATGACGAATTCTGTAGGTTTTAGGGTATGCTGAAAACGAATATCACATTTAAAATTGCCACAAACAAATAGTTATATGGAAATTAAGCTAAATAATTCTTTATCTCATCAGTAGTGGCAACCATTCATAACATAGGGAATTACATTGCTTAATATTCTGAAAACTCGTTATTGTCTTGTTAACTGATGTTTTTCTTTCCAAGAATAAGTTTCTTTTTTCTTTTTTTAAATATCTTAATATAGGAACACACGATGCATGGTGTATACAATCTGATAATTTAAAATTAACATCGGTAGATGACACTTGATGACTTCAATGCTTGAGTTTGTAAACAAGAAAAAATTTATTTTTTGTCTTTCTCATAATCTTTTCTTTCATAACTCATTCCTAACGCTTCGCATACTCTGTCAAAATGGTTTACCGAAATCATCTTCCAAAGTGTCACGTATAAAATGAACACCCAAGAAAGGAATATATTTTTAAAAAACAGAATATAGATCTTACCTAACCTAAAGAATTCCCTCTCACTGCTTCCTCTTCTCTACTTCCAAACTCTGAACCAACTCTAGGCTGTTTCAAATGGATCCTATTACTGTCTTTGCAAACGATGATGCAGCAGATAATTTTCGATATCGTTCTATATGTCATGATTCTACGATCCATTAACCGCTTTTCCTGTTGATGTTGACTTCTCCATATTGAGATATCAGCTTGTTCTGTGGCTCAATCACTATCCAACTCATTGGACTTTCCTCAATCAACGTTGCCCACAGATGTTCCACATGCGCCTTCTGGTGGTTCTTATAAAAAAAAACAGATCTCCAATCTTAAAATCTACTGACTTTATTTTCTTATTCTTGTTCTCTATCAGTTTTTCCTAACTTCCTGAATGTTATCCCTTATCAAAGTAAAAGATCGATGCATCTCTTTTAGAGCGATCTCCTGTTGCTCATCGCCATAGTACTCTCTACAAGGCATTAATATATTATCTAATGGCAGGATCACGTCTCTCTTGTAGAGCAAGTAGTATGGTGATAATTTTGTCGTTTCACTCACATGGAATCTGACAGCTGCCAACATTTGGTTTATCTATAAATCCCATGACAACTCATTGTTCCTGATCTTTTTTGCTTAACTGTCATGCATCATCCTATGAAATCTTTCCACTTCTTTCTTTGTGTGGTGATAAAATGGTCACATGATGTATGTTGAGGTTCTCCAATACCTTCTTCATGACTTTGTTAATATTTTCTGGCCATTATCTATTAACAGCTGGGGTGGTGCCTAAATCTGAGACAAATGTCATCCAACAACAGATGCACCACGGGTTCTGCCTTTTTTATTATTATTTTATTTGAAATCCTGATACTTTATTTCTAAAACCTCACACTGAATAGCTTTCAACCTGACTTGTTGTATTCATGTAGACTGGCTAGTAGTACCCTATCTATGTGATCTAAGTGACTTTCCATAGTATCTTAGAATATTAAAAAATCATCCAAATATGGTAATGCATAATATTTCTGTCCCTGTAGAACTATTGACATTCATTCCTGGAAGATCCTAGAGGCGTTTGCAAGTTCAAACAGTATCACATTAAAGTGAAAGAAACCCCAGTTGCAGGTGAACGAAGTTTCCACTTTATTGTTCTTATTTAATTTACCCTGACTGTACACTGACTTCAGAACTAAGTTTAGCAAGTATTTATCCGAGCCAAGTGAGGCTAATATATCACAATGACTGGTAAAACTCAGGCATACTTCTTCATGATTTTATTTAAAGCCCTAAAATCTATGCAAAATCTTTTACTACTGTTAAGTGTTGAAACATTGTGTTGAACAAAGATGGCGGTAGTAAATCAAATCTGTGAAGAATCAATGCAGTCATGATCTCAAGTGTTGAGTATTTCTTAATAACTACGATTGTTCCTTGGTTCCTTTTAGATAATGAAGGACTTGTTTTGTATGAGTTAGGTTCTTAGTTGTCGGTTTTGGATAAGTTTTGGATAGCTTTGTTACAGTGTAACATATATCAGGCCTAGTAGCCGTCATCAAATAAATAAGATTTCCAGTAATTTCTCTGTATAATCGATCGTCTGTTAATTTGGTTCTTTCTCTATATTCATATATCAATTTCAATGGGAGTTATAAGTGGTTTGCAATCTCACATTCTAAACTTCAGCAGGATTTTTTCAATGTACCATGATTGGTTCATTGTTATAGTTTCATTTTAACAGGTAAACTTTATACCAAGGAACCATGACAATTGTCTAAGACCGGTTTTTTTTTAAATTTTTTAATTTCTTTTTAACATCTTTTAAAGTGTTGTCACAAAAGTGTTGTAATATATCGTCAACCCCAAAAAAACAAAATCAACAATTTATTACCTATATTTTTGGTATACAAGCACACGTCTATGGAACACTGCCTGAATTTTTGTTCTCTTACATAATTATGGAGTGTTCAATTTCAATTGTGAGTGTTTTGTTTTATACCGTACAGTGATCTATTCAGTTTCCATACTAAATTTTTATATTTCATTTTAAATCCTTCTGGGGGGGGGGGTAAATATAAATCTCACAGTCAATCGGAACATTTAAATAAGCATTTGTTTCATCCATTTGATGTATTTTTAAATTGTATTGAACGGAAAATTGCAATAAAACTTTAAAAATTTTAATTCTCATTAATATAAGTTCATAAAACGTCAGATGTGTAATATTTAATGATACATTTAATTTTAAAAAATACGAACCAGTGGAAAAACACGTGAGGAAATATTACATATTACATATTTTCATCGATCACAACGAAAATATTAATAATGATGACAACTGCAGTAAAGATTAACCAGACATGGCGATACCCAATAATGGATCGAAAGGGAGCCGACTTCTTATAAATTGAAAAGATACAAGACTATGCAGTCGATTACTGTTACTCGTTGAAAAGCGCATCAAAAAGTTATAATTAGGCGATTAAGAAAATCACCAAGAATGGAAAAAAAATCTATGAAATCCGAATTGAAAGTTTTATCTGAAAATTATACATATGAAATAGTAGCAAAACCAAAGGATAAGAATATAAGTTCTTTTCGCTGGGTTTTCTCAAAATAAAATCATAGCTCCTGGCAGTGAAACTTTTAAATCAAAATTTGTTGCAAGAGGTTTTTCACAAATTTCGAGAGTCAAGTATTTTGCCCCATTCTCACCAATGACAAATTTAACGATAATACGAATTTCATTGCAATTTGCCGCTCAATACAAGTTAAAAATGCATTAAATGGATGAAAAAATGCTCTGGAGTCAAATATTTTGGCACACTTTCACACTATCAAAGCAAACTGAATCTGAAAGGACTTTTTCATTAATCATCAAAAAAATGTGTTAAAATGTTTTTGATGTCTAATGGGGGTATGACACCAGTGATTCCGGCGATCTTACTTATGTGGTTAGGAAAAATAAACCAATCAGTAGCTATCTGGCTTTATTATAAAAATGTCGAATTTTGGATTAAATTCAGTCAATCTCTGTCTTGAAATGATTGAATCGTGGCTGTATCGATTCTTCACCGCCATCTTTGTTATTTAGAATTACTTAACACTCGAGATCGGGACCATATTGACTGCATTGTTTCTTCACCGATTTGATTTACTGTTGCCATCTTTGTTCAACATAATGTCTGAACACTTTATAATTCTCATTGGTAAAAAAATATGAATATATTGGTATAATGTTTGTAAAAAGAAGCCATTTTCGATCACATTAAGTTTTAGATTTTAGTTTGTTTTTAAAAAACACACATATACATACTTTTCAAATATTTATATACAAAAATACATACTTTTCAAATATATACACATATTGTCAAATATATATATATATAAATAAATACACATACTTTTCAAATATATATATATATATATATACTAGTACAGTATTTAATACGATATAAGAACTATTAATTATAAATAACAAATATATATATATGTACATATAGTAATAAGTCGTAATAAGTTTCTAAACATCATATATATATACATATAAAATATGTAGTAATGAATAGTGATAACGTCTTGAAATAAAATAATTCCAAAATTCAAAATACTAGGATTGTCTGCTAATAACACAAGAATATGCTAACTACATGTACTAAATAAAGTGTTCCATTCAGAATTACATACAGATTTTTGAGTTCAAGAGAAAGGTTCCAAAGTTCGACAAAATAAACCTGCATAAGATTGGATATAACATAGAAACGTTGTGAAAATAACACCTAAGATGAGAACATTGTTCTGAATAATCCAAATTATAATTAATCTCCAAAATGAAAGAAAAATGTAATTGATTTTAGTAAAATACTTAAAAATAGAAAAACATTATTTTTGTTAACAAATCAGTATTGAATAAATCTATACTCGTTTTTTAATTGCATTAATAATAGATGTTTTGGATATTTTTAATACAATTTTACAACATGAAATGTATATTTTCAATTTTTTTTATCTTTCCAGAATTTGCAAAATGAAAAGAAATTCGTTTATGGATAAAAGCACTTTCTCCATTCGTGATTTTAAAAAGGTTTTAAATAATTTCTTCATATAAATTTTCTAAAATTCTAATTAGGGCGCCTATCATCACACACTTCATTGTATATACTTTTTCTGGAATAATGCAAGCAAAAATGAGAGCCAAACTACATTCTTGTGAAGTATGTGGTTCTTCTTTTCTACGGAAGTCAAATTTGTTGCGTCATATTAAAATGCATACGGGAGAGAAACCACATTCTTGTGAAGTATGTGGTTCTTCTTTTGCACGGAAGTCACATTTATTGACTCATATGAAAATACATACCGGAGAGAAACCACATTCATGTGAAGTGTGTGGTTCTGCTTTTGCACAGAAGGCAACTTTGTTGCGTCATATGACAACACATACGGGAGACAAACCACATTCTTGTGAAGTATGTGGTTCTTCTTATGCACGGAAGTCAAATTTGTTGACTCATATGAAAATACATACAGGAGAGAAACCACATTCTTGTGAAGTATGTGGTTCTTCTTTTGCACTGAAGTCAACTTTGTTTAAGCATATTAAAACACACACAGGGGAGAAACCACATTCTTGTGAAGTATGTGGTTCTTGTTTTGCATGGAAGACAAATTTGTTGAGTCATATGAAAACACATACGGGAGAGAAACCATATTCTTGTGAAGTATGTGGTTCTTCTTTTGCAAGAAAGTCAAATTTGTTGAGCCATATGCCAACACATACAGGGGAGAAACCACATTCTTGTGAAGTATGTGGTTCTTCTTTTGCATGGAAGTCAAATTTGTTGCATCATATGAAAACACATACGGGAGAGAAACCACTGTCTTGTGGAGTATGCGGTTCTACTTTTGCATGGAAGTCAATTTTGTTGCATCATATGAAAATACATACGAGACGTCGCTAATGATGCTGGCCTTATCAGAGTAGAAAGGGGAAAAATAAAATACCAAGGACTTATTATTTACAACGTGAAAAGAAACTGGAATATTTAGAAGGTATCAATCATACCAGTTATTATAGGAGCAACCGCGTTAATGAAAAATAATTTCAAAAACTCTCTGGTGAATATACCCGGTGAATCAAATGCAAGAGAAATACAAAGAATTTCACTTGAAGGGATGGTTAGTATCTTTAAAAGATCTCTCGGTTGGAGTAATTAAATTTATCGCACAAGGTTTGTAATATGGCATATTGCCTATTCCAGCAAAACCAAAGTTTTAAGAAAATTAAAACAGACATACCCTAGTATTGTTGAGTATGTGGTTCTTTTGTGCGTGATGTTTTTTTGTCAAAAGACATGTGGGAGAGAAACAACATTCTTGTGAAGTATGGTTGTTCTTTTGTATCGAAGTCAGATTGGTTGCATCATATGAAAACACATTGTGAAGTGTGTTCTATTTTGCATGGAAGTCAACTTTACAGAGTCATATGAAAACACAGGAGAAAAAAAAGCAAGGGAATGTTGGGTGCTTATTTGGCTGCCCCAGCATTAAAATCTTCAGATAAAGAAAATGAAAATGTACCTGGCAAATATATCTGGTGAAACAAGTGCAAGAGAGATTAAAACTATTCCACAAGAAGAGACGGTTAGAATCTTCAAATGATTGCTCGGTTGAACTGTATGAGATAAATGTGTAATGCGCCATTACCAGCTTAAACGAAATAATTAAATTCAAAAAGAGACAAACAAGATTTGGTGTATAGAGATGGGAGAATGATCTCGACATATCAAAACTGGTTACCAAAATATTGTGTCTATATAGTGGTTCTTCACTTTCTGAACCCCAAATTATTTTGTTGTGTACATACTCGTTTTATGTTCCGTGATCAGAGTGTGCGTGTGTGTGTGTTCTTGTGTGTGTGTGTGTTCTTGTGTGTGTGTGTGTGTGCGCGCGCGTCCTACATCTTTGACATATCTTCACTGCTCATCGATCTGGGTTCATCGTGTTATTAGGATGCGCCATTAAAAGCTTAAAAAAGACAAGATTTGTTGTATAGAGAGGGGACAATAGTTGTGTTCCTTATTAGCATACTGTTTTAGTCTTTTTTCTCGGGACAAGATCAAAGTGTAGTATCTGTTCTTCAGATGCTGCACTTCTATTTCTTGTTCTCTTTCGGTGGCGGAGAAATCCTTCACGACTGAGACAATTTTTATTTTTGTACCTTTTCTCCACGTTAAAAAACGACCCTGGTGTCTAACTCTGTCCCGTGGGGAGGCATAGTAAATAGGTACAATACATGCTAGCACAGTATATTTCAATTATTACTACAAAGTAAAATAAACAACTGAAAAGCCATATTTTTGGTAATGTATGTGTATCTTCTCTAACAAGACAAAATAATATGATCCTTTGATTATGTTAATAATTTTCTTTAAATAAACAAAGTTTTTATTCTCAAGAAAATCTTTAAAATAAATGAACAACTTTTGTGCCGCGGTCACATCTTAAGTGTTTTTACTTTATAAATTTACTACATCTCAATAAAACTATTTTATATCGAGTATTCATGTCTAAATATCTACTTAAGCGTTTAATCTTTTATCATTGTTGTTTTCATATATATGTTCGTTGTGCAATTTTTTTGAATAAGAGGACGTTCAATAAGTTATATATTCTGTTAGTTTCCATTTTTGAGACACGTCATCTTTCTTCCAAGGGGAGACAACCGTTAAACCAACTGCTCCAACTCCAACTTCCAACTATAATGTGATCTCACGTGGTAATATATACATAGTTCTGGGCAGTTGATAAAATGCTTCCAGTGACACTTGTCTATGATATGGTTTGATAATGTTTTGACAGCTTTTATGAAAACATCTTCATATCCATCTCTTGTCTATATCGCCAGTTAGATGGATCGAGATGGATAGATAACTAGATCGATATAAAGATAATTCCTTGTGGTCTACACATTCTGTGGTTCTTTGAATAGAAAGAAAGGTTTGTTGTGTCATATGCAAAAACATACGGAATTCAAAAGAACTTTAGCAGAACATTATGATATCTATGTATCTCATATAGAGTTCAAGTGTGAACCTCTTCATTTCAGAGAACTCTGACTAAAGGAAATTGAAACAAAAGTATATGACATCTAAAAGCTGGTCTAATGAAAAATCCTAAGAAATATTAAGACAATGGCTAGAACACACAACTTTAGCAACAAAGCAATAACAGGGATAATAACTGTCTATAAATTTGCCCTCGGATATGAATTCATATCGTTAAAAAACACGTGTAAGTTCCATGAGGATCTCTTCCAACTTACTAAAATATAAAAAAGTTTAACTAACAATTTATCAGGTATATTCGACACTTTGTTGTCAAAACTTCCAAACTTGACACGTTGTCAAAACGTCCAAATCCTACACTTGACAATGTTGTCGAAATATCAAAATCCTACACTTGACACTCTGTTGTCAAAGCATCCAAATTACGACACGACATTTTTTTAATCACGCACACAGTCTATGTCGCTCTAGTGACCGTTTCCCATAAAACCAATTGGGTAACCATTTTAGTCTATATACCGACCTTTTTAAGCACGCACACATGCTAGCCAAGTATCTTCGGATGTTCCGTAAAAATTAAAATAAGAAAAACTGAAAAGTCATATTTTTGTAATCTATGTGGTTCCTCTTTAAAAAAAAGATTTTTTTCTCAAGTAAATCTTTAAAACGAAAGAATATACAACTTTTATGCCAAGGTCACGTCTTAACAGTTTTTTTTTACTTTTAAAATTTACTACATCTCAATAAAACGTCTATTTTAAATCAAGTATTCATGTTTAAATATCTACTTAAGCGTTTAGCTTTTGTCATTGTTATTTTCATATATATATTTATTGTGCAATTAAAAAAAAACAAGGACATTCACTAAGTAATGACCCTAACCCACTTCAGTTTGTCTGATCTAGTAGAAATGTTGCATATGCAATGATTTATATTTCTATGTGTCATGATGCAAATTAGAACTTTGAATAAATTGTTGTTCCTGATTTACAAGTGTTTAAAATTAGTTAAGTGTGAAATGGAGCCTGTCAAGTGGCATGCATGCAAAACGTTTATATTGTGAATTCTAATGTCATAAAATCTGTGGCAGCAACACCTAGATCTGGTTGCCCTCCATCTGCCATTGATGAGGCAACTGTCAGCCATGGCGAGTTTACCTTTTTTGAAGACCCATGCTTGACTATTCGCCAAACCGCCTAAAAGATCATTATTATTTCAGGGTCTGTGGAGACTATCTGATGGATTCCTAGGTTGCTGACAACTTTCGAGAAACAAAACGGGTCGATTACCTTACTGTACCGAAGCAATATTCATTCTAGATATGTTGAACTGGTATTATGAAATGCACAAGCAGTCTACCGTGGTATGTATATTGTCCTGGCAAATTTTACCAAAATTACAGAATCTTATTATGCTTCACATTTTAGAAAATTAAATAGGGTTATCAAAATCAAAAGGTCATATGAGCAAATATCCTCCTGCAAAATATCACTCCGATCCACAATTGATTCAGCTTGATTTCTGAATGTCCGCATCTTCCACAAAAACTGTCTCCTGATATGCATTAAACGATGCAAGAAATGTTCTTGTCTGGAAAACAAACTAATAACTGTGCCAATTTTCGTTGTTCTACTTATATGAGAAATTAGACTGTGGCATTATCATTTACTGTTGCAGCATCAGATATCGAGAGAAAATTCAACAATAATAAACTGATTAGCCACTTAGAATAATTGATGTATTAGTATCAGATGAAAATACTTTGCATGGGGTGGACTTCTACTGAGCTACTTACGCACTATTAAGTCTAAATCAGTTGGCTTGGAAACATTAAGAAAATCTGTCGTGTAAACGTGCCCATCCAAGTCACCAGCGACATAACATTTGGTGTTAGATCATTTCTTTACCTCTACAATTGCTTCGGGTTTTAAATTATTATTTTATAATCGTATTCAATTTATATTTCGTCACATCCAATCAATTTATTCGTTTTACAATAAAAAAAATTAACGTTATATTTTTAAATCTTTGTTGGATTTTTTTTCATTTTGTAGTTAGGTCATATCCAATCAATTTATTCATTTGACAATAAAAAATAAATCGATTAATTCGTTCATAGCGAAACACCAGAGACATTAGAGTGGCTGGACAAGGAGCGTTCTTGTTGCGTGTACATCTGTTGTCTACACACATGCAAGATAGAGCAAATAAATTAAATTGTGATTCAATTAATTTTAAAAACCCATTATTGAAATGAAGTGGTTGAGTTTCATATCAAATATTTTTTATTATTCTAAGCAAGACAAAGAATACATTAGAAAATTAATCTCCGTAACCTATAGGGTCTCGATGTCTACCATCTCATCAGAGGAGAGAAAATATTAGCAAATATTTATAAACGTATGTATCCTATTTGCAAAAGTCAGTGAGACATGGAAAGTCAAAGCCAAAATAATTAATTTATCAGAAGTCCTGTAGCAAGAGGATTTGCAGAAAAGGATATGAAAATAGTAGATCCAGATTGCTTTGTAAAATCCATGGTAGGCGTTCTTTACAGTAGTTGGGTAATAAGGTCCAAGTTATATATTGGATAATCCGCATAGCTGTGTAGATATCCGAATAGGGCAAATGCTTGTATAAATTTGTTTGTGGGTCCAGCGAAAATAATTCAAAATGTGATGGAATCCTTATCATTAGAAGTCTATATTATTATTAGTGGGGCGAGGTGTTAGTTGTAGGGAGAGGAGGTAGTGGTGAATGGTAGGAAGTGGGGTGAACACATGTGCATATATATCCATATATACATGAACACATATATATACACACATACACATATATATATGTATATATATATATATGTATATATATATATATATATATATATATATATATATATATATATATATATATATAGCAGAATAGATATCTCTTTAAATAAAGTTCAAAGACTCATAAAAAAGTTTGATCGGTCGCTTAATTGAGGTCAGGTAGTGTACTGGATATAGAGACTGGGTCAGGGAAGGAAAAGGGGAACAAGAAGAAAATAGAGATAAGAATAAAAATAAAAGAAGAAAATAGAGATAAGAATAAAAATAAAAGAAGAAAATAGAGATAAGAATAAAAATAAAAAAAGAAAATAGAGATAAGAATAAAAATAAAAAAAGAAAATAGAGATAAGAATAAAAATAAAAAAAGAAAATAGAGATAAGAATAAAAATAAAAGAAGAAAATAGAGATAAGAATAAAAATAAAAGAAGAAAATAGAGATAAGAATAAAAATAAAAGAAGGAACCAAAGACGCAAATGGAATAATGTGTTTTCTCAAGATTTATCCTAGTTTCATCTTAAATTCCTTTGTCAGTTTAAATCTAATTTGTTCTGTCAACTAAAATTATATATACTATCTACGAAGTGCTATTATTATTAATTTATACGTATTTATAGTTTTCCTTAAAACAGAGGATTGAAATAAAGGTTTAGAATATAGTAATGTTAATGAGCGAATTGTAAAACCAAGTCTAAGCTTATTAATAGAACGATTGACGTCATACACGTTGGAATTAATCTAAGCAACAAAACAAAATAAAGGATTCATAATAGATGACATTTTATACGGTGACTTTTCAACTGCAAATGAAGGATTTCAACCAGTTAAAAATATATATATAATTTATAATCATTGCAGAAAGTTTTGCCATAAACGTTTTACATGGCACAGAATTAAATGCCGTAGCAAAATCACATAACAAATTTGAATATTGGAACACATTTGCTAGCCATAAGGAAATCAAAGACGGAGTAGAATACGGTAGTAGTTCAATGTTAAACTAAAACAAAAATAATAAAGTAATAGTAATACCTTACTGAAAAGTGTTTAAAAATTCGTAGTATCCATAACATTATACTATTTAGTAATATTTAATCGGGAAAAGTTTTCTACATATGTATTCAAATACACACATAGTTACACATAAACATATGAATACATATATATGCACATACATATACACACGTACACATACATGCACGTATACATGCATATATATACCCGGAACCATACAGCATATACACAAACATGCACACTTACACTATATATACATAAATACACACCCATATATACCTACATATACCCTCATATATACAAATGTATAGATTTAGATATGAAGAAATTATACCAATAGTCAATTACTATTAATTATAATAAGTGTAGGGAACATAACTACCTTTATCATAAATAATTTTTCAGATTAACACTAAGAAGATGAGAAGAGTGGGATTGTGTAACTATGGTTATATACTTGAATTATTTTAGTTCCAAGAGGGATGACGTATCATTGAGTGTAGTTCTTTTTTGTTTATATGTGCGGATCTGGAGATTACTTTGCAATGGGGAATTTTTACTTACTAGTTAGTAAATAGGGGCGAAATTATAAATTCTATAATTGGGAAGCTACATGTTTTTGGAAATACTATTCTAACAAGATCTCAGAGTGCAAATTACGTGTACGAAATTAAAGTGTAGTATGTTAATGTGCTTATAGTGAGACCCTGCTTAACATGTACATCAACAATAATTGAAAGTTATTATATTAGAAGAGGTGATTATGAACCTAACTTTAGAAAATTAGCAAAGTTCTAGTTTAGAGTTAATCAGAACTGAAGTGTATTTTTACCTATTTAACATTTATACAGAGAGTTATGTTATTTTATTTTCAGATGGCTGTATTTAAATTTTTTCTTGTGCTTACATCTGGACAGTAGTTCATTCTTGGTATTTATTATGGGTTTGTTTAAGGTGATGATGTTAACTGCTTCGGATATACAAAGATTGCAAAACTTATCCCCTGGGGCATATATAGATTTATTTAGTATGCTCCATTTAATTGAATAGGGACTTTTCTTGTCCTATTGGCTATTGATTAGTTTAGTTAAGGATATACTATTATTATCATTGTTTTGATATCTTTCATTTATAAGGGAATGTAGGTGGTTTGAGATTCTTATCTTTATTAAGTTTGATGATGCGCCTAAATACGTGAATGTTTCCCTTGTTTTATTATTGTTTATTTGTTCATCAGTCCCATTGCTATTGAGTCTTATATTGGGGGCTGGGTTAAGATGGGGCCTGGAGATTCATAGCTCAGGTGCTGTTTAATCCTATTCTGGTCTTCACTGGGAATTATATTATTAGGAATGGCTGGAGTGGAAGATGATAGAAATATCAGAACACAAAAACCAGAGGCTTGCGGCATCGAGGATGAGGATTTCCTGGCGAGGTTCGATGGTGAGAGGTGGACGGTGGAATGGAAATGGATCTCGGAGCCCCAGGAACTACGAAACAAAGTAAGCTGCTACGAGAAAACACTGCGAGGAGCAATAAGAAAAGGATTCGAGGAAGAAGTGGAGAGGTGGGAATTCTGAAACCGTGGACAGGGGAAGGAAAACGAGTGCTACCATTACTGGCGGTTGTTCAACCCACAAAGAATAAAGTTAGACCGGTACTGGGTTTCAGAGAATTAAACAGATATGTAGCCTGCCACACTGGGAAGGGGATTGATGTATGCAAAGCGGTGATGAGGAAATGGAGGAGGATGGAGGAGGCCACTAAGATTGTCGACCTGAAGTCGGCTTATCTCCAGATCCATGTAGATGAAAACTATGGAAACATCAATTGGTCCGGTACAAGGCAAAGTTGTATTGCCAGATAAGGTTAGGCTTTGGGCTAAGCTCAGCCCCAAAAATTATGACTGCCGTGCTGAAGACGGTGCTGAGTAAAGACTGTACAGTGGACAAGGCCACTAGTTCGTACATTGACGACATTCTCGTGGAGGAAGCAGAGGTGACAGCAGAGAAAGTGAGAGACCATGTCACGAGGTATGGGTTGACTGCAAAACCGGCGGAGTCCCTGGATGGAGGAGTGGCGTTGGGGTTGAAACTACGCCCATATGGCAAAGGAAGCCTTATCTTTAGACGAGGGAATGCAATACCCGAAATCGGAACTGACCTGACAAAACGAGAACTGAAGGAGACTGGTATGACACTATCCAATCGCCGACTGGCTTAGGATAGCATGCTGCGTTATTAAACGACAAACGGGCACTGATGGCTGGGAGGGCCGTGTGACGAAGGTCATGAACATGCTACAAGAAATCATCGCATGAGTGACGAAAGAAGACCCAGTAAAGGGGGAATGGTAGGTCAGCGGCGGAGATGCGGGGGTGATTTCGTGTGATGCCAGCAGTCTGGAAAATGGCGTCGTATTAGAGATGGGGGGCGTAACTGTGGAAGATGCGGTGTGGTTAAGGAAGAAAAACGACTATTCCCATATCACCATAGCCGAACTGGAGGCCGCTATGAAAGGAATCAATCTGGCCCTTAAGTGGGAATTGAAAACGATTGAAATAAATCGGATTTGGCAACAGTAGTTTCATGGATCAGGTCAGCAGTGACTGGCGATAAGAGAGTTAGGACCAGAGGTGCTGCAGAAATGCTGATCAAGCGCAGGCTTGGATCACTCGCAGATTTGATAGCAGAATTCCAGTTGAATATATCTATAGTGCTGATCCCATCAGAAAAGAACAAGGCGGATTCGATGACACGGGTAAAGAAGGCATGGCTGCAAGAGAGAAAGGAGGGTTCCTCAGTATCCTGTGCAGGGGAGGAAGTTAAAAAGTTACATGAAATGCACCACTTTGGTCGAGAACGGACGTTATTCGTGGCAAAAGAGGTTTACCCGGAAACAACCGAGAAGGAGGTCAGGGAGGTAGTGGAGCACTGCCAGGATTGCCAATCGATAGACCCCAGACCTTCCAGACACGAAGCAGGAGAGTTACACATTGCAGAGAACTGGAAGCGATTGGCCATTGATGTGACCCATTATCGCCATAAGCTGTATCTGTCGATGGTCGACTGTGGACCACAGAAGTTTGCCATAGGGAGACAGATCAGGACAGAAGCTGCATGGGCGATAGGAGGGGTCATCGAAGAAATATTTTTGGAAAGAGGGCCTGTTGCAATATTTTAGTGTTTTTAATGGGGTATGATCCCACACAGTCGGACGATTCTATTTATAAACAATGCTGCTAAGAACTGACGAATCAAATTAATTCACGTTCTGCTACCAACCAATCAGAAACCAGAATTGCTTCATAAATATTAAACTTTTCTGGAGCAATTTTACATGTTCTTTTCCGTCTTGACACGGTAAGAATATTTTGTTCTGTGGAACTGTCTACTACAAAGAAGTCACCTCCCAGGATTTGTGTGAAACAGCGAATCATCTGAAACTGTTCTGAAACTAAAAATGGCTTACACTTCTAGAGGTTATGGGCCCAGCGTGCGTCCTTATTTCGATGGATCTGAATCAAAATTCGAATTGTGACAAGTTAAATTTCTAGGATATCTACTAATCTAAAACCTACACATAGTGCTACAAACACAACTTGGAAACAGAAATAACCCCGACATCATTGAAAAGAACGCAACTGTCTTTGCGGAATTAATACAGTGTTTAGATGACCGAAGTCTATCACTGGTAATGAGAGAAGCCCTGGACGACGGCTGCAAAGCATTAAACATATTGAGAGAGCATTATTTATCGAAAGGAAAACCCAAAATTATTTCTTTATACACTGAACTGACCTCTCTAAAACGAATGGAAGCCGAAACTATTACTGATTATATTATAAGAGCTGAGACAACTTCAAATTCTTTAAAAGTGTCTGGTGAAGTTATAAGTGACAGTCTGTTAATGTCCATGGTCCTTAAGGGATTACCGAGTGATTTCAAGCCATTTACCACCGTGATAACATAAAGAAAAACCCGTGACTTTTAGCCAATTCAAGGTAGCACTCAGACGTTACAAAGAAACTGAAAAAATGATCACAGAAAAAAAACGAATCCACAAATATCATGAAATTTAAAAATACACACATAAAAACACCAAAATCGAATTATACCCATGCCAGGAATAAAAAACGCAACTTTGCCAAAAGCAAGTTTTTTCCTAAGAAAAGTACAAAAATTATTTGCTATAATTGTGGACGACCTAATCACAAGAGTTTCCAATGTAGATACAGGACTCAAAATGGCGACTACATTAAAAATATAGAGGCTCTGTTAGAGAACATACATTTTTATTTTCGTGTACATTTGATGCTTCAACAAACAATAATAATTTTCTTGTCGATTGTGGGGTCACGGCACATGTGATTACAAAGGAATCTGATTTTATCAATTTTGATCCCAACTTTAAGCCACAAAATCATTTTGTAGAACTAGCTGACGGGAGTCGAGTCAATGATATCGTTTTGAAGAGGCAACGCGAAAATCTCGCTAAAGAACAATAAAGGTGAACTGTGTTTATGTATTCTAGAAAACGCTCTTCTAATCCCAAAATTTTAACAAAATATATTTTCTGTACAAGCTGCAATAAAACAAGGTGCCAATATAAACTTTAGCCCCAATAAATCAAAACTGGTATACCCAAATCGAACTGTATTCGACATTAAAGAAAATGGAAGACTATATTATTTCAATAAGGTAGTCCCATCAAAAACCGCCTGCTATGATCTACAGACATGGCATAAAATTCTTGGACACTGCATTATTCCTGATATCAAAAAGTTGCCAACTGTAGTTAATGGAATGCAAATACAAACATCAAAAAACTTCAACTGCGACGCCTGTACGCAAGGGAAAATGACAAACTATCAAAACAAGATACCAGACAAAAAGGCCAAAAAACCCTATCAATGGTGCATTGTGACTTGAACGGTCCCGTAGAACCGATGGCCAGAGAACATTATATACATGTGTTTAATTTCGTAGATGACCATTCAGGTTTAATAATGGTTTACTTTTTAAAGAACAAATCTGATACCCTGCTAGCAACTAAGAAAAATCTAGCCGACATGCCCCTCCACGGTGAAATCATGTGTATTTGCTCTGACAACGGTACGGAATTTACCAATAAAGACTTTGAATTTTTACTAATTAACCATCATATCAGGCATGAAACATCAGCTCCTAGATCGCCACACCAAAACAGGACTGCTGAATGTGCGTGGCGGACACTTTTTGAAATGGCAAGATGCCTACTCATTGAATCAAAACTCCCTAAAAACCTCTGGACGTATGCACTTATCGCGGCAGCCTATATACGCAACAGGTGCTTTAACAAAACACTATCTAAAACTCCATATGAATCTTTCTGCGGCAAAAAAACAAATTTAAACAGAATGCATATATTTGGTTCAACTTACTTCGCATGTATAGAGAAAAAGAGTAAATTGAATATTAAAGCTGACAGAGAAATATTTCTTGGATACGATAAAAACAGTCCAGCCAAATAAATGTTTTTCCCGAAAAAAATAAAATAAAAAGAATCCAATGTGTAAAATTCACAGACACGTATAATTTTATAGACGAAAACCCGTCATATGAAGAAGATGAAATTATATTACCTCAAATAATTAAAATAAACGAAAACAATAAAAATGACGGAGACGAGAGTGTCCATGATGATGATGATGATAATGATGATGATAAAGTCGAAAGATATCCCAAAAGAAATAGAAGGTGACCCGATTTTTTTTGTAGTCGACAATATAAAAGATTATCAAATCGAATATTTTTATTCAATGGAAAATGCACCAAAAAGCTTCAACGAAGCAATTAATTCAGAACATTGTGATGAATGGAAAATTGCCATGAAAAAAGAAATAGATGCCTTAACCTAAAATGATACCTATACGGTAATGCCTCTCCCAAGAGATAAACATGTTATTTCTACCAGATGGGTCTTTACAAAAAAAAATACAGCATCAGGCGTAGAACAGTACAAAGCTAGATTTGTTGCTAAAGGGTACTCTCAGATTTACGGTAAAGAATACTGTTCTACGTTTTCACCGACCACAAACCTAACGACAATCAGAATTTTACTGCAAGTTGCATCACAATATGACCTAAACATCCATCAAATGGACGTAAAAAATGCTTATTTGAATGCCCCAATATACTGACAAAATTTATATAACCCCTCCAGAGGGATTTATAATGAAAAATAAAAATAGCGTGTGGCGACTTAACAAGTCATTATATGGTCTAAAACAGAGTGCTCAGTGTTGGAACACAGTGTTCATGATTATATTATTAAACAACAATTTAGACAATGCGCTGTAGACCCCTGTTTATATACCCAACACAAAGACGATGAACTACTGATTTTGGTTTTGCGGGTCGAGGATATTTTAATCGCATCAAATTGTGACATAATGTTAACTGATATTAAGAACAAATTAAGTAAAAGATTCAAAATGACCGATCTTGGCAAAATATCCTGGTTTCTGGGGATAGAATTTACTCAAAGCAAAGGACTTGTTACGATGACTCAATCGAGATACATCGACAAAATACTATTTGGAATAAGAGAGTGCAAGAAACACTCTACACCGGTCGAAAATGATATTAATAAAAATATACACACAGAATCTGAAATAATAAATGACAAACAATATCGCGAAATTATGGGTAGCCTTATATATTTAATAACTGCAACCAGGCCCGACATATGCTATACAGTAACAAAACTGTCACAAAAATTATCACGACCGACAATGAAGGATTTAAACAGAGCTAAACAAGTCCTACATTATTTAAAAGGAACTAAAGAACAGTTAGTATTTAGAAAATAAAGAAATTCCCTAAAATTAGAAGGTTTTTCGGATTCAGACTGGGCAAACGACGAAGATCGCAAGAGTGTATCTGGATATTGTTTCAGACTCTCAGAAAATGGGCCTATTATTTCATGGAAATCTAAAAAGCAAGATTGTATCTCTCTCTACGTGTGAAGCAGAATTTATCGCGATCACACACACGACCCAGGAAGCACTCTACCTTAAAAATATCCTAAAGACTATTTTAGAGCCAGAATTAATTAAAAACCCCGTAGTAATTAATTGTGATAATCAAGCCAGTATAGTCTTAGCACAGAACACGATAATCAACCAAAGATCTAAGCATATAGATATAAAATACCATTTCATAAAAAACGAGATAAAAAAGGAATCCATCATTTTGAATTACATATCATCAGAACAAAATATCGCTGATGTATTTACGAAACCCACAACAAGGATAAAGTTACAACGTTTTTTCTCAAAACTTGTTGGGGAATTCGACTGAATAATTCTTTTTTCACTGCCCTGTATATATATATATATATATATATATATATATATATATATATATATATAGTCCTGGACAAGATGTTAAACTGTATACATTTTATTTGTATTAACCCTTTAACCCACTAATGTGTAACTAATACTTTTGCTTAAAAAAACAAACTCTTTGTAATTTTTCTTTTTTGACATCTGAACACAATTAAAATGGCGTCTTTTTAAATGCTAAAATTCTAAGATCCAAATGATTTCTAAGTTTTGTTATGTCTAAGTGAATATAAAATATATATTTATTTTTGAGCAGAACAAACACAAGGGACTTCCCCATTATAAAAAATAGGGAGGATGCTGCAATATTTTGGAGTATAATGAGGTATGATCCCTAACAGTCGGACGATTCTATTTATAAACGATGCTGCTAAGAACTGACGAATCAAATTAATTCACGTTCTGCTACCAACCAATCAGAAACCAGAATTGCTTCATAAATATTAAACCTTTTCTGGAGCAATTTCACATGTTCTTTTCCGTCTCGACACGGTAAGAATATTTTGTTCTGTGGAATTGTCTACTACAAAGAAGTTACCTCCCAGGATTTGTGTGTAACAGCGAACCATTTGAAACTGTTCTGAAACTAAAAATGGCTTACACTTCTAGAACCTGTCACTCTATTGTTTGGCACATTTTTACCATTTTCTCAAATAGAAGTTCTCGTGTATTTTTAAACAATTCTGTTATTGTCCTAGTTGACATGTTTTCTGATTCTATCATACTGGTCTGGCATACATTTTTGAGGTATGGAAATCATCAGATATTGTTTCCCATATGTGTTGTTTTTACTGGGGATGATGCATTCCACCGGATGCCAAACATTCTGCCATTAGTTTAGTTACTCCAATCGAGAGATCTGATTAAAATTCTAACAATCCCTGTAAGTGCAATTTTTGTGTATTTCTCTTGCACTTGGTTCACTTGGTCTATTTGCAAAATAGTTTTTGAAATTCTTTTTTTTATTAGCACGGTTTCTCCAATAATGACTAGTATGATTGATACCTTCTTACGATTTCATTAGGGATACTTACTTCAACTAGCGTTACCACTTTCTCCGTCTTGTCATCATCTTCATCATCATGACGGGCTCCTTAGCCAGACCAATGTGACTTCCTCTCCAGAGTTTCCTGTCTTCCATCAACTGCCTCAGATCTTCAGGTTCACAGTTGGCGTCATGTGCTATTTGTTGGATGTACGTGGATCTAGGTCGTCCTTTGCTTGCTCGTCCATATCATGGAGTCGATAGAAATACATCACTCACCAATTTATGCTTGCTCCTCGGACAATGACCAGCAAATCGTAGGCCTCTTTCTCTGATGGTATTAGATATGACAGGGAGGTTGCCATAAAGTTGCTGGTTCGTGCGATTATTTTGCCAAGATATATTTGATACCGTTTGTAACATACAGGTGTACGTGCCGACTAATTTTCTTTCCAATCTTTTGGTGAGTGTCCAGATTGTAGCATCGTAAACAAGGGCAGACTCTACCACTGTAGATATATTTCTACACTCCATGCATGATAGTCTCCATAGTATAATTGTCTCCCATATTTGTTTTCATATGATGCAACACATTAAACTTCCTTGCAAAAGAACCACATGTTCACAAGAATGTATTTTGTCTCATGTATGTGTTATTATATGATTCAACAAGTGGATTTGTGCCCAGAAACAGAACCACATACTTTACATGAATGTGGGTTATCTCCCATATGTGTTTTCATATGACAGAACAAATTTGACTTCAATGCAAAAGATGAACCACATACTTAAAAAGAATGTGGTTTGCCTCCCGCGTGTGCTGTCATATGATTCAACAAAATTGACTTTTAAGCAAAAGATGAACCACATACTTAACAAGAATGTGGTTTGTCTCCCGTGTGTGTTGTCATATGATTCAACAAAATTGACTTTTGAGCAAAATAGGAACAACATACTTCACAAGAATGTGGTTTGTCTCCCGTGTGTGTTGTCATATGATTCAACAAAATTGACTTCTGTGCAAAAGAGGAACCACATACTTCACAAGAATGTGGTTTGTCTCCCGTGTGTTTTGTCATATGATACAACAAAGTGGACTTATGTGCAAAAGATGAACAACATACTTTACAAGAATGTGGTTTTTCTCCCGTATGTGTCTTCATATGACGCAACAAAGTTGACTTCCGTCCAAAAGATGAACCACATACTTCACAAGAATGTGGTTTGTCTCCCGTGTGTGTCGTCATATGACTCAACAAAATTGATTTCCGTGCAAAAGATGAACCACATACTTCACAAGAATGAGGTTTTTCTCCCGTGTGTGTTGTCATATGATTTAACAAATGTGACTTCCATGCAAAAGAAGAACCACATACTTTACAAGAATGTGGTTTGTCTCCCGTATGTGTTGTCATATGACTCTTCAAATGTGCCTTCTGTGCAAAAGACGAACCACATACTTCACAAGAATAAGGTTTGTCTCCCGTGTGTGTTGTCATATGCATCAACAAAGTTGACTTCCGTGCAAAAGATGAACCACATACTTCACAAGAATGTGGCTTGTCTCCCGTGTGTGTTGTCATATGCCTCAACAAAGTTGACTTCCGTGCAAAAGATGAACTACATACTTCACAAGAATGTGGTTTGTCTCCCGAATGTGTTGTCATATGATTTAACAAATGTGCCTTCTGTGCAAAAGAAGAACCACATACTTTACAAGAATGTGGTTTGTCTCCCGTATGTGTTGTCATATGAGTTTTCAAATGTGGCTTGTGTGCAAAAGACGAACCACATACGTCACAAGAATATGGTTTCTCTCCCGTGTGTGTTGTCATATGCATCAACAAAGTTGACTTCCGTGCAAAAGATGAACAACATACTTCACAAGAATGTGGCTTGTCTCCCATGTGTGTTGTCATATGCCTCAACAAAGTTGACTTCCGTGCAAAAGATGAACTACATACTTTACAAGAATGTGGTTTGTCTCCTGTATGTGTTTTCATATGATTTAACAAATGTGACTTCTGTGCAAAAGGAAAACTACGTACTTCACAAAAATGCGGTTTCCCTGCCATGTTTTCTTACGTCTGATTCCAGAAAAAAGTATATGAACTGGAGTGAGACTTATGAATGTTCACTGTCAAAATTTATATGAAGAAATTTGTTTTACATCATTTTAAATCACCAATAAAGAAATGTTATTCTTATCCATTACTGGATTTCTTTTCATTGTTGTAAATTCTGGAAATATAAAAAAAAACTATAAACAATACATTTCATGTGGTGAAATTCAATTCCTGATGCTGAAATTTAAAAAAATATTTATATTTATTATTCATGAAATTAAAAATAAGATTAGTATAATTTCATGCAATACTTGTTAACAAAATTTAGTTGTTTCTTTTTTCAAATATTTTATTAAAAATCTGCATTTTCTAGATGAGGATTTATTATTCATATTATTTTTATTCTTGGGTGTTATTTACACATTTCTATGTTACCTCTGATTTAATTCAGGTATATTTTGTCGAACTTCGAAACCTTTCTCTCAAACTCAGAATTCTTACATGAATAGCATGTTCTTGTGTTTTTAGAAACTCAAAATTCTGTTTTCTATCTCAATGATGATTTTTTTACACAGTGATCAGCACTTATCAGGGCCCAGAAGCCACTCAGGGATAAGGGTTATTGCAAGTACATTACGTTAGTGTGGAGATTTGATGAAGTGTTTACTTAAGGGGCGGTTCATTAGGAATTTGTTAACGTTGGACTTGAAGACATCAAAGTTGTAGTCCGGTGGGAAGCAGGCAGACGGAACAGAGTTCAACAGGCGTGCAGTTCTAAGAAAGAAGCTTTTTCATGGAATCCACGTTTTGATTAAGGCACAGATATAGAGTGGGGGAAATTTTTCACAGTGGATTCAGCTAGACGGGTGTTTTTCATGAAACATTGGCGAGGGGGGACCAGATTGTAGTTCAGATGAGCACCTGCCATGGAAATAACGATAAAATAAAGATAGGCTCGCAACGTCTCTTCTGCTTGAGAGAGGTTGCAGGATAGAAAAAAGGGCATCCCTCACTAAGCCACCAAGTCTATTTTGTACTCTGTCAAGGCAGGATAGGCTGTTTTTAGCAGCTCCTGCCCAGATATGGCAACAGTATTCCATCCTTGGACGTACTTGGCTTTTATATAGATAGAGAATTGCATCAGTAGTGAGATATCTTCTGGAGCAGTAGAAGGATCCCACCATCTTTCCAGCGACCTTGGCAACAGACTTGATGTACATGTTCCATTTCAGATCAGGAGTAAAGGTCAAACCCAGAAGCTTGTCAAAACACGGGGCCTCACCCAGACGAGAGCCATCCATCACAATTGATGCCAGATGGGGATCAGCGCGTTGATGATGTAAGGATAGGAGGTTTGTTTTGGATGCATTAAAGGTAACCAGCCACGTCTTCCCCCACTGAACCACGTGCTCAAGATCAGAGCAGAGAGAATCAGAGAGAACTTGGTCATTTACAGCCTTTGACGGGTTGCCATAGATGGTCGTGTCATCAGCATATATGTCAACGAATGATTTAAGTATGTGTTTAGGGAGGTCATTGATGTAGATCAGGAAGAGAGTTGGGCCCAGGATTGACCCCTGAGGGACTCCAGCATTTATATTGCAGGCCTCCGATTTTTGTCCATCTACCACTACTCTTATGACCCTATCGGACAGAAATGATTTTATGATTGAGAAAACATTTCCAGTTAAACCATAGCCGGAAACCTTGTGAAGTAGACCCTTATGCCATACCTTGTCGAAGGCCTTTGATATGTCTCGAGCAATTTGGAGAGTACAGTGGATGTGTTTGGAGAGTAGATAATACAGTGGATGTGTTATTGGCAGCTCCAGTAACTCTCGCTTCTCCGTTTTTGTCCCTCAGTCCTCAGTCACTGAGTGATTTTTCTGACAAAGGGTGAAGAAAAAGCTGCTTAAAGGTCGGTAGTACTTGGTGACCAGTAGTCTGAAATGTCGGAAAATTTTCTGTCTCTGTCTGTCCTTGTGGCCATGTCACTAGTAAGGGTGCTGGAAGTAAACGTTTGTCTGGACTGACATTATCCGCCTGATAGTCAGGGACCCGGACCTTGGATTAGCCACTAAGGAGACTGTCCTATCAGTAGGCGCAAAGTACTGGGACTGCTGTATTGCCATTTGGTGAGTGGATCTGGACCATGCAGTAGTCTCTGGCGGGGCCTCTCGATGCCATACTATGTGGTAATTGTTACGACTTTACCTTTTCGTGTGCTACAAAAAAAAAATTTCCTGTCATTTTCTCTCTTACTTTCCCTCTCTGTACTGCTCTAACCAAGTATGCCAACCTAGTCCACAAATCCCAAAACCTGAACATGAAATATCTCCAGAATAAAAACTTGATTAAACCTAGAACCTCATCTTCCAATGTAGACCCCTACTACCAGGTCTCCTTCTCCAACATCAGGGGTCTACATTCGAACCTTCCAGAGATGGAAACCCAATTACAGGAGACGAAACCGAACATATTATTTCTAAGTGAAACTGGAGTAGGGCCGACCACTTCCCTAGATGAGTTCATAATTAACGGATACTCTAACTTAACAGCTAAATCCGACCCCCCAAGATCGCCATGGGCATGGAATATGTGCCTACATTAAAGATGGCTTCCCGTTTGGCAGGGATATCTCTAGGGAAGATCCTAATTTACCCTATATGTGCTTCAGGGTTGCACTTGCTAACACCACTGCATTTATATTTGCCCTCTATCGGCCCCACAACAGCGGAGTTACTATCTTTAAGAGCTTATCTGAGAAAATAGACCACATACTGTCTGCACATCCCTCGGCTAACATCCACATCTGTGGTGATTTCAATGTCCATAACGTGGAATGGCTGGCCCATTCAAATAAGACAGACGATGAGGGGAGGTTTTGTCATGATTTTGCCATTGCTTATGACCTCACTCAGATTGTTCGCGAATCCACCCGTGTGCCCAATACACCCGGTCAATATGCAAGCCTCCTAGACCTTTTTCTCTCAACTTCCCCTGAGCTATGTTCATGTTCCGTTCATTCTCCTTGAGGATCCTCCGACCACTCCGTCATATCAGTTAAGATAAAAACTAAATGTAAGAAGTCCCCAGACGTACCCCTCCACCATACTGTATACCAATACTCTATGGCTGACTGGGATAGCTTCCGTACATTTATATCTGATTTACCTCTGCACTCCATGTTTAAAAAGGAAGTGTCCTCTCTAGTATCAGATCCGACCGAATGGTTAATTGTAGGCATAGACCAATTCATACCATCTAAAAAATTCCAACAAAAACCTAACAGCCAGCCATGGTTCTCCCCAGAATGTGCTGCGTCTATCGTGCACAGAAATCACTTTTTCCAAATGCAAGAGAGCTATATGCCCAGTCTGTTAAATCCAAGGTAGCTGATCAGCGGCTTGGTTCCCACCAGTTTTGGCAAATAACAAATAGGATCCGGTAGATATCTCACTGCTGATGCTATTCTCTATCTATATAAGAGCCAGGTACGTCCAAGGATGGAATACTGTTGCCACATCTGGGCAGGAGCTGCTAGAAAGGACTTGGCCTGCCTTGATAGAGTTCAAAATAGACTTCGTAGCCTCGTAGGAGATGTCCTTTTCTCCTCCTTGCAACCTTTATCTCACAGAAGAGATGTTGCGAGTTTTTCTCTGATGTATCGTTATTTTCATGGAAAGTGTTCAACTGAGCTTCAATCTATGGTCCCCCCCTCGCCAAACTTTCACAAGAAACACTCGTCTAGCTGTAAACACTATCAATAATTTCCCCCACTCTTTATCTGTGCCTAAACCTAAACGTAGATTCCATGAACAAAGCTTCTTTCTTAGAACTGCACGCCTGTGGAATTGTCTTCCGTTTTCCTGCTTTCCGGCTGGCTACAATAGGGTTGTGTTCAAGTCTAAAGTTAATAAGTTCTTGATGAGCCGTTCCATATAAGTTATCAAATTTACCAAATTTTCATTACTAAGGATTACTATATTGACCAATTTCTACTGTACACTCTTTAACCCTTATCCTTGAGTGGCCTCTGGGCCTTGATAATGTGATGATGCCTATGTAAAAAAAAAAAAATCTGAACAGAAGTGTGCGTTCTATCCCAACCATTATCAATGGACCAGAGGTCATCTCGTCAGCGTCAGACAAGGCCAAACTATTTGCAAAGAACTTTGCAGCTAATTCTACCCTATGCGACGAAGGTCATTAACTCCCCATATTTCCTCCTATAACACAGAACAAGCTAGGTAATATACAAATATCCGTGCATGAGGTCGCCAAGCTAATCAAGAACCTAGATTCCAGTAAAGCAACTGACCCTGATGACATCCCAATTATAGTGTTAAAAAAGCTTCAACCAGAACTTGCTCCCATACTTAAGAAACTATTTAAGCGCTGCCTTAAGGAGAAGTGCTTTCCGACTCCCTGGAAGACCTCATCAGTTTGCCCTGTATTTAAGAATTCAGGTGATAAGTCATCTCCCTCTCAGTACAGACCAATAAGTCTCCTGTGTGTTATGAGTAAGTTGCTGGAATCCATATTAAATAGAGAAATAGTCAACCACCTCAGCAGGAATAACCTTCTTAGTGACACACAATATGGTTTCCGCTCTGAAAGATTTACCGCAGATGTGCTGACGTTTATATCCCACAGGATTAGTGAATCTCTTGACAAAGCCTTCCTTTCTAGGGCAATTGCTCTAGACATATCAAAGGCCTTCGACAAGGTATGGCATAAGGGTCTACTTCATGATTGAACCTTCAATGTGCAGGAGTATGTAATTACAACGAAATTTTCCAAGTACTCTAACCATATCACCAGGAGTCCTAGAAGAAAATCCTAATACGAATTTGAGGCACTATTTTTCCTAGATGTTTTCAATATTTATTACTACACAAAGAGGCGCTAAAAAGAGAGTCTTCACTTGTCGTTTTAAAACAGGAAATTAAAGCTATATTGAATAAAACTGTCTAAACTCTTTATATCTAATTTGATTCATCTTTCATTACTACAGAATTTCACCTGTTCCTATTTGACTTCTTATTGAAGTATCCTAGTGTTCACCCCAATTTGAAAAATTAACTTCATATTCACAAGGCAAAAAGAAACTCTGCACAATGAAAATTGCATTTAAATATAACATTAGAACGTTAATGTAAGAAATAGAAGAGAAACACCATGAACTAGTTAATATTTAGTAGCAGAGTCCTTCTGGTATTTGGCATTCTGCAATCTTTTGGGCATTCCGTGAATGAGTCTGAAACAAGTCGTACTTTACTTTAATTTTTCTCGAAAGTTCTTCCAGATTTAAAAGTTTATCATTTCGTGTGTGTTGCTGATGTAATTTTTTATAGGATTGATGGCTGAAGATTGTGCAGGCCAATCCAAATACAAAATATCGTTCTCTCCAAGGAACCTCTTGACATTTCCAATTGTGTTAATGGGAGCATTATCCTGCATGAAGATGTGATTATAAATCAAATTCCAGCCAAAATAGGGTAGGAAATGCTCAGTCATCATATTAATGTTCTCAGGCGAACTAATTCGAAATTTCAAGCGAACTACAGGCCCTGCATCATTGGCATTAATAACGTCCCACACCAAACTGAACCTCCACCACCTCTTCACCAAGAATTAAATTCTTCATCCTTCCTTCGACTGATGTACTGCCTGTCATCACTGCTTACCCAATTGAACTTGCTTTTATTGCTAAAAACCAATTTCAATAAATATGATCAGCAGACTGTTGTTGGATTTGAGGAGTCATTTCAAATGTGTTTCTGAGGCTGTGAATCTTGATACCATTGAAACTTATCTTATTTATACATTATTATTTATAATTAATGATTTCCATATTGCATATTGTGTTAAATACAATACCAGGTATGCTTAGTAGTTGATCATTATCCAGATGATGCATTGTTTCCTTAAGTCAGCTTTGTCTATTAAATCCAAATTTGTACAATTTCCCATTTATAAGCACTTCATTCATCATCTAAAAAATTCAGAACCGTAATATTGTAATTTGTTTAAGAATCATGATTATTTTTTTAATTTAGTCAAAGCTACATGTAAGGTTTGTTATTTTGGTCAATGTCTAGAATCTTTCCACCCTGATCCAAACTTTTACAATGACAATTTTTAAAGTTTTCAAGGATGCTGAAAATGAAGATCTACTTCAAAAGTGGCACAGAGAAATAGTTTTCCTAATATGAAAAATTTACTTTTTCAAAAAGTGATGGATCACATTTAAATATAAATGAAACATAAAATGAGCATAAACTTTATGGCAACCTGGGGAGAGGGTGTTATTTTTTAATCTTTGTTTTTTGAGCGAAAAGTTATTTTTTGTTTTCTCTTCAGATTTCATCTTTTAATAAAAACACGAGAACATTAAATAACAAAAATTAAATACAATCTGTATACAGATACGTGTCATTCCTTATGTTATCAGTGGTAAACATTTTTGTATATGCAAGTGCGGACATATATTTGCAGCAAGCACGTAGTTGTCCAAATATTAAGCAATGTAATTCCTTATATTATCAGTGGTGGGTAATTCTGTATGTGTAAGTGCATACATAAAAAGGAATTCTCTTCACTTTTTAAGTAGATATTTGTTTTCAGCACACCAAAAAAAACAAATAACTACAAAATAATCCATTGAAAAAGAATGAAGTATAAAAGACATTTTTTACTTTAAACTTGTGAACAGAAACAATTTTTCAAATCTGATTGGTTCGAGTTAACATTCAAGATGATGAACGGAAGAGCAAGTTTGCAGAAAACAAAATTTAAGAGGAAAAATAAAAAAGAAATCATTTCGAAATAGAGTCGATCTATTTGGTGAATATCACGGATAAAATTAATATTATTTTATTTAACATTTTAATATTTAAATGAGAGAGAACAGATTACAAGTTTAATTTTTATTAATTCTCTAATTCGTAGCAAGTGCAATTTAATGACGAAAACTTATAGGGAACATAGTTTTGAAAACTTGCTTATATTCTTTATAGATTTCCGATTATTTTTTTATTCTGTTTGAAAGATTAAAACCTAAAGTTAATCTCTATATGGAAAAAATTACATGTGAAAAAAAGTTTATGGTGGAAAATGTTTTTACGGTGGCTTCAGAAATTGACAAATCTATTTAACTTCCTCCTTTGAAAGATAGATATTAGTTTTCTGGGAGTATTTCAAAGATAATTAGTAAAGTCTTAAGATATTGAATTAAAAAAGACACCTTGTTTTTAAATTAACAAATAGCATCATCAGCCCCCACCCCGCTTCCCGAAATTTGAAATAAAAAGAGAAACAACACATCGCATATAAATCCCCAAAATGTAAGAAAATCCATTTTATTTTATACCTACCGGGGGAGAGGGGGAGGGTCCAACTTTGGCCGGTCGTTAAATACGCTTAAATATAATATTTTAATAACAGATTTTGTATATATCATTACAAAGTCATGATATCAAAAGTAAAAACGTATTTGGATGTCACCTAACAGCTGCTTAACCCCTGGCTGACAAACAATATGGATTCAGGCAAGACCTTTCAACAGCAGATATCTTAACCGCAGTTTCCAAACGTATATACCATTCATTGGAAAAAACAGGGGAGGGTAGAGTGGTAGCCCTTGATATATCTAAAGCTTTTGACAGGGTATGGCACGATGGTCTTCTAAGGAACATCAGATCATATGGAATCACTGGAAGAATTCATAATGTAATAAAATCCTTCTTAAGTAAGAGAAAAATCCAAGTTGTCCTCGACGGTCGTACCTCTAAACAATATGACATAAATGCGGGAGTACCTTAGAGGTCTATCCTTGGACCTCTATTATTCCTGTTATTCATAAATGACCTCCCTGATAAAATTGTTTCGGAGATGGGTATATTTGCCGATGATACCACTTTCTATTATGGATATGAGGGGAAAACAAATGAACACATATCCAAGGAAATGGCAGAAACACTAGAGGATGACCTCCAATATGTAGTGGAATGGGAACAAAAATGGATGGTCACATTCAATGCTGCTAAGACTAAGTTTGTTTCCTTCAATAACTACAAGAATCTTCTCTACCACCAGTAGCCATGGCCAAGAACACATTGCCTGAAAGTACTTCTTTTAAACTCCTCGGCCTAACGTTTACAGGGTATATGAACTGGAGATACATTGAGAGCATTGCCAAGGCTGCTGCAAAGAAATTTGGCTCCCTCTATCGTGCTAGAAAACTACTTACGCCTGACAGTATCCTATACCTCTATAAGGCAACCATTCGCCCATGTATGGAGTATTGTTGTCACATCTGGGCTGGTGCATCTGCTGCCTGTTTCTCGCTCCTGGACAAGGTTCAAAAGAGAGTTACCAACCTGATAGGTCTGAACTATCATCTAGGCTTCAGTCTCTGTCCCAACAACCAGATGTTGCATCCCTCTGCCTGTTTTACAAATACTTTAATGGTGAATACTCTGACGAACTGCAAACACTTGTATCTCCTCGACGTAATTACCCCTGACAAACCCGACAAGCTACTAAGTCTCATCCCTTTACAGTAGAGATCCATAGGTGCAAGAAAGCCTTTTACTCCAATAGTTTCTTCCCCAGAACTGCAGGTCTTTGGAACTCCCTTCCGGGATTTGCTTTCCCAACTATCCTGATATGCAGAAGTTCAAGTGTAATGTGAACAAACATCTTTCTACTCATCTCCCTTCATAATGCACCTGAAAAGTAAGTCCCTGATAGTAGCCCCCTGCTTCAAAGTGGCACTGTGCCTTGTTTGTGGTGAAAATTGAAAAAAAAAGACCGATGTTGCAGGTGCAGGAATCTCTAGATGTCAAAAGTAGTAGAGTATCTGTAGGACCGTTAAAGATACATTTAACCAGATCACCAATTAATAGGTCTCCACCAAGTCACATCCTCACAAACATAAAATAAAAATATAGAAATAACTCCAGAAAATAACGACACTTGACAAAGAACTCAAACTCACTGTATTAAGATGAAACAACATTTATTTACATGTTAGGAATATTAATTTAAATCGTTCCAACGTAAATGTTTTCTTGTAACGAGTGTTCATCATGCAGGCTTAGCTAAATGAGGATCTCGTGAGAATAACATGAAGTTTAAGATAACTGATTTTTATGAACAGAATGTCACATGTGGCTTGAAATGAATCTGATTATTTTCTCAGAGAAAATAGTCATTAAATTATGTAAGCAGAATTTTTGGGATAATAAATTTTTATTACTAAAATCACATTAAATATTCTTTAATAGTATTTTTGTGAAAATATAAAATGCAATTTTCGTAAAATATACGAGGGGAAATATTTTTTAGTGCATGTCCGCCCCATGCCCCATATTTATATTTTCGAAATTCAAACAAAATATGGTAAATATGAAGAATTACTCCACCCTCGAAAATTCCTTTAAAATTACCACTCTTATAGGTTTTCGGGGTCGGAGAAAATGAAAATAACGATATGAAGAAATGTTAGTTTAAAAAAGTAGGGGATCACTTTTCTTTAATAATTTACCGTAAAATGATCACCCACTTTGTGACCACATTTGAGGGGGGGGGGGCTTTCTTTCCACCCTCGGAAAATCCTTTAAAATTACCACTAACGTTTAAAATTCCAGGAAACAAGTACTTTCCTGGATATGAAGAAATGCATTCACTTCATGATTTGTTTGTTTTTGGAGCGGGGGACTAACTGCCGGTTTGTTTTTCGTTCAATTATAGGACTTGTATAGTTTTTTAACAGGTGCTTATACAGTTTAATTAACCGTTTTAACATAAATAACGTGCCAACATTAACCAAGCAGAAAAAAAATGTTTATTATTTAACAAAAATTTTGTTTACATTTGGTGGGAGGCGGTGGAGGGGCGGGGGTGTTTTGGCGGCCCCCCTTCCACCGAAACAGGTGATTTTAAAGGATTTCCCGAGGGTAGAAAAGAGCCCCCCCCCCAAAAAAAAAGTGGGTGATCATTTTACGTTAAATTATTATAGAAAAGTGATCCCCCCACTTTTTAAAACTAACATTTCTTCATATCTTCGAAACTATTCGGTTGCCGTAATTTTAAACATTATTTTCGTTTTCAGCGATCCCGAAAACCTATAAGAGTGGTAATTATAAAGGAATTTTCGAGGGTGGAGTAATTCTTCATATTTACCCGAAATATATTTAAATCTATCGAAATTTCTATTTATTATAAAACATAAGAGTAAGTAAAAAAATATTTATTTTTTAAAATTTAAATACACATATTGAACAAAAATTTACCTTGAAGTTGGAATTAAAAAAAATGATATCAATTTAATATTATTATGTTTTATTTTTAAATAGCGGTTTTTTTTTTCGAAATTTTTCGAATTGACAAGAAAAATAAACTTCATAAAATTTAACTAATTTTTAAAAGGTTAAAACGATTAATATTCCATTATTTCAAAATGTTCCGTTACAACATAGATTTTTAATGAATTGTGTTTAATTTTTTTTAATATTAAGTTCTAAAAAAAGCAAACAGAAATTCATGAGGTATTTTTAATTTAATAAGAGAATATGCGATTTTAGTCATCATATCGGTGTAAGTGGACACATGTATCCATAAAAATAAAACTGAGTTTTTAAAGAAAAGGAAATAATAAAATCCATTCAATAATTGATATTTTAAAGTTTATTATCCATTTTCATATTAAGTTAAATGAAACGACAAAACATAAGTAAACCACGATAAAATATTTAGTTTAAAATACAAATAACGATTTATTAAACGTTATTATCTTCCCTAATAAGTTCGATTTGTTTCTATTTTTAACCATTTGAATTAACACACGTATATTAAGAGTCGATACGATAAAAAAAAAAGAAAAGAAAAAACAAACAAAAGAAATAATTGTTAAGAATACAAAGAGAAAAGATAAGAATCGAGAAATTATAAAAGGCTAAATGAGGAGTCATATCCGTAATGAAATGAACAACACAACTAGAAGTAAGGGGATCGGACATGTGGGTAAAGAAAATAAACAAAGTTCGTAGTTAAGATGAAAAAAAATAAATACCGTTAAAAATATTAAAAAGTGTCTTTAAGAAAGAGGTATATAATGTTTCTTACCGGAGATGGCATAAAACGGCGAAGGACAACAGAAGATAAAAGACAGAGACATGTGGGGCTAGAAAAGCTGCTGATTACAATTAAGGAACAAAACATCGGTCAACCTGCCGGTGTCGAGTCAGAGGAAACTCAAAGAAAAATGTCCGGCCAAGGGAGATAACTGTTAAAGGGAGATAATGCATGGAATAACATGACAATTATTTTAAAAAGAAAAGTTTTTATAATTATTGTAATTTATTTATATTTAAAAAAAAAATGTTGTTGTTTTTAACTGAAAAGAGAGTTAGGAGTTAATCTTGGAACTTAACTCTACTGTTTTGTTAAGTAACGACTTTTAATGCCAGAACAACTGTAAACTAAACGACAAAATACATGCAAGATAACAATTTAAAAAAGAAATCTACTTTTATGATTATTGTAATTATTTATATTTTAAAAACCATGTTTTTTAATTGAAAAGACGGTTTAAGATTTAACCTTGGAACTTTACTGTTTTGTTAAGTAAACTACTTTTAATTGAATTGATTTTGAACTTTAATTTTACTTAAAAATATTCGTATTTTTATGAGTATATATATATATATATATATATATATATATATATATATATATATATATATATATGTGTGTGTGTGTGTGTGTGTGTGTGTGTGTATGAATATAAACATATGTATACTGCTAAATTCTACACTAAGTGCAACCATTTGTCCCATATAACTAATTACTGTAACATTTACAAACAAACAAAAAAACCCTCCACCTCAATATTCCTCTACCCTATCCCATCCTATCTTTTACTGCTTTATCCTCTCCCTACTCCTCACAGAATAACTTATATCTCAAATTTATTTTTAATCCCATTTAACCCTATTCATCCACCATACAATTATTCACTGTCATATAATCTGTTGTTCCATTTAGTTTAATTTACCTCATCAATTATAATATTAATTTCTGTCCTGAATATAATTCAATTCTCCATCTCCTCATTCATTAATATATTAAGTGCCCGACACCCCATATACTCCACCCCTTATATATATATATATATATATATATATATATATATATATATATATATATATATATATATATATATATATATATATATACTAGACTAGACTACCCGTGACCCGTTGGGTAAGTATGTTATATTCGGTATGGAATTAATGTATGAGCGTGACTAGGTGTGTCAGAATTTTGGGTGGATTTTTGACACCCCTAACTCATGCAGAGAGTGATCCGTGCTGAAATAATAACGTAATTTGTAACAATAAAAATAAAATAAAATATTTTTTACAGTAACATTAAAAATCGGTAGCTCGAGAAATTCATTTTTCCTCTAGTTATATCGAATTCATTAATACGGACTTTAGGGGCTTTTTTTTTATAATGTTACTGTAAAAATTATTTTATTTTATTTTTATTGTTACAAATTACGATGCTTTATTTCTATAAAAATAGATTTTTTACTACTGAAAACCATAACTTTAGTAAAGGTATTTTTTGTTTAAACAAAATAATACATTTGCACTAAGATTTAAATAAAAATAATGAGTTCCTTATATTCCTCTATCATTATTTTAAATATAGTGAAAATTTAATTAAAATTGGTTAATTCTCTGATTTTTGGTGAATTTTTAAGTAACGGATCAAAATATTTATACATTTTGAGCATCGGCATTCATTTTGCGTGTACTTAATATTGCCTTTAACCTTAATAGCTACCGGTTTTGAAGAACTGCTAAGATTTCCGACCAGGTTATGTGCGAAATTGGAAAAGATTATCTCTTTTCAAGGAATCAGATTAGGAGCAACTTTTTGTGGAGTTGGATTTTTTTTATATAAATTGAAGTTGTGTCTAATATTGCTGGTGTGGTAGACATGTGTCAAAAATCGGATCTTCATTCAGTCAATAGAACTGTTCAAACATTTATTGTGCAATCTGAAAACTTTCATTTTTTTAAAATCTTTTATTGTCTTAACAAGTCGGATATTGTGCCCCAAGGATCTATCCTTGGACCTCTATTGTTCCTGATATTCATAAATGACCTCCCCCAAAAAATTGCCTCTGAGATGGGTATATATGCTGATGACACCACACTCTATAACAGGAACGACAGGAAAACAAGTGAACACATATCTAAAGAAATGGCAGAAACACTAGAGGATGACCGCCAATCTGTAGTGGAATGGGGACAAAAATGGATGGTCACGTTCAATGCCGCCAAGACTAAACTAGTTTCATTCAATAATTACAAGAAACCTGCTCTACCACTTATAGCAATGGCCAACGACTCTTTATCTGAGAGTACGTCTCTCAAGCTCCGTGGCCTAACGTTCACAGGAAACATGAGCTGGAACAATTACATTGAAGGCATTGCCAGGGCCGCTGCAAGGAAGGCAGGCTCTCTCTACTGTGCTAGAAAACTACTAACACCCGAAAGTATCCTGTACCTCTATAAGGCCACCATTCGCTCGTGTATTGAGTATTGCTGTCATATTTGGGCTGGTGCGTCTGCTACTAGTCTCTCGCTCCTTGACAAAGTTCAAAAGAGAGTCGCAAATCTGATAAGCTCTGAACTGACATCTAAGCTTCAGCCTCTGTCCCATCGACGAAACGTTGCATCCCTCTGCCTGTTCTACAAGTATTTTAATGGTGAATGCTCTGACGAATTGCAAACACTTGTGCTCCCACGGCGTGAACACTCTCGACAAACCCGACAGGCTGCTAAATCCCACCCCACACTGTAGAGATCCCTAGATGTAAAAGATCTTTCTACTCCAGAACCGCTGGACTTTGGAATTCCTTTCCAGATCCCTGCTTCCCCAAATGTACTGACGTGCAGAAATTCAAGTGTAACGTGAACCGACATGTTGCTGCCCAAATCCCTGCATAGTACCCCAGTAGCTGTTGCTCCTGATAGTAGCTCCCTACACCAAAGTGGCAATGAGCCTTTTTTGGGGCGAAATTTTAATTTTTAAAAATATATATATTAACACTATATACGATGAATTGTAATGTTATAGAAGGCGTTATCATTTCGTTCTTCCTCTCGTCTGTCGACCCCATCGAAGTGCAAAACAAATAAAAGAAATAATTTTAACGTTTTTTTGACATTTTTATTTCTTGTGCTTTCCATTATACATGACACATCTTGGCAGAACTGTCACCGGCTGGCGGGAATTCATTGTCATCTGCTCTCTTTCTCCTGCTGTTCATGCTGTCACGTCTCTTCCACTCCACTCTCTCTAATTTCTGCCCTTGCTTCTATCCATGCGTGACGTCACGTTTCTCCCACTCACAGAATTACATTCCACCACAAAATTATTACCAATGGATTTCTTAGAGCGATTAAATTTCATTTTGTGTGTATAGATGGGCATTCTTATTTGAGTATTGCAGAAAAACAACTTGGCATAGTACCTACGTATACTTTGTAGTGGTGATTAATTCCTACCCTCATTTCCAAAAACAAGTAAGTTCTCACAAGTACGTGGTAACTCAAAATATTCCTAACCTTCGAAAATTGTTATAAACTGGGAAATAAACATATATATTGAGACCGTACGCCAGTAACAATTCTGTAAATTTGTATGAACTTGGGCAAGGATTAGAGTCATACATCTCAGTAAAACCTGTTTGCAAATGGGAATATGCCATGCTGCAGGTGACATAATTGAAAGTTTTGTTCCCTAGGAAAATGCATAAGAAATGCAAGTGTCACATGATATGACAAATAAGTGTCTGATGTTTGAGGATAGAAGAGAATTTCCAGGAAGTCTGAATCAAGAAGGAAGACAGACAAGATGTCTGGCCGTTTGTGTCTCTCAATTCCTGTCCTTAAGACTAATGATGAAAAACTGATTAAGAAGTAATTAGTTAATTTGATATTGGTATTTCTTTCTGGCTTGTGAAGATATTAGTAGCAACCGTTAAATCATGTATGCAAATTAGAAAGTTTTCTGTCCTAGAAGGATCTGTTCGCAGGTAAAACTTTCTGCTATGCAAAAGGTTTTAACTATATATTAGCTATATAAGATGAATCACATTCCACCACAGAATAATTACTAATGAATTTCTTAGGGTGATTAAATTTATTTTTTGTGAATGGGTGGATGTGCTATATTTGAGGATTGTAGAATAAAAAAACTTAGCATAATACACACGTATACTTTTTAGTGGTGATTAATTCCTATCCTCATTTCCAAAACAAGTTAGTTCCCACAAGAACATGTCACCTCAAAATGTTCCTAACCTTTGACAATTGCTATAAACTAGGAAATAAATACTCTTAATGTTATATATTAGGACCATACGCCCCTAACAATTTTTTTCATTTCGTATGAATTTTGGCAAAGAATTAGTCGTACATCTAAGGATATCCTGTCGGCAGACGAAAATATATCACTCTACATGTGACGTGTTTGAAACTTTATAGTAAATATGCACGTCACAATGTATTCTTCTCCAACTAATGTAGCAATTGTTATTGCTAGATTAGTTCGTTGAAATCGCTCTCGCCATATCCTCCACTGGTTCGGTTGCATAAAGTCAAAACGCTCTGGGAGCTGAAGTCTAAAACGAAAATATGTCACTCTACAGGTGACGTGTTTGAAACTTTATAATAAATATGCACGTCACAATGTATTCTTCTCCAACTAATCTAGCAATTGTTATTGTAAGAATATTCATTGAAAAAAAGAAACAAGATTTTAATGCTAAATTATGTGTATGTGGTAAAACAATTCAGAATAAAACTATTTAATCGAAAATTAAATGAATAAAAATATCTATTTAACATTTTGTTTAATTTATTTCATGTTTTCGCTTCTTGAACAAAAGAAAAAGTTAAGAAATGATTTAACATTTCATGTTGTCATATCACTGGTGACTTGGATGGGCGCATTTACACGACTGGTTTTGTTCATGTTTCCAAGCCAACTGATTTAGACACGAGAAAAGTTTGTAAGGAGGTCAGTAGAATTACACTTCACACAAAGTATTTTCATCTGATAATAACAGGTCAATTATTCCAAGTAGAAAGATTCGTTCACAAAAATATAAAATCCCTCCAAAATATAACGACTGCACAACTTACTATCTACATCGAGTCTGTAAATAGCTAATCAGTGTATAATGGTTGAATAGCTTTTGTAGAAGTGCGGAAATTGAGAAATAAAGCTGCATTATCTGGAAAACACTTTCCTTCCAAAATCATGGTGAGTGTTCTCAATTCGGTTAATTATTAAATTCGGTTAATTGGAGAGAGCATAAAATTTCACATTGACCCTGAAAATATCGTAAAAATTCAATCAGTAGAAATATTTTGATAGATTTTTAAATTTTTAAAATTGAAAAATGCTTAACTAGTAAAATTCAATTTCATTACTGTTTTGCAAAAAATTAAAAATAATATTTCTATTACTTTTTATACAACTTTAATAGTTGATTTTGGAAGTATAATCCACAAACAAAATAAGCAACCCACTTTTAAAAGAGAAAGTACGAGTTTATTTATATTTTATTCGCAGTTTCGTGTTAGGAGGTGTCAAAAATTCCCCCAAACTTCTGATACACCTAATGATCCGGCGCTTTACTTTCAAAATCATGTTGAGTGTTCTCCATAGGCTTCAGTTGTTGGTCCGATTCCTCTGAAGACATCACATGATTTTAACTTGCCAGAATATATGGGTCGGTTGCCATTACCGTCGACAGTGCAGTAGCATCTGACTCGCCTTTGCATTTATTCGCTGTCCTTAGATCATCTACATTAGATTTACCTTCTCCTAGATGCATGTATTTACTAAGACGTAAGGTGGATCTCTACCAATGAATTAATGAAACACCAGATACCAAGCTGGACATTTTTTATGACACGGTAGAGTACATACAGCAACTAGCCTTCCCAAATGGTCACCCATCTGGTACTGGCCAGGTTCATCATTGCTTAACATCGGTGATGTGGTGGGAATCGGTGTGTCAACATAACTGTGCTAAGCTCCTGTAATTGTAGTCATAGAAGAATGCAAGCATTTTTGATATGTTGGGTCCAAGTGCTTTCAATACATTAACTGGGCTTTCACCATGGCTTACAGTTGCCTCATCAATGACAGATGCAGGGCAACCAGATTTAGGTGCTGCTGCTGCTACAGATTTCATGATACTGGACATCACAATGCCAACGTTTTGCAAGAATATGATGTGACATCGTTTCTTTTAATTGCATCAAAAGTTTACTGTGGTGTGCGTGATTGCAAATAAGACAACTGATCACTGCATGACACTTGATAGGCTCCATTTAACACTTAACTTATTTCAAACACTTGTAAATCAGGAATTATTAGTTTGAGTTGTAATTTACCATATGATCCATAGAGATATAAATCATTGCATATGCCACATTACTATTAGATCAGACAAAGGAAGTGGGTCAGGGTCATTACTTATTTAACGTCTCTTGTATTTCAAATATTTTGCAGAATAAACATTTTTATGAAAACAATAGTAAAAGGCTAAAACCTAAAGTAGATATTTAGACATGAATACTCCATATAAAACAGACGTTTTATTCGGATGTATTAAATTTAAAAAGAAAAGTGAAAATCTGTTTAAACATGACTGCGGCATAAAAGCATGTGTGTACTTTCGGGTGATTTTAAAGATTTACGTGAGAATAAAAACTTTGTTTTTAAAATAAAATTTTTAACACAGATTTGAAACACAATTTTTAACACAATAATACCAACACACATATAACAAGAATATAGTTTTTTTACTTTTTCAAATTTTATTATTTTAATTCTCATTTTGGATGGAACATACAACCAGATGCTATAAAATAGATGTTATGACAGGCGTTCAATACTGAATGCCTTGGTCTAATTTCTCATATAAGCTGATTTCATAGAAATAGAAAATTAATAAAAACAGATGTCAGACATTCACAAAATATCAAACAATACAGAAGAGCTACATTACAAAAATATTTTCAGTTTTTTTTAATTTTACTTTGTAGGAAAAATCGAAACTTACTTAGCTAGCATGTGTGCGTGCTTCAAAGTGTTGTTTGTAAAAAAAAGGGGAAAAAGACTAAAATAGTTTCATCCAGTTGGTTTTATAGGTGATGGTAATGAGAGCCATGCAGAATGTCGCCATATAGGAAGGCTATGTACGAAAGAGTGTCGAGTTCAATGCAAAGAACCAGAGACTTCACACTAACTTGGTTTTTCCTTTTTATAAATTTATTTTGTTTAAGCTGATGATGGTGAATCCTACTGGAGGCCAGGGATTCACAATTTATTTCAAACATTTAATAGCGATCTTATTAAAACTCGGTCTCTTTTTATGGAATTGTTTCAATCTCCCCTGCACTTTGTTCACCAAGTATATTTGCCAGGTAGTTTTTGTCTAATTTCTATGTCGTATATTAGATCCTGTGATTTCGTTATTTTTCCTCTCACTTTGTTTAAGTCAGTATTATTGCTTCTTTCTCCTTTTGCTGACATTCAACATTTTACAGATCGTCATGTCGATAGCTTTATACATTCAATATTCAAACTTTTACAGATCGTCATGTTGATATTCAACATTTTACAAATCATCATGTTGATATATTTACACATTCAATATTAAACATTTTACAAATCATCATGTTGATATATTTACACATTCAATATTAAACATTTTACAGATCATAATGTTAATATATTTACACATTCAATATTCAACATTTTACAGATTGTCATGTTGATATATTTACACATTCAATATTAAACATTTTACAGATCATCATGTCGATATATTTACACATTCAATATTCAACATTTTACAGATCATCATGTTGATATATTTACACATTCAATATTCTACATTTTACAAATCATCATGTCGATATATTTACACATTCAATATTCAACATTTTACAGATCATCATGCTGATATATTTACACATTCAATATTCAACATTGTACAGATCATCATGTTGATATATTTACACATTCAATATTTAACATTTTACAGATCATCATGTTGATATATTTACACATTCAATATTCAACATTTTACAGATCATCATGTGGATATATTTACACATTCAATATTCAACATTTTACAGATCATCATGTCGATATATTTACACATTCAATATTTAACATTTTACAGATCATCATGTTGATATATTTACACATTCAATATTCAACATTTTACAGATCATCATGTTGATATATTTACACATTCAATATTCAACATTTTACAGATCATCATGTTGATATATTTACAAATTCAATATTTAACATTTTACAGATCATCATGTTGATATATTTACACATTCAATATTAAACATTTTACAGATCATCATGTTGATATATTTACACATTCAATATTCAACATTTTACAGATCATCATGTTGATATATTTACACATTCAATATTCAACATTTTACAGATCATCATGTCTATATATTTACACATTCAATATTTAACATTTTACAGATCATCATGTTGATATATTTACACATTCAATATTCAACATTTTACAGATCATCATGTTGATATATTTACACATTCAATATTCAACATTTTACAGATCATCATGTTGATATATTTACACATTCAATATTCAACATTTTACAGATCATCATGTTGATATATTTACAAATTCAATATTCAACATTTTACAGATCATCATGTTGATATATTTACACATTCAATATTTAACATTTTACAGATAATCATGTCGATATATTTACACATTCAATATTCAACATTTTACAAATCATCATGTTGATATATTTACACATTCAATATTCAACATTTTACAGATCATCATATTGATATATTTACACATTCAATATTCAACATTTTACAGATCATCATGTTGATATATTTACACATTCAATATTTAACATTTTACAGATCATCATGTTGATATATTTACACATTCAATATTCAACATTTTACAAATCATCATGTTGATATATTTACACATTCAATATTCAACATTTTACAAATCATCATGTTGATATATTTACACATTCAATATTTAACATTTTACAGATCATCATGTCGATATATTTACACATTCAATATTCAACATTTTACAAATCATCATGTTGATATATTTACACATTCAATATTCAACATTTTACAGATCATCATGTTGATATATTTACACATTCAATATTCAACATTTTACAAATCATCATGTCGATATATTTACACATTGAATATTTAACATTTTACAGATCATCATGTCGATATATTTACACATTCAATATTCAACATTTTACAAATCATCATGTTGATATATTTACACATTCAATATTTAACATTTTACAGATCATCATGTCGATATATTTACACATTCAATATTCAACATTTTACAAATCATCATGTCGATATATTTACACATTCAATATTTAACATTTTACAGATCATCATGTTGATATATTTACACATTCAATATTCAACATTTTGCAGATCATCATGTTGATATATTTACACATTCAATATTCAACATTTTACAGATCATCATGTTGATATATTTACACATTCAATATTCAACATTTTACAAATCATCATGTCGATATATTTACACATTCAATATTTAACATTTTACAGATCATCATGTTGATATATTTACACATTCAATATTCAACATTTTGCAGATCATCATGTTGATATATTTACACATTCAATATTCAACATTTTACAGATCATCATGTTGATATATTTACACATTCAATATTCAACATTTTACAGACCATCATGTTGATATATATACACATTCAATATTCAACATTTTATAGATCATCATGTTGATATATTTACACATTCAATATTCAACATTTTACAAATCATCATGTTGATATATTTACACATTCAATATTCAACATTTTACAGATCATCATGTTGATATATTTATACATTCAATATTCAACATTTTACAGATCATCATGTTGATATATTTACACATTTACTTGTATAGTAACCATCCTTTAGAAGAACCTGACATCTGTCATTACTGATATCACACATTCTTAGAAGCATTGGTAATCAAGCTTTCATCGTGGGCAGTCATTATAATTCTTCCCTGATTATAGTAAAGCCATCATCATTTAAGCAAGTCTATAAAGCCTTCCTTACTTATAAACACCTGGCTGAATAAATCTAGATAATACTTGTCATGCTATTATTTGGCCCATTTCCTGTAATGGAAGTTCTGGAGTACTTTTAACACATATTTTGGGTGATTTTCCATAGCTTACGTTTTCTGATTGTCATATTTGTAAGACAGTCTTGGGAAAAATGGTTTGCCGGTTTTGTTTTTTTGTCAAGCTGGATCTTGTTTTATGATGCTGGTATACTGTTTTATTGTATGGATATTAAAAGATCATCAGATCTTGGTTTCTTGAATGTATTAAGATATGACACAATGCATCTGACTTCTGTTTGAAAAAAGAAGAAAATACTTGACAAAAATGTAGATAGTCTCCTGTATGTTCAATTTCTTTGCAAAAGAACGACATACTTAATTTAGTTTTTGATGTTGGTCCTATAATGTACTTAATAAGTTCTTGGTATTTTGTTATTTTCTACCTCTCTGATCTATTAATGCCAGCATCACTACACATGCTTACTTCAAGGTTACTGTCAGGGTTAATAGCCTCATTTTTTAGGTATGTAACTGTATGGCCGAACAAAGTTGAAGTATATAAAAAAGAGGAACCCATACTTAACAAGAATTTAGTTTCTTCTCCATATGTCTTTTCATATGAGTCAACGAAGTTGATTTCAATGCAAAAGAAGAACCACATACTTCACAAGAATGTGGTTTTTCTCTCTATTTTTTCATTTTTCTTATCATTTTGTTTAAGCCAGGGATGGGGCATCCTACCAGATGCCAAACATACACCTGCTATTTTAGACACTTCAACCGAGAGATCTTTTTAAGATTCTAACCGTCCCTTTAAGTGCAATTGTTTGAATCTCCTTTGCACTTGGTTTACCTGGTATATTTGTAAGATAGTTTGTAAAATTCTTTTTCATAAGTCCGGTTGGTCCTATAATTACTGGAATGATAGAGATCTTCTTAAGGTTCCAGTTTCTTTTCATGTCATACATAAGACCCTGCTATTTGGTAATCTTTTCCCTCTCAGCTCTGTTTAACCCAGCATCATTCGGGACACTAACTTCCACCAAGGTTGCTTCCTTCTCCTTCTTGTCCCATATTACAATGTCGGGTTTTATAGCTCCGTTTTCTAGGTACGTGGCTGTAGGGATTGCATAGTCATAGTGGATGGTATATGACTTGTTTCCGACTGTTCTTTCGGGTATATGTTCCCATGACTTCTTACTGCATTCGATATGTAACTTATTGCAGATCGTCCAGTGGAGATATTTGCATACTTCATTGTGTCGCATTGTATAGTAGCCGTCCCCTAGCAGAACCTTACAGCTAGAAATCAGGTGGCTCACACTCTCTACTTCTGTGTGGCAGAACCTGCATTTGTTGTCTTTGCTGAGACCACTCATTTTTTTAAACGCATTGGTCATCAAGCCTTGATCTTGGGCAGCTATTATAAACTTCTCCTGGTCATAGTGGAGCGATCCATCCTTTAGCCAGCTTATAGACCCTTCCTTATCAATATAGTCTTGGTTATATTCGTCCAGAAAATATTTGGCCCGTTGTTGGTTGGCCCATTCTTCAACTTTCTTGTCATGGAAAGCTTTAGTGTATTTCTGGCGACTTTTTCTGGCTATTTCAGTCGCAGGTATCTTTTCTGTTTCTGTCTCACTTGTAAGACAGTCTTTCCCAAAATGTTTGGCCAGTTTTGTGATGGATGTTGTTCTACTGGCTCTTGATTCCTGATGTTGGTGTACCATCTTGAGAGTTGGGTTTTTAGAGCTCATCAGATATTGTCCAGTGCTCACAATAGTTGCACGATGTTGATGATCAATCTCCGAGAGCCCCATACCTCCTTTCACTGGGAAGATACATTCTAGACAGACACTGGTTTCTGTATATTACTTTATACATTGTCAGCATTTTACGTGTCTTAGTGTCTAGTTTTACGTGTCTTAGTGTCTAGGTTTACGTGTCTTAGTGTCTAGTTTTACGTGTCTTAGTGTCTAGTTTTACGTGTCTTAGTGTCTAGATTTTCTCCCGTATGTGTTTTCATATGATCCAACAAATGTGACTTCCGTGCAAAAGAAGAACCACATACTTCACAAGAATGTGGTTTCTCTCCCGTATGTTTTTTCATATGACTCAACATATTTGACTTCCCTGCAAAGGAAGAAGCACATAATTCACAAGAATGTGGTTTCTCTCCTGTATGTGTTTTCATATGACGCAACAAAGTTGACTTTTGTGAAAAAGAAGAACAGCATACTTCACATGAATATGGTTTCTCTCCCGTATGTGTTTTAATATGATCCAAAAAATGCGACTTACATGTAAAAGAAGAACCACATACTTCACAAGAATGTTGTTTCTCTCCCGTATGTTTTTTCATATGACTCAACATATATGACTTCCATGCAAAAGAAGAACCACATACTTCACAAGAATGTGGTTTCTCTCCGGTATGTGTTTTCATATGACTAAACACCTGTGACTTCTGTGCAAAAGAAGAACCACATACTTCACAAGAATGTTGTTTCTCTCCCGTATGTGTTTTCATATGATTTAATAAAGTATACTTCTGTGCAAAAGAAGAACCACATACTTCACAAGAATGTGGTTTCTCTCCCGTATGTTTTTTCATATGATTAAACACCTGTGACTTCCGTGCAAAAGAAGAACCACATACTTCACAGGAATGTGGTTTCTCTCCCGTATGTGTTTTCATATGATTCAATAAAGTATACTTCTGTGCAAAAGAAGAACCACATACTTTACAAGAATGTGGTTTCTCTCCTGTATGTGTTAGTATATGACGCAACAAATTTGACTTCGATGCAAAAGAAGAGCCACATACTTCACAAGAATGTTGTTTCTCTCCTGTATGTGTTTTCATATGATTCAACAAATTTGACTTCCATGCAAAAGAAGAACCACATACTTCACAAGAATGTGGTTTATCTCCCATGTTTGATTTCATCTGATTACACAAAAGTATATTTAATTGAGTGTATGATAATAAGATTATACGTTTCAACTTTAGATAATTTCTATGAAGGAATTTAGAATTATTTTCAAACTTTTTCAATTACCAATGAAGAAAGGTCCTTCTCATTCATTAATGGATTTCTTTTCATTGTTGCAAATCCTGGAAATATACAATAAATTTGAAAAAATATAATTCATGTGGTAAAATTGAATTTATTATGACTTTTATTAAAAATATCCACAACATTGAATATTAATTTTAAAAAAGAGTATAATTTCATGCAATACTGGTTAGTTAACAAAATAACTTGTTTATATTGTCAAATATTAAACTGAAATTTCTTCATTTTAGAGATGAGGATTGATTATTTATATTTGCATTCTTCAGAATATTGTTCTCATTTCGTATTGTTAGTGATGGCTGAGTTATAATCCTATGTAATTTGAAATTTTAGTTCAATCCCACTGAGAATTGAAACTTCAACTTTCAATAAGAACTTACAACTGATTTTTAAGTACTTTAACTAAAGGGCAAGGGTTTTTTCCAGGTTATCCTAGTATAAATTTTAGGAACTACTTTGTTTCCAAATCACTATTTTTTACTACACCCATAATTAAAAAAAAAACTACAAATTTTAGCTAAATATAACTTCTAATTTACATAGGATTCACCTTTTATACCTTTATAATTTTACTTTTTCATTAATTGACATAATGCTCAGTCAACATTTTAATGTACTTTGGCGAATTAATTCGACCTTGAAAGCGAAATATAGGCCCTCGAATATTGACTCTAATAAGGCCCATACCAAAACTGAACCTCTACCACCTTGCAACTGTGCACCTAGGATTAATGCCAATTACTTTGTTAGATAAACCAGAAAGGTGGAGATCACAAAGAGAACGTCGAAGCATATTGACTAAATGTAACGTTGTATAAATTGGAACGACAACAATTACAATTACCGACGCTTTTTTGCCTAAAGGGTGGATATTTTAAGGTATGTTAAAGCTCATTTTTGCTGCCATATATATTCCGCCATAACTGATTTTTTTAATCTTTCCAATGTTTTTTAACCTGACAGTTAGTGAATGACATGGCTCATATTTGTATAATTTTCCATATTTATATGGAATCTCTTTGTCATGATTTTTCTATAAATCGATTGACACATACATGTTTCTGGAAAGTCGAACCACTCTTGAATACTAACCTGACGTTTTATAGATTACAGATTCTTTCAATTTTTGCTGCCAAATTCTGCTTATATGGTATAAAACCTGCTATCCATACTACATAAGTGATTTGACTATCTTGAAACATTTTGTATCTTACTCTCTGGTTTTTCTTAAACTTTCCACCTTATTTTAATATGTATTATTATCATATTGTTTTTAAAAAAGAAAGAAAAAGAAACAATTATGTTCACCAATGTTTCGTCTTTATTTCGAGATTTTCTCGACAGTCTCAAAATAGAGACGAAACACAATACGCTTTTTTCCATTTTATTTCTCTATTTTGTCGGAATACTATTTCCATTATTTTCATCATATATATATATACATATATATATATATATATATATATATATATATATATATATATATATATATACTTACACCAAAAAAGTCCGAACTTGTAATTTTTAAAAACCACAAATTTACTTTATATTTAATGTAACTGTATAAATAACCTACGCATCATTTGATTCACCTTTTATTCCTCTATAATTTTACCTTTTCATATTTAACTTTTAATTGACATATTCTAGTGTTCACGTCAATTTAAAAAAATAACTACTAATCAGGAAGGTAAAAAGAAACTCCGTGCAATTAAAAATTGTTTAAATGTAATTGTAGAACATTAATGCAACACAAATACAACATGAATACAATGAACTTGTTAATATTTAGTAGCAAAGCCCTCTTGCAATTTGACAATCTGCAATTATTTGGGTTTTCCTTGATTTAGTCTGTGGCAATACTCTAGTGAAAAGGCATGCCACTTCTCTTCAATTTTTGTCGCAAAATCTATTTTATTTAAATCTATTGTTTCTATCTGGAAACATATTGTGTTTTGCTGGTGGAGTTTTTTCTCTTCAGCTCATTTTAATATGTATTGTTATTAGTATTATATTGTTATTAGTACATATTGATTTTGCTCGGTGTTTTAGGAAACAGATGTTTAGTTTCTTTACATTATATAGATTGTAAGAATTGAAGTTTTGATACTGGTTACATATGAAAAGATATATAGAGTGTTATTAGAGTCTTTTTATTATCTTAACCCCATGTGGCATGACATGACTTGGAAAATAAAAGAGACAAGAGTTTAATTGGTGTCGCGTGTTGAATGTGCACACATGCAAACAGGCATGACAGCTGGTATCAAATCCACTGAAGGACAGAGTAAGGTTGTCATAATTGATATCGTCAGTAGTAAAAAGCCAATTATATTTCATGGGTGCAGCTGCTGAAAGTGAGCACACCTGCTAAAACGAGCAGGTCACATATACAACCTACAGAAAAACGCAAAAGGCGAGAGAGGCTTGCAGCCAGTCAGCAATCAATAGCACACAAAGTATACAAGTTTAACAAAAAACTGACTGCAAAACATCCGTTTCGTTTGGCGCCATTTTTTGACCAATTATTCTAACAAAGAATAATGGAGTCTGAATGAATGATAAACACATGATAAAGAAATTTTCTGTGAAGTTAAGCATTTTTTATTTTTATGAAAAAACAAAAACAATAATTTAACATAATTGTTTAACATGTTTAAATAAGCATATCAATATATATATTTAAATATGCATATAAAAAATAATATATATATATACACATACATAAATACGCATATATATATATATATATATATATACATATATAAATACGCATAGGACGCACATAGGATGACAAATTTTTAAATTCATTATCTTTTTCGTGTTTCTTAACAAAAATGATCTTGTTCTTTCGTCAGTTTCGTTGTTATAATGAAGCAGCAGCTATTTTTATAATTTCAAATAGAAAAGACAGTGGCTACAGAAAGTGGGTGGAGAGAAGTATTTTAGGGTAACCGTAGCAGTGGATGAGGAAAAACGTCAGATAGCTCTCTTAACCACATGGGGCCTGATCGAACAATTCATGAAGAAAAAAGGCAGTGGGATCAGAACAACAAGAGGGAAATCTCTTTTTAAGAAAACAGTGCTTTTGGAATATAAAAGAGAGAGTGATTAAAGGAGGTGGATTGATGATGTCTAGTGGTATTTCAGAGTGACCGGAGCAGTGTATGAGGAAAAATGTCACATTGTTCTACTAACCGCAGGCAGCCAAGTTGGACAATTCATGAACAGACTCATGTTAAACAATGAAAGTTTAAGATGAGTAGACTTGAAGAGGTCCCTAGAGGATTACTATCGAAAACTACTCAGAAAAAAAGTACTGGAATTCTTTACAGAGGATCTCAGTGATAGGGAGATGAGGACAGTTGTGATGAGACATGAGCCACCAGATCTATCAGAAGGCCCCAGCAAAAGTTAAATGGAAGATCTGGCTCGACATAAGGCAGGAGTATGAAGAAAATCCCATGGAGGTTTGTCACACGAGAAAGTGGATTCTAGTTGACACTATGGGTCCAGCCAGTCCCCAAAAATACGGAGACAGACGTAAAAAAGGAAACCAATTAGAGAGTAAGGGACTAGTATATAAAACTAGAGAAGTAAAGAGGCAGGTAGATAATTAGATATTAGTTATTGTGGTGAGGTGGCCATATACAGAGATTCTGCAGAAAGCATATACAAGGAAAGACGGGCGTTTCATCCGTGTGATGCCTGATAAATGATACAAGGACATCAATGCACATCATTGGTAAAATGCATCAAACTCCTTTTCAATAAGAATTTAGGGAAAGAATTATAGAGCTCTCGTGGATAGAGGAGCAGAGTTGTCAGTAATAATTTTTTTAAAGCACTTAGACAGGGACCTAGCTATGTAATGAAGACCTTAGTTTAAGAACAGCTAATGGCCCCCCATTAATTGTAGAAGGGTTCGTTTGATTAAGATAAGGGGTAGGAAGTCTGACTATCCACAAGGACTTCTTTGTTACAGAGAATCTCAACACAAGTGCTATACTAAACCGTAACTTAAGAAAAATGGGTTTGGATATACTTTGATGTAGGAGCAATAAGAATATTTGACGAGTATATCACTCTGGAAGATTATGCCCATATTTCATCAATAGTTCAGTTAGCAATGAGAATTACATTAAAACACTAGTATCTGCATACATACTTGAGAAGGAGCTGCAAAATAACTAAGTGTAGTGTGACTGGTAACATTTTAGAGATTACCATGAATGATGAACAAAAGAGGAAAAAATTTGGAGGGAATAAAAATACCTCAAGAATTCAATTTGGAAGTTGATATGTTGCTGAAGTAGAATAGAGATTTTTCTTGGACAGAACCAATATGCTGGAGAAGCGTATCAATACTGGAAGGCATGTGTTCATATTGAGACGCCCATATTGAAAACCATTAAAGCAATAAAAGTTGGTAGACTTTGAGAATAGACAAAATGATGCGGACAGGTGTCATTGAGACATTAAATAGGCCGTGGAATTTTCTATTAGCGTTAGTAGAAAAGATTTTGCGTATATTTTCGGGCTTTAAACAAAGTCACAAAGTATGCCTGAGCATTACTGGCCATTGACGATATACTAGCCTTGCAAGGTTCCGCAAGATATTTCTCAAAAATAGATCTAAAATTAGGATACTGGCAACTTAAATTAAGTAAGGACAATAATAAGAAAACTGAGTTCATCTGCCACCCAGGTTTATTTCAGTTTAACGTGATGCCGTTTGGACTTGCAAATGCATCCAGGGTCTTTCAGAAATTAATGTCCATAGTTATACAGGGACAGGAAGATTATGCATAAGCGTATTTGGATGATATTTTAGATTCTCAGATACGATCACATAGATATATATGTAATTTACTTAATTTTCTCAGATACGATCACATAGATAGATATGTAATTTACTTAATTTTCTCAGATACGACCACATAGATAGATATGTAATTTACTTAATTTTCTCAGATACGATCACATAGATAGATATGTAATTTACTTAATTTTCTCAGATACGATCACATAGATAGATATGTAATTTACTTAATTTTCTCAGATACGATCACATAGATAGATATGTAATTTACTTAATTTTCTCAGATACGATGGAAAGTCACTTAGATCACATAGATAGGGTACAAGCCAGTTTACATTTAGTTTGCTTGATGCGGAAATATGCAAGGTTCCAATGGGACAACACATGCCTAAAAATGAAGCTTGCAGATATTGTTATACTGGCTTATGTCGATCCTGAAAAGGACAACCGACTGTATACAGATGCATCCAATCATGCATTTGAGGAATGTCTGTAGCAAATTGTCTATGATCAGAGGAAAGGTAAAAAGGTTGAAAAACCAATTTACTTGTTATCACATTAAGTTATTGATATGCAGACGAGATGGTCGACTGTATAAAAAGAAGCATACACGATACACTACGCCCTTAATAAGTTGACTCACTATTTGTATACTTCAAAGTTCTATCTATATACTTATTCGTAGGGAAACGTGTGACTTACCTAACTAGCATGTGTGCATAATTCAACGGGTCGGTCGTGGAATGAAATTAATGAAGAAGAAAGAAATAAAAATGGCTGCCTTATCTCTTTATATGCCTGCAATGTGACCACCCGATATGAAAATGAGATGCTCCTGGTTGGAGATAAAAAGGGTTGATTTTTTAGAGGGACGTTCATTTTGAAGTTGGATTTCGAAGAAATAAGTTTAATTAGAAGTTTGGTTGGAGTTGAGAGAAGGTGCGTTACATATACAAAAGTTTGGAAGTTGGAAGTTTGGATAACAGTGTCAATCTTACCCAGGAAATTATTGGTGTGATGGGCGGAAGAAATGACACTCAAGTTATTGAATTATAAGCTATTTTGGCTCTCAGTGTGCGGTGACTCGAAAGGCAGAAAATGGACAGATCGCGACTTTTGCTTGATACTTGAGTTTGATGGATCTACCACTGGACCGTCTGTCATCGAATGGGTTGAAAAGGCTGAGATTTGTACACTGTGCAGAATTAAAGAACCAGCCACAGTCATTCCTCTGAGGTTAACCGGAAGGGCCTATGCAGTCTACCAGCAACTCGGGGATGAACAAGACTGGGATACAATCAAACATAGCCTGTATACAGCGTTTTGTACAGATCCGTTTGTTGCATGGCAACAGTTCACGAGCCGGCGACTTCACCCCGAGGAAACGGTTGATGTGTACCTAACCGACCTACGAAAGTTCTCAGTACCATTTGGCGGGTCAATGATAAGATATTAAGATGTGCCTTTTTAGTAGGCTTACCTGAGGAGGTCAGCAAACTGTTGCAGGCATCGTCACAAATTGATGAATTGACAACAGACGAGTTATTAGCCCGAGCTCGAAACATCTGTAAGGAACAGTAGCCAATTGCAGCAGTAACTACTATTCAACATGCAACAGTCGAACCGCAGGGCAGCAATGTAGATTCTCTCCCAGGTAGTAATAAGCATGTAGGTCCAGTGTGCTATAAATGTGGGGAGGTCAATCATTTAGCTAAGGAGTGCCCGAGTAATAGGAGGTGTGTATATCCACGAGCACAGAGAACAGTACAATGCTATCGCTGCAATAAGTTTGGGCATATATCTCACAACTGTTCGGGAAATGACGCTGGGGGCAAGGTATTATTGCCACCATTGCAAACCAATAAACAGAGGATTACTGGTCACTGGCATTAAAATTGACGATGTGCAGGGTTCATCACTCAGAGATACGGGGTGTTCCCGGTCTATAGTTAGTGCACATTACTGCCAGATGTGGCAGGAGCAACCAGTCGGTATTATGACGATCAATGGTTTATCCCAAGCATGGTGTGGTGAAGGGACAGTCACGATCTGTACTGAGAAGGTTGACACAGCCAAAGTTGACATTCTGGTGATACAAGAAAGCCCCCTTGGCTATGACATATTGATTGGAATTGATGCAATACAAGCACTAGGAGGCGTCAAAATCACAGCGACTGGAGATGTAATGCTTGGAGAAGGGAAAGAAATCTGTGCAACCATGTCTATTGAAGAAAAAATGTCTGTCCTACGACAACGAAAGGGCGTGGACTGCAAAGTGGAAATGGACTATGAGCCAGGCACCAGATCAGCTGTGCAACACCATTCCAGAGTATGCAGTTTTCACAAAGAATAGAGCCGCATATGAAGAAGAACTTCAGAGGTGGATTGATAATGGATGGTTAATACCGTACCCACAGGAATGTCGTCTGGGACCATCCAAAGGATTAATTCCGCTCATGGCTGTTGAACAACCTACTAAAGACAAGATTTGGCCCATAATGGATTATCGAGAATTGAATCAACATGTTGATGCTTTCACTGGAAATGCAGATGTGTGCACTGCTAAACTAAGAGAGTGGTGTCAGAAAGAGAGTAATGTAGCACTGCTAAACTAAGAGAATGGTGTCAGAAAGAGAGTAATGTAGCACTGCTGGATTTGAAGAGATCCTACCTGCAGATACGTGTCCATGAGTGATTATGGCCATTTCAGACAGTGATAATCAAGGTAAAACCATATTGTTTGACACGTTTAGGTTTTGGCCTAAATGTAGCACCCTTAATAATGACAACTATTATCAAAACTGTTTTGATGCAGGATGAGACCACAGCAAAAGCTGCTTCAACTTACAGATGTGGTTTGAGCAAAACTGGAATCGATTGGATTAATAAGCAAAGACCCTAAGCGCCTAAAGGATTGAGTGCCCATGTTAGGCCTAGAGGTCTACGAGAAGGGCAATAATTTGCGATAGAAGTGAGGGAGCGTGATTCCAGAGTTACCCAGTTTATTGACAAGACGCATTGTGTTTTCTATTTGTGGTAAATTAGTACGACATCTAACTGTCTGTGGGTGGGTCCGATCGGCAACAGGCGTGTTAAAAAGACGAGTAACTGCAGTAACCAAAGGATGGGATGACATGATGGATGATGATTCTCTCTAGCAAATGATGGCTGAAATGTTGTCCAGAGTACATAGGAAGACCCTGCTCAGGGTGAGCGGCAAGTATCTGGGAAAGGACTGAATGCATGGGTTGACGCAAGTTCACTGGCTACACAGGTGTAGTGTTGGAACAATTGGGTGCTGTTGTGGAAGATCCATGCTGGCTTTGTCCAAAAAATGATGCCCAGTATATAAATTTGGCAGAACTTGATGCCACGTTAAAAGGGCTTAATCTTATATTGCAATGGCAGGCTAAGGTTGTGCATCTCCACACTGACACATTGTGTGTTTACCACTGGTTGACCGACACCTTGACTGGAAAGGCTCGAGTTAAGACTAGAGCTGCAAGTGAGATGTTAGTACAAAGGAGACTGGCAATAATAAAACGTCTAATTGAGGAATACAGTTTGCAGGTGGACATTACCTGAGTTTCACCGATGCAGAATTTGGCTGATAGCTTGACAAGAGTACCAAAGAGGTAGATTGATGTCATGAGGCAAGGATCTGATCCCCCACAACAGACATGCATGACCGTAACAGATCAATTAACACCTGACCAGATCCGTATAAGACATCAGCAGAGTGGACATCCCGGAATTTGGAGGACAACATATTTTGTCCGAAGAGTGTGTCCTTTAACTACAAGAGCATTAATCAAGGCAGCTATACACTCATGTGAAGAGTGTCAGCGAACAGATCCGGCATCATCCCAATTGCAAAAAGGGAAGCATGAGGTGGAGGACAACTGGAATCAAGTAGGAATGGATGTAACACATTATGAGGGCAAGCTTTTTTTTACCTTTACAGATTGTGGCCCCACACACACGATATGGCGCCTGTTGACACGACAGGATGCATCTAGCATTATACGACAGTTGAGAGCTGTCTTTTTTGAACCTGGCACACCGCTTGAAATTCTGACTGATAAGGCCACTACGTTTTGATGTCAAGAATTTCAGAAATTCACGCAGGAATGAGGGATTAGAATGCATTACCGATGTGCATATTTTCCCGAAGGTAATGATATAGCGGAGTGGTGTCACCGCACCATTAAAAGAATTGCGGCAAGTAAACAGTGTTCTATTCCAGAAGCTGTGTACTGGTATAATGTGACACCAAAGGACGATGCAACACCGGAAACTGCACCAGCTAACGGGATTTACCACTATGAACAGCGTAGAAAAGGAATTGATGTCACACCATCAGAGGTTAGCATTGTCAATACACCATATCAAGTTGAAGACCGTGTTTGGGTAAAACCCTCAAATGCTGAGTGCACTGTAAAATTTTGCAGAGGGAAAATAGATAAAATCATAAGTCCTCAAACCATGTTGATTGATGGTGCACCACGTCATGAAAAAGATATCCACCCCTGTTATACCTCTTCTGATTCTGAGGATAATGAGGAAGATCACATACAGTTCAGGGATGATCCTGATCACCTACTGCCCCTACAGGTGAGCGTAGAAACACTACCTGCAGGTGGCAATAGTGATGAGAACGATGGACATGAAGTAATACCACCAGTTCTTCATCGAAATACATGATAAAGACAAATACTGCCCACCTGCTGTGATTGTGAAACACCACCTATAGCACCACAAGAGGGGATGATGGAACATACTGAGGAAGATGGAACCGACGAAGTGATGTCTCCGATTCTTCAAAGGAGTACCTGACAAAGACGGATACTGCCCCCTTGCCCTGATTGTGAAACACCACATAGGGAACCACGAGAAGGGATAATGGAACAGACTGGTGGCAATAACGGTGGTAATGAGGAAGATAGCAATAAGGAAGTGCTTCCCCTGATTCTTCGAAGAAGTACCCGACAAAGACGACTGCCCCCTGCTCTGTGTGTGATCATAAGATCAGGGGGAGTGTAGGGAAACGTGTGGCTTACTTAAGTAGGATGTGTGCATAATTCAATGGGTCGGTCGTGGAATGAAATTAATGAAGAAAGAAACAAAAATGGCTGCCTTATCTCTTTATATGCCTGCAATGTGACCACCCGATATGCAAATGAGATGCTCCTGGTTGGAGATAAAAGAGGGTTGATTTTTTTAGAGGGACGTTCATTTTGAAGTTGGATTTCAAAGAAATAAGTTGAATTAGCAGAAGCTTGTTTGGAGTTGAGAGAAGGTGTGTTACGTATACAGAAGTTTGGAAGTTGGAAGTTTGGCCAACAGTGTCAACCTTAACCAGGAAATTATTGGTGTGACAGGCGGAAGAAATAACACTCAAGTTATTGAATTATATTATCACAGATCGCTAGAATATTTATTAAACTTACCTATACAGAATAGGAAAATACAGATGATGGATTTTTTTAGTCTGGTTGGATATAGCTGCATTATAGAGTACCTGAAATGGAAGGAAAATATTTGTGTGGATCTCTTGTCATGCACCGTGGATTCGAGCTGAGACAATGACGTTCCCAGGTAGAAATAGATGGTAGGAATTATTTGGTAGGTGCGATAAACTCAAATCGTTTGGAGCCAAAATAGTTTGCGTCATATAAAAAGGTTAAGGGTTCATCAGTATCGCCCGAACCTCCTATGATTTTGAGTGTACATTTAAGAGGCAGATAAGGACATTTTTAAATTTAAAGATGCGGATGAAGAATGGTAAATCGTCTAAAATGGAACAAAAATAGTTCATAGTGATAGACAAAATAGTGTATTATTTGCCGAATCCAAACGATTAACTATTGATTAGGTTATATGTATCGTTGCATCATAGAAAAAGACTGTTAGTGTAGTATGATGACAATAATGGTCACATAGGTGTGGAAAAGACGTTTCACACCAATAAGCAAAAGTATTTCTGTCTGTGTTCATATAAGGAGGTGAATGAATACGTAGGCAAATGTATTTCATGCAAAACCAGAAACCTGAGAAAACAACAACCTCAAATGCAGAAGTGTGGTTTGCCTCGTTTTCTTTTTGCAAAACTGACATTTAATATTTCCACCCCCTACCCTACAGTTTCCGGTAACTAGTACATAGTGATTTTCCTCGATATGTATAGTGCTTGGCCAGAGGCTTTTGTGATCCTAATAAGAAGGCAGAAATGGTGGGGCATTTGTAGTTGGATGAGATTTTCCCATGATTCAGGGCACCAGTTGTTAACAGACAATGGGTCCAAAAATGTTAACAAAGTGATGAAGAAGGCATGGGAGGACCTCAACATACATCATGTGACCACGTCATTTTATTTTCCCTAAAGTAACAGAAAATAGAAAAATTTCATAGGATGATGCATGACATTTTAGCGAACAATGAACAGTCATGGCATTTATACATAAACCAAATGTTGGCGACTGTCAGATTCCATGTGAGTGAAATAACAAAATTCTCACAATACTACTTGGTCTACAACAAAGACGTGATCCTGCCATTAGAAAATATATTAATACCTTGTAGAGTATACTATGGTGATGAGCAACACGATATCACTCTAAAAGATATGCATCAATCTTTTACTTTGGTAAGGGATAACATTCGGAAAGCTACGAAAAAATGATAGAGCACTCTGATAAGAAAACAAAGTCCATGGATTTTAAGATTGAAAACCTGGTTTATTATAAGAACCACCAGAGGCAGGGAACGCTAGATGTATGTTGGAACCATATTATGTGGTTATAGAAAAACAAGCCCAGTCTCATATTGGATTAAGTACCAGTTGATGGGCTCTATGACAAACGTGTATGCATAACATTTGTGGGCAATGTCAATCAAGGAATGGGAAATTCCCAGCATGGAAAGACCATTAAGACAGAGGACATGAGTTGGATAACAATCCAGCCACGGAAGAAGCTGCTATCTTAATATGGAGGAGTCGACATGAATGGGAAATACCAGATGAGGAGTCTGACGATGAAGAGGAGAATCATGACACAGAGCATAACATCGAAAATTGCATATATTTTGGACACAAGTTATCCCCTATTTTCATCATTTGTAGATGTCAAAGACGATATTTGGATCCATTCGGAAAGGCCTAAAGTAGAATCAGTGTTTGGAAGTGGGGAAGAGGAACAAGTGAGATGGAATTGTTTATGTTGGGTAAGATGTATTTTCTGTTTTTAAAAGAATATTCCTTTCTCAGGTTCGTTTCATGCATGATTCAAAAAAGTAAAAAACAGATTATGAGAAAAACAAAAGAAATTAATTTTAAACTTGAAATGATCTGAGATTTGAAACCAAGATCCCAGTGACTGTGTCAGTTGCTCTATTACTGAGCCATAACCCAAAAGGTGCACCTCAAGGCTTGGTGGAAACCATCATTTCTATAGCAGCAGCACCGACACCTCATAGTTGGAGATTTTGAATTTTTGGTTTATAAGCTGTGCTGATTGCTGCTAGCAATCAACTTCCCTTCTAGCTTACACATTAAAAGGCCTTTTCTCAAGGCCAGCTGAGTACATGACAAATACAGAAATGAAAACATTCATAAAAGGGTTAATGAATGGCAACTCTCTTTCTTTCCTGGTACTGACAACACACTGAATGAGGTTTCTAGTAACTCATTTCCCTGTTTCATTGGCATGGAAATGGCGACAGTCTGCATTGCACAATTGACCATCAACAATGAAACCAACAGTTTGGCCATTTTAACTTTTCTTTCCTTTATTTTTTATTACACTATCAACTCTTTGAAGTACACACACATGCTAGCCAAGTCAGTTACAATTTTCCCTACACAAATTCACAATATCTACTTATGAAAGTTCCATTAATAATAACTCTAAACTTTTCATCTATCACATTTAATTGCTTGATTGGTTGAAACATGGATCATTCTACAATCCTTTTCTTATTTTCTACATTTTTACTAACGAATAAAATTAATAAAGTTGTTTTTAAATGTTAGAATGAGTCTTTCTATACTACAATCCTTTCAGCAGATAAATATAAATTAGCAAATTATGGTTAAACCAATAATTTCTCGGGTAAATTCGATACAATGCTATCAAAAACTTCCAACTTTAAAACTTGAAACTGTTGTCAAAACATCACACTCCAAAACTCGATACTCTTTCTATTGTAGAAACTTCCAACTCAAAAACACAAATTCATTACATCCACTTATGAAAAACCCATTAATAATCACAGTTAATGTTCCATAACATACAAAATAGTTTGATTTTATGTCATCTAACTTTTCAAAACGGAATTAAAGTTAATGTGTACTATCACAATCCGGTAAGTAGATATGAAATTTCCATTATTGCAAGGAAAAACAAAAACAATTTAATGTTCAACAAAATAAAAAATAATTACCCACACATGCTAGCCAAGTCAATTACAATTTTCCCTACACAAATTCAGAACATCCACTTATGAAAGCCTCATTAATAATAACTCTAAACTTTTCATCTATCACATTTAATTGCTTGATTGGTTGAAACATGGACTCATTCTACAATCCTTTTCTTATTTTCTACATTTTTACTAACGAATAAAATTAATAAAGTTGTTTTTCAATGTTAGAATGAGTCTTTCTATACTACAATCCTTTCAGCAGATAAATATAAATTAGCAATTTATTCTTTAACTAACAATTTCTCGGGTGAATTCGATACAGATGTCAAAAACTTCCAACTTTAAAACTTGAAACTGTTGTCAAAACATCACACTCCAAAACTCGACACTCTATTGTGAAAACTTCCAACTTAAAAATTCAACACTCTTTCAAGTTGACTTGCACATGACTATGCACATAGCACGCCTTTATCCAACTTGTTCTTCTGTTTATTTCACACACGTTTTTATTCACCCATTTCATTTGCATAGAAATAGTGAGTCTGTGTTGCACAAGTGGCCGTCTGTTAGAGAATAACAAGGCAAAAGCAGAAATTTATCTGTTGATCTATCTGTTTATCTAATTATCTCTGTATCTATCTGTCTATATAATTACCTATCTAGCGATGAGTTGACAACAGAGATTTGAAGTCATTTTCAATTAAATGTTTTGTGTTCCAGTTTGTGCAAGCATAGCTAAAGTTGGATTAGAGACGCCGATAAAGACAAATGGGATTAAATGTGTCACTCCTGTGAAGGAGAAGTCTCAAAATGGAAGCATAGAAGAAATCCCCAATCCAAAGATATAAAATCCTACATCGTGTTTGGTCCTGTCTTGAAGCGTTCCTTTAAACAGATTCGAGCTCCTCAAGGACGTATGACAAACCTATCAGAAGTAGCAGACAGGCATGACGTCATGTTATGTTATATATGTATATATGTTGACATGCAGTCACACCCCAACACCTGGGCATCTACAATAGACATTAAAGATCTGATGACAATAGTCCATTACACAACAAACACAGCATACATAGTAACACGTCAACAATAAAACCAACTGATATTTTAACCTTTCTTTTTTTTGTTACACAACTAACACTTTGAAGCACACACACATGCTTGCCAAGTAAGTTATGATTTTCCTTACACAAATTCAGAACATCCACTTATGAAAGTCCCATTAATAATAACTCCAACCTTTTCATCTATCACAGTTAATGTTTCATAAAATACAAAATAGTTTAATTTTATGTCATCATCACTTTTCAAAACATTAAAGGGTACTATCACAATCCGGTAAGTAAATATGAAATTTCCATTATTGTGATGAAAAACAAAAACAAGTTTTCAACATGTAAAAAATGTAAAGAAAGAAAAATGTTATTGGTACGTATCATTTGGACTATTGTTCTCATCTTAAGTGTTATTTTTACAATGTTTGCACAATAAATAACACTCAAGATGAGAACAGTAGTCTTAATAATCTAAATAAGACAAAGAACCATTCCTCATCTAAAGAAATTCAGAACCGTAATATTTCAATTTGTTTAAAAATCATGATTATTTTTTAATTTAATCAAAGTTATTTGTAAGGTTTGTTGAATGTATCTTTGAGAGAACTTAAAAATACATAATAATAAGTTTCTTTAATCATCAGCATTCTTTAAACAAACGAACAGAAAATTTAATAACTGCATTTCCAAATAAATTAACAGGAAAACTCAACAAGAATACACACATTTAATTTTAAAAAATGAGAAAACAATAACTGCATTACTTAATTTGTGAAATTTGGCTAAAAAAGTCGATGTTTCCAAAATAAGGGTTCGATTTACTAGAGTGTTGTATTAGAAACAGAGTACACCTAAAAATAGTAAATATTGAATTTTTTTTATATATAATCTGGTAGATTACTGAGTATTAGACTTCGTTGAATAAAAGATAAAAAAAAAGATGACAATAAAAAAACAGTGGGAGGGTATTGCTTCTATACGTGCATCGAGCATTTTTTTTTTAACATATGAATCAGTGAAAAACATTTAAATTTAAAAAATTGAAAAAAGAAAATTTATAAATAAATATAAATAAATAGGTTGTTTTGGTCCACATCTAAAATCTTTGCAATCCTCAAAAAATATTTTACAATGACGACTTTTTAATGGTTTCCAGGAGTTCTGAAAACGAATATATACATTAAAAGTGGCGCAGAGAAATAGTTTTCATGATATAAAAAAAACACAGTGGGAGGGTATTGCTTCCATACGCGCATCGAGCATTTTTTTTTTACCTTAAACATATTGAATCAGTGAAAAAAAAACATTTAAATTTAAAAAATTTAAAAAAAGAAAAAATATAATTATAAGTTGTTTTAGTACACGTCAAAAATCTTTCCAATCCTCCAAAAAATATTTACAATGACGACGTTTTTTAAGGTTTTCAGGAGTTATATACTTTAAAAGTGGCGCAGAGAAATATTTTTCATGATATAACAAAATTATTGTTTTAAAAGTGGGGGATCACTTTTCATTATAAATTTAATGTCAAATGAGCATCCGCTTTATGGCCACCTAGTAAAGCGCAAAGCGGACACTTTTTGTTTTTGTTTGTTTTTTCTGATTTCATGTTTCAATAAAGACACAGGGACATTAAAAAAACAAAAATCAAGAAAATTTTTTATCAATTCTGTACGTGAAAATGCATACAGAATTGGCCACCACTGATAACATAAAGAATTACGTATTGACCGTTTTTTTTATGTTTAAGTCAGTATTGAAAACAAAATCTGAAAACGAATATATACATTAAAAGTGGCGCAGAGAAATCAATAAAAATGTTATCATAAAGAATTACGTATTGAACGTTTTTTTATGCTTAAGTCAGTATTGAAAACAAAATCTGATAAATAAGTGACCATTCGATAATAATCCGATGAAAAAATATACATACGTGCGTGCGCCATATAGTAATACTTACGTTTTTGTTTTATAATCTGATTTCGATTAACTTTATCTGCTTTTATACAGGAAACGATTTTTCAAATGTGATTGACTTTACAAGCTCAACTTAACATTCAAGATGACGAACGGAAGAGCAAGTTCGCAGAAAACAAAATTGAAGGGGGAAAAAAAATCATTTCGAAATAGAGCCGATACATTTGGTGAATATCACGGATAAAATTAGTATTATTTTATTTAACATTTTAATATTTAAATGAGAGAGAACAGATTACAAGTTTAATTTTTTAATTCTCTAATTCGTTGCACGTGCAATTTAATGGCTGCCACTGATTTAAAGCCGCCTTTTCGTATTTTTATTTATTTATTTATTTTAGATTCCTGATTTTTTAAAATTGTATTTGAAACATTTAAGCCTAAAGTTAATCTGATGTTTGTGCAGTTTACCACACTAATTAAAAATGAAGATATTGGTGAACATTAGTTTATCATTTTTTTTTATATAGATTTCCTTTATCGTGTTAAATCTCTAATTCGTTGCACGTGCAATTCAATGGCGGGATCAGATAGATGAACATATTTTTGAAAGCTTATCATATTGTTTAATCGTGTTTTAAAGATTAAAGCTTAAAGTTAATCGATGATATTGACTGGTTACTTAAATTCGGCTCAAGGAAATAATTTATCCCGAATTCTCCTAAGATAGCAAAACATCGAACCGGAAATGTAAATATGAATCGAAACGTTTCGTTTCTCTCCCCCCCGCCCCCAATTTTCTCAGTTTTTTATTATCGAAATGAAACGAAACAGCTTTATTTTTTTGTTGTTTTTTTTGTCTCTTTTTTTTTATCGAAATGAAATTTGTTTTTGTTTTCCTTTTATTTTTATTTTATTTTTATTGTGAAAAAAAGGGGGGTTGATTGCTCAAGAGAGGGAGAGCGGTGTTTACCTTGCTTACTAACAAAAAGAGACTGCCTTTTTAAAGCTTTTTTTTTTCACAGGTCAGGTGACAGTTAATCACATAACCTTTTCGTTATTTAAAGGGAGATTCTTCCCAGTGGTCAAGTTTTTTTTTTTCAGATGAATTTGTGGCTGGTGCTGGAAAGCTATTCTTTGATTACCTAAGCTTTGCTGGCTAGCAATTTTTAACTGACTGTCACGTCGCGGAAGGGGGCAATTCTTCTGCAACTTAAGATAGGTGCACATTGCTTCCTTTCCTCGACTGAGCAGTCATTGGATTTTAAGGGAAAATTAATTTTTTTCACATTATTAGTTTTTTTTTTGGGGGGGGTCTTCTGTAAAAATAAAGGTTCCACCCTCAAATTTAAAATTACTACTACTAAGGTTTTTTCTGGCTGCTTAAAACGAAAACAACGTTTAAAAATTAAGGAAACAAATATTTTTTCAGACATGAAAAAATTATCGTGTGAAAATGAGGGGGATCCCATTTTCATATAAATAAACACCCTCTTTACGGCCACTTTTTTTTGGGGGGGGGGGAGTAATTTTTTAAGGGGGTGTTTATTTGGTAATTGTGACTAACCAACCCGCAAAAATGAGCGCTTGGGCTAACAACAACGACCACTAGTTATAACAAAGAATTACACTGTTAAAATATATATATATATATATATATATATATATATATATATATATATATATATATATATATATATATATATATATATATATATATATATATACATGAAAAAAAAGTTGTAATGAAAAATGTTTTCCTGGCGACGTCAGAAACTGACAAATTCAAATTTAGAAGTTAAATAAATTTATTGTAAAAAATCCCTTGAAAGATAAATATTAGTTTTCTGGTACGATTTCAAAGATAATTAATTAAATAAAGTCTTAAGATATTTATTGGATTAAAAAAAAAACAAACAAACACATTGTTTGTACAAAAAAAAACATTGCTTGTAAACAAAAAGACATTGTTTTTAGAAAAAAAGCTTAATTACTCCCCACCCATCAAAGAAGAAGTTTGTAACAGATCCAGCTTTGCATAATCAACACAAAAGATAATGCGTCGCTCATAAGTTCTACAAAAGCCCCCCCCCCAAAAAAAATGTCAGGAAGTCCATTTTATTTTATAAATAAGGCTGTGACAAAGAAAAAATTTTTATTATTGTTTTGACTCTCGAGTATATATCCGACACAGTTAATCAATCGAGAACCACATCACTCTATTGTTGGATTTTTTTGTACCAATAATAGTGTATCCCCCCCTGTTTACATTTATTATATTTTATCTGGTTCTTGTATTTGAGTTTTTTTGTATTTCGTATCCGTAATGATTCTTAGTTTCATACATTTTGGGTTTGTAAGAAACTCCTTTTAATTTGAAGAAAAGGGAAATGCTAGCTCCTTGATGAGCCCAGCACGGATTTTGGCCTCTTTTTTAGTTGCAGCGGCGTGGAGAGTGGATGCAGGTTCATTGCCCAGCGCAGACAAGGAATTTTGGAGCCTCCTTCAAAGAAGAAAACCCCACAAGAATACCCCGGATATGCAACGAGACATGCTTCTGAAAACTATCTACGTGACTATGGTCTGCACGTATTTGGAAGGAGAATAATTTTTTAAAATGTTTCTATTTTGTGTGGTTACGGTTTGCACGTAAATGGAAGGAAAGAAATTTCAAAAAGGACTTTAAACGAATAAAAAAGAAAAAGGCACGTACCTTACTGGCTTTTAATTTGTGAGTACGCTCCTAAAATTTATTACATATGAGAGTGTGACTAGAAACTACTATTTTGAATCTTATTATTGTATTCGTTCAGGGATACAGCATCTTCATTATAAGAACCAGTGTTATTTTTCCATTATATGTTACCTTGGCGTTTTTTTAATTTAATGCCCGCAAAGGGAAAACTTTGCAACGAATTTTATTGTGAATAAAATCTCTTTTTCGTTTCAAACAAGACCTTTATATTTTATTCTTTACCCCCTTTTTTATTCCATGCTCTTATTTTTTTTCAGGCTAGTTCCTTCGCGTCAAATTAATCTGGAAACAAGATAAATTTCCGACATTTTGCAAATATTTTATTCCCTTTTTCAGAACACTTTGAAAATATAGTGTATTCTTTTTTCATCGAGATATGTTTTAATTCTCTTTCTGTAAATGCATTTTGCAAAAGTTTGTCCCTTTATGTAAAAGTAGTTTGGGAAATGTCTGCTTTTATTTGAAAGCATTTGGCAAATTGTGTCCCTATATTTAATGCATTTTGCAATTTTTCCCCCTATTAAACACATTTAGCAAATTTTTGTCCCTTATTTAAGACACTTTGAATATTAAGTGTACCCTTTACTAATCGAGATACGTTTTAATTCCTTTTCTTTCAAGTTAGGATTAAATTTAACCTCTTGAAATTTCTGCTACCTCCGCTACCTGACACTATCAATTTGTCTCTTAGATTCGCTCGACTACTGTGAATTTCTTCCGTTATTTAAAGGCATTTTCCAAATTTATTTTCCCTTATTTAAAAGCATTTTGTAAGTTTACTGCTTTTATTTGAAGGCATTTTGTAAATTCATGTCCCTTATTTCAAATTACTTTTCAAATTAAGTATATCTTTCCTATGTAGAGACCCGTTTTATTCTCATTCTGTCAATGCGTTACTTAGCTAGGGTTAATACACTGGCCCACTTGTTGACTCTTTCTGTTGCCCCCCCGTAACCCACGCCTGTATTTAGAAACGGTCTGTATAGATATTTCAACTACTAAATTCCCTTCCCACTTTAGTTGTAACTTGGCGTGTATCCCAACGTCCCATTAAAAGACACGACGCCTACTATGTCCTTAGTTTAGAAAACGTGTAATGTAATTTTGTATGTTTCGAATATTCGACATTAGCTTAACAAAGATTCCTGAATTTATCATAGTACGTCTGTACAGGGACTGCAATGTTATATTTAGTTTATTCCTAAATTTAACATTTTTATGTACGTCTAATGTTTTTATTTATATCTGTCTAATATATTTTACGTACGCCTAGCACGCAGTTTTGCACATATTTTTCCTCATAAAAAGAGATTAAGCAATACATATATACTTTCCTTTTACTACTTTTTAAAATTGAAGTTGTAACTTTCGTAACTATCTTTCGAAATATAATCTACATTTTAATTGCATTAGTTGAAATTCCACGGGTATTACGATTTATGTTGGGATAAACGATAGCATTTTCTTCCCTAGTCAGCGAATAGAAGATCCTGCTAGACTTAGGTAATTTAATTTTTCGTCCTTATTCGGCTTGTTCGATATTTTTTGGAAGCTGGATTTTCCCCACTTTCAGAAACGACTTTTATCTAACTATACCCTCGTTGGGTGCCTAGTAAATAGAGATGCTATGTCCGAAACCGAACGATAGTATCACAGATATTGTATTATGTGTTGAAGTCTACTTTACCTAAAACTTGTTGCATTCGCATATGTGCGATTACTTTCGTATTTTATTGTAGAAAACGATTTCGTATATGTTGAAGATATTTAAAATTTTTAATAGCGAGTTCATACCGATTTGTTTTGCAGACTGTGTTATTCAGAGTTTGTGAAAAAACAAGTTCCCCTTTCTTTACCTTGACCCGTATTTGCATTTGGTTATTTGAATTTGTTTGAAGATACACATGTGATATAAGTGGCATGTACCCCTCCCCGACGTAGTATATTTAAACTCTCTTCCCACTTTTTTCCTAGGTTTAATTTCAGTGAGGATATTGCTATAAAAGTGTTAAACGTTATTCATTTTCAAGTCAATTAACTTCCATATAGAAATTTGCATTTTATATCCACTTAATTTTAATTTTGAGTCATAGTGACTGTTACATGATAAGGGCTGTCCCCTTTTCATGTAAGTATAAAAATAGAGAATTTAGTTTAAAATGAAAATGAAATAGCATAGGCGAAATTTGAACCTCGTAATTTAGTTTTAAAAATAGATTACGTGTGAGAATTTAAAAATGTAAAACAAACATTTGTTTAGAATATAGATAAATATGTCAAGGAAAGAATGTGAACTCTCAAGTTTGTTATGAAATTTTAAATTGAACGAATGCAGCTTATAAGATAATGTTTTTAACATATTGGAAAAATAGGTTACTGAGAAATAGGAAAAGTTTTGGACACGTATGTCCAGAACACGTGAAAGAAGGCACATGTTTTAACATTTGCATGACGTCACGGAAAATAGAAAGTTCTAGGAATAGATAAAAACTTTAGTTAGAGAGAAAGACAGTCAGTGAGAAGACTCAGAGAGAGTCAGTCGTCTAGGAGCGAGACGTCACTTCAAGAAAAAAAAATGTGAAACTTTGAATTCTTGATGATGGAATCACGGCCGGTCGCGTGACGAAATAAACCATAATGTGTTTTGTAAAGCTCGTCTTGTCTTATGATTCTTACAAAAAAAAAGGTAAAGTGAAATTGTACTATATATTTGTGTTATAAAATGTCTTTTCATACACATCTCGACATCTCATATCCACAATGAGAATCTACATCATGTCTACACAATGTCTGAACACTATGTCCTCACTCAAAGAGCTTCTTCTTCTTCTTCTTCTTCTTCTTCTTCCAATCTACACATCTAAGGAATGAACATTTAATATAAATATGAATCTTCATAAAGCGAACAAAGTCTCTTACAAGAACATCTCTCTCTCTCTGAGTCTTACAACATCACTCTTTCTAAGCATCTCTAAGATACAAAAAGCCATATAATAAGACTCTCTCTCAAGACAAACAATCTAATAAGACTCTTTCTAAGCATCTCTCTCTAAGACTCTCTCTTAATAAAAACCAATATGCAACATGACCCTTTTAATTTGTAACTGGGGATTGTATCCCTTGATATTTTCACGGCTCAGTATACTGTATTGGTCTTGTTTTGCTTGTGCTATAAAGAAGGAATTTTATGCAAATACCTTTGTAACCTTTGTGTGTGCATTTTTTGTGTAAAATATTTAAACACCTATTTTTTGTATTTGTTTGGATTTAGTTTATATTTAAAAAAAAAAACGCTGCCCGATGTTGGTCACTCGTTCTTCCGGATTCCTTGTAAGGAAATGAAAGTTTTATTTAGGAAAAATTATCGCCGTCTTGGATTTGTTGCGGTTGCAGAAGGAATTACCTAAGCCTTATTTTATGACAATGAAAGCCGATGTTGATGAATGGTTAGCATCGGTAGATAATATAACTGAGTTGTTGGGTGATCATTCTTTACGTGAGGACGTGGACTGTTCGTTTGTAGAAGCGGATGCTATTAATGTTGTAGTGTTCTCGTCCCAGGTTCGATTCATTCTCTCGAGGTTGGCAGATGGTGTAGATTGTGATTCCTTGTGCAACCCTGTGATATTCGAAACCCCTAGGGAGATGCTTGGCGAGTTACCGACTACTAGGCCCAAATGTCCAGACTCGGAAGACGGTTTGCTGAGTGCTGGCAAGTTTGGCTTGGAAAATGTTGCATCTCAGTCTGAAAGCAGTGTTGCAAGTTCCACTTCAGAGGATCTGCGTAGTCAAGTGCTGAAGTTTGATTTTTCTGGCAATCAGTTTGCCAGTAATATTTTAAAGAAAAATGTATTGGGAGTGAGATTCCCAGGTATCATGAATGATACCACTCGTGTCCACGACTTGTTAATCGTGGTCATGAATATTGTGAAATTCATGGAGGGATTTCCATGGAATGTTGGAATTGTTTTGCCCTCTAACCATGTGAGTTCGAAAACTTGCATGTGTGGTTATCTTCCACAACCTTGTCAGAATACTGAGGAACTTAGTCATGACGGTGAGATATTACTCAGGTCATGTAGTTCTGACAATAGCCAGTGGTTAAAGGACAGGAGTCTATCCTGTGTGAAAGTGCAAGTTTTGTGCACTTCTTTAAGTGCTAATGTTAGCACTGGGAGAGAAATTCTCCATTAAGGGTATAGGACAGAAAGCACTATATCCACCTGTGAACGTGTAAAAACCAAAAGAAGAATGTTTTTTTAAGAGTTACGTGAACTCAAGTTGGACTGGGGCGTCCAGATTCAGGTTGAGTGTAATTTGATAAAGAATCCCATGAGGAATCCTATCAAATTCGCTGACTACATGGTGTGTAGTTCAGCTTCTCCGAGTTCCTACGAGAATGTAGGATATGTTGTGCAGACATTACTTGCAGAACCTTCATTCTGTGAAGTTGCTCCTTTAAGCATAACATTTCCTGCTTTGGAGTCACATGCAGGTGTCATTGTTTTTAAATTTTGACGTAGCTTACTGCAGTATTGCAAGAGCTATCGAATCAAGCTCGATTTGTCCTGGGTTGTTTCTGAGGCGCTCAGGACAATCTCATACTTAGAAGTGAGTTTTCTAATGCTGAGATGTTTGTTTCAGTACTGAACACAAAAAGATTGGATCTCTCCTTGCTAGGGGTCTTCCATAAGTATTACAACTCCAGTTGCCGAGGTGTTTCTGACACTTATACTCGACTTTGTTTGTTTGGCTATATGTATATGGCTATATAAACGTTTAAAACTGTAATTGCCTTGAATAATTTGTGCAGAATTTGGGTTGAAGTTTTATTTCATTCCACCAAGTTGAAGAACTTATCAAAGCATAGGATTGATTGGATTCGTACCTCTTGCAGCACCAGTGTTGATCTCACCGGGCTCTTGTGGTTACGAGGGAGCTGATATATTGCGGTGTTCGCTAGAGATCTTATAGGGATGAGGAGGTTAGATGATAAATTATCTGAACTCCTCAAGCCTTTATACTCTTTTATATGCAAATAATTAATTATCTGGTGAAATATTCTCAGTTCAAAGTTCTGTTGCAAACCTGCATCTGATCATTAGTTTTAAATTTATGAATCTGGTTAAGTACTCCTCTGTTCAAACCTAAAACATGAAGGTTTTCATGTGAATTTTCATAGAATAAGCCTATTTGAATCTTTCTCTTTTTTTGTTCTGATATTTGTTTCCTGGAGTTCTTCTGACCATACATTGTGTGATATATGTATATATAAAGAAAAAATATTGTATTGTAAATTTTACAGGTGTCATCTAACTGTAGGTTGACTGCCATTTCCTGTTGGGAGAGAATGTTGGAATTTTTTTGTGCCGATAATGGTGCATCCCCCCGTTTACATTTATTACTATATCTGGTTCTTATATATGATTTTCTGTATTTCGTATCCTTTATGATTTTTAGTTTCGTATATTTTGGGTTTGTACGAAACTCCCTTTAATTTGGAGAAAAGAGAAATGCTAGCTCCGTGATGATGTCATGAGCCCAGCGCCAATTTCAGCCTCTTTTGAAATTCCCCCGACATGGAGATTGGACGTTTGTTTCATTGCCCGGCGCTGAAAATAGAATTTTGACAAGCCTCCTTCAAAGAAAACCCGGCAAGAATACCCGGGTATGCGACGAGGCATACTTCTGAAAACTATCTATGTGGCTACGGTTTTGCACATAATTTGAAGGAGGGCAATTATTTTTAGAAAAGACTTTATTTTCTGTGACAAGGAATTTTGGAACCTCCTACAAAGAAGAAAACCTGGCAAGAAAAGCCTGGTTATGCGACGTGGCCATACTTCTGAAATCCATCTGTGTGTCTACAGTTTACATGCAAATGGAGGAGAGAAAATTCTAAAGGAACTTTAAACGAAAAAAGAAAAAAAGGAAAAAGGCACTGACTGGCTTTCAATTTGTAGGTACGCTCCACAAATTTATTTCATATGCGAGTGTGATTAAGAAATACTATTTTGGATCTTATTATTGTATTTGTTCATGGATACGACATCTTCATTATAAGAACCAGTGTTATTTTTTTCATTATATGTTACCTTGGCATTTCATAATTTAATGCCCACAAAGGGAAAAATTTGCGACTAATTTTATTGTGAATAAAATCTCTTCTTCGTTTCAAAGCAAGACCTTTATATTTTATTCTTTACCCCTCCCTTTTATCCCATGCGGTAATTTTTTTTTTTTCAGGTTAGTTACTTTAGCATCGAATTTATCTGGAAGCAAGATAAAATTCCGACATAACTTATTGAACCGAATAAAAGCATTAAAATACATAACTTATCCAGGTAGGTAGAAGAGTAACTTATCGAACCGAATAAAAGCATAAAAATACATAACTTATCCAGGTAGGTAGAAGAGTAACTTATCAAACTGAATAAAAGCATTATAAAACACATAACTTATCCAGGTAGGTAGAAGAGTAACTTATCGAACCGAATAAAAGCATAAAAATACATAACTTATTCAGGTAGGTAAAATTGTAACTTTTCGAACTGAATAAAAGCATTATAAAACACATAACTTATTTTGCTTTGTCAATTATTTGCTGGTTTCTCTTAACAAAACTCCCCCAAACGGTGAATTGTTATTTTAATTATTTTGAATGCACCTAATTTTTTTTTTTTATTACAAAATATTTTTCTACTTAATTTTTTGTTGCGGTGAAAATTGAAGATATAAAAGAAAATAATTAAAGTAATTATTGCAGTACAATTGAATATTAAAAAACATATAAAACTAATAAAACTTGGAATACGATTTAAAAAACAGGGCGGATAAGTAAGTGCACCCAATTTTCATTATAACTTTTTTTTTTCACGTGTAATTTTTTTACATTTAATCTCTTTAATTAATTTTTTGCTCGTATAGATTTACTTTAGATTAATCTTTTAAACACAATCAAGAAATAATCAGAAATCTATATTAAAAAAAAATAAAGATACGAAAATACGGCTTTAAAACTATCAGTTTCCGTCATTAAATTGCACGTGCAACGAATTAGAGAATTAATAAAGATGAAACTTGTAATCTGTTCTCTCTCATGTAAATATTAAAATGTTAAATAAAATAATACTAATTTAATCCGTGATATTCACCAAATAGATTGGCTCTATTTCGAAATGATTTGTTTTTTTTTTTGTTTTTTTCCTCTTCAATTTTGTTTTCTGCGAACTTGCTCTTCCGTTCGTCATCTTGAATGTTAAGTTGAGCTTGTAAAGTCAATCACATTTGAAAAATCGTTTCCTTTATAAAAGCAGATAAAGTTAATCGAAATCAGATTATAAAACAAAAACGTAAGTATTACTACATGGCGCACGTATGTGTATTTTTTTATTTTCATCTTTTTTTCATCGGATTATTATCGAATGGTCACTAATCAATCAGATTTTGTTTTCAATACTGACTTAAACATAAAAAAATGGTCAATACGTAATTCTTTATGTTATCAGTGGTGGCCAATTCTGTATGCGTTTTCACGTACAGAATTGATAACATTTTTATTGATTTTTGTTCTTTAATTCCCCGGTGTCTTTATTGAAACATGAAATCAGAAAAAAGAGCGAATAATCCTAATGAAAATGTTGATTTATCGTTGAAAATTTTTCGCTGTCGATTGTTTTTGTTTTCAATATTGACTTAAACATTAAAAAAATTCAATACAAACAATAGTTTGCTAAAAAGAAAAAAAAAATTATAAATTTTATGTTTTTAACTGTTTCACAAGTTTAAAAAATCAGATTTTGTTTTCACTACTGACTTAAATATAAAAAAAGGTCAATGCCTAAAATCTTTAAAAATTACAAATATTCTTTATAATGACGACTTTTATAGGTTTTCAAGGATGCTGAAAATGAATACATATTTCAAAAGTGGTGCAGAGAATTAGTTTTCATGACATGAGGAAAGTATTTTTTCAAAAAGTGAGGATCACTTTTAATGTAAAATGAGCACCCACTTTCTGGCCACGGTAATATTTGGGGGAGTGCCTGCCTGAAAGCCGTTTTGGTAAATTGTTATTTACTTTCAACCTTAACTTATCTTTACCATGACGAATTCGATAGGTTTTCGGGTATGCTGAAAACGAATATCACATTTAAAATTGCCGCAAACAAGTAGTTGTATGGATATTAAGCTAAGTAATTCTTTATGTATCCAGTGGTGGCCACCATTCATAACATAAGGAATTACATTGCTTAATATTTAAAAAGAAACACGTTATTGTCTTGTTAACTCAACTTTTTCTTTCCAAGAATAAGTTTCTTTTTTCTTTTGTTAAATGCATGATGAATATCATCTGATAATTTAAACTTAACATCGGTAGACGACACTTGGTGACTTCCATGCTCGAGTTTATAAACAAGAAAAAATTAATTTGTTTTGTTTTTCTCATAATCTTTTCTTTCATAACTCATTCCTAACGCTTCACATACTCTGTCAAAATGGTTAGCTGAAATCATCTTTCAAAGTGTCACGTATAAAACGAACCCCGAGAAAGGAATATTTATTAAAAACAGAATATAGATTTTACCCAACCTAAACAATTCCCTCTCACTGATTCCTCTTCCTGACTTCCAAACTCCGAACCAACTCTAGGCCGTTTTGAATGGATCCTATTACTGTCTTTGACACCCGCAAAATTATTTGCAATTTTCGATGTCATGCTATATGTCATGACTCAACGATCCATTAACGGCTTTTCCTGTTGATGTTGACTTCTCCATATTGAGATATCAGTTTGTTCTGTGGCTCAATCACTATGCAACTCATTGGACTTTCCTCCATCGACGTTGCCCACAGGTGTTCCACATGCACCTTCTGGTGGTTCTTATAAAAAAACAGATTTCTAATCTTAAAATCTACTGACTTTATTTTCTTATTCTTGTTCTCTATCAGTTTTTTCCTAACTTTTTGAATGTTATGCCTTATCAAAGTAAAAGATCGATGAATCTCTTTTAAAGCGATCTCATGTTGCTCATCACCATAGTATACTCTACAAGGCATTAATATATTATCTAATGACAGGATCATGTCTCTGTTTTAGAGCAAGTAATATGGTGAGAATTTTGTCATTTCGCTCATATGAAATCTGACAGTTGCTAACAACAGCCAACGATGGATACTGTTGCCACATCTGGGCAGGAGCTGCTAGAAGCAGCTTATCCTGCCTTGACAAACTTCAAAATAGACTTTGTCGTAACTTAGTGGGGGATGCCCTTTCTCTTCCCTGCAACCTCTTTTTCACACAAGAGATTTTGCAAGCCTGTCTCAGCTTTATCGTTATTTTCATGGCAAATGCTCAGCTGAGCTGCAATCTATTGTTCACCCCTTGCCAAACTTTTACAAAAAACACTCGTCTAGCCAAAACCATTATCAATAATTTCCCACACTCTTTATCTAAACCTAAATGCAGATTCCATTAACAAAGCTTCTTTCTTAGAACTGCATGCCTGTTGAACTCTCTTCCGATTGCCTGCTTTCCAGCTGACTACAATCTGATTGTCTTCAAGTTCAATGTAAACAAGTTCTCGATGAACTGTCCCCCTAAGTAATCCAATTTACAAAATCCCAACTACTGATGTTTTCTACGCTATAATCACATTGACTAATTTATACTCATTAACCCTTATCCTCGAATGGCCTTGATAAGTGATTCCTGTGTAAAAAAATTTTTTTTTTAAATATCCCATAACAGCTCATTGTTTCTGATCTTTTTTGCTTAACTGTCATGCATTATCCTATGAAATCTTTCTACTTTTTTCTTTCTTTGGTGATAAAATGGTCACATGATGTATTTTGAGGTCCTACAATGCTTTCTTCATCACTTTGTTAACATTTTCCGATCCATTGTCTTTTAAAAGCTGGGGTGGTGCCCTTAATCTGGAGAGAATTTCACCCAACAACAGACGCACCACCATTTCTGTATTCTTATTAGGAACGGCAAAAGCCTCCACCCAACCATTATAAATATCAATGAAAGTCACTGTGTACTGGTTACCCAAAAGTGTCTTTGGACCCGAAAATACCCAACACCAGTTTTATGAAAGGAAAAGGAGGCAGATTGCATTCTAGGTTGTTGCTTCCTCAGATCTCTGGTTTTGTATATTTAATACATTTCCTATGTATTCATTCATCTCTTTTAATAAACACAAATGGACCAAAAACATTTTCGCTTAATAGCATGAAATAACTTTTTCACGACCATTATTGTCATGGTACTCTTTTATTAAGATGTGATTGTACATATAACCTTATCAATAGTATATTGTTAGGATGAGACAAGTAATACACTATCTCGTCCATCACTTTTTGTTCTGCATCTGCATCTTTGAATCTAAAAATTTTATCCGCCTCTTGTTCCCTAATAAAAACCCAACAACTTAGGATGGTCGTGCAATACCAATAAGCCCCCAACCTTCTTATACAATGCAAACTGAAGTTTATCGCACGAGTAATTCCTATCATCTATTTCTACTGAGGATCGTCATTATCTCAACTAGAGCTCCACACATAAGTTTATGGGATAGGAAGTAAATTTGTTTTTAAAATCATTTTTACCCTTGCTCAGATCATAGATCAGTTGTGACAGACATGTCCCAATCGTATGATTGGGGGCATCCTTGTACATTCTGTAGTCATTCTCAGGATCGGGATAACCAGTATAACCATGTCTGTGAACTTCAGTTTTAGGCTATAAAAAAGGCAAAATGACAAAATGTGGTGACATTAGAACATCGTATATTTCCTCATTAGATGAACTAACGGTTTGGAAATCTTGGAAATTTTTTTTTATAAATCATCGATAATATGACGCCATACAAATGAAAGCTCTGACTTTTTCACAATAGTTGGAGTTGAGATTTTATCAATTTGACTTTGTCCAGGTCTGGCTATATACCCCATTCACTTATTTTGAACCTCAGATACTGTACTTCTGCTAAAACATCACATTGCATAACTTTAAACCTGACGTTGTTGTACGCATGTAAACTGGCTAGTAGTTGTAGGAACTGGGATAAGAGGTCAATCGAGGAGTTGGTTAATTAATGGAAGACAACCCAACGATACCTAGGTTAATTAATGGAAGACAACCCAACGATACCTGGGTAAATTAATGGAAGACCACCCAATGATACCGAGGTTAATTAATGGAAGACCACCCAACGATACCTGGGTAAATTAATAGAAGACCACCAAACAATACCTGGGTTAATTAATGGAAGACCACCCAATGATACCTGGGTTAATTAATGAAAGACCACCCAATGATACCTGGGTTAATTAATGGAAGACCACCCAATGATATCTGGGTTAATTAATGGAAGACCACCCAATGATACCTGGGTTAATTAATGGAAGACCACCCAATGATACCTGGGTTAATTAATGGAAGACCACCCAACTATACCTGGGTTAATTAATGGAAGACCACCCAACGATACTTGGGTTAATTTATTAAAGACCACCAACGATACCTGTAATGTAAATAATAGGGTATAAACAAAGTGTCTGCATCTCCTCTGCCAATGGAAGGCCAGGGTTGTTGTGTGGTCTTAACCTCTTTATGGCCCCATGGTGTGTTATGCTTCATTGTGGTCTGCAGTTGTTGTTGCTGGATTGGTTGGGATGTTCTCCGGTAAGACTGGAGGATTGATGATTGTGATGTCGAACTCATTCGAGGGTTCTGTTGGTACGACCGGAGCATCTGGGTACAGTAGTCCTGGACGAGCATAAGTGTGGATGCTAGGGTGGAGGAAATTGCAGTTCTGGAGAGTTATATGACCAGAACCATTGATTTTAACCCGATATTGTCTATGGAAAGCATTAAACGATTCAACCTGTTTTGTTCCATCTACGTCGACTTGTCCTGTATTACCACATTTGTTCCAACATTAAGATGTTCAAGTTTTTTGGTGCCAACGTTGTATCTCCTCTCCTGAAATGTGTTGAGTGTCGATGTTAACTCTTCACGTTTTTGAGCAGTGAGGATCCATTCGTGGTGTAGTTGATTATATATTGGATTGGTTGGAATTCCATCCCTCAACTGTCTGTGGAGTAAGATCTGTGCTGACCGACACCACGTATTGGGGTGTTTCGCAATTGCAGGAGAGCAAGGGCAACTTTGTCGGAGTTAAGAGTACCGTTAGGGCCAATGTTCTCGTGAAGGATGCGTTTCATTGACTTGACTGCAACTTCGCTGCATCCATTTGATTGGGGGTACCCGGCAGAGGACAGTATGTGCCTTATATCCTAAGCTGACAAAAATTACTGAAATCCCTCAGAGATAAATTGGGGACCACCATCAGAACTTATCTCTCGGGGAGTTCCATATGTGCAACAAATTTCTCTTGTTGCATCAATTAGAGCCTGACCTGTGGATGAATTTTCCATGTGGTGGACTATGGGCCACCCACTGAATCTATTGACAGTCACTAAAAAGTGGTTGCCTTTGATTCCAAAATAATCCATACAGATCTTCTGAAATGGATATTATGCTGGATCACAAATCATGAATTCAGTGTGAGCAATTGTATGCACATTCCACAACCGCAGTGCACAAGCGTATCTAATATTCTTGAATGGACTTATGTTCGTGTTGCTGGAGGGAACAAAACGCGAGTTGATAGATGGACGGGTTGGACCTCTTTGTGGCAAGTGACTCAATTATGTCCAGGAGTTCATCCTCCAGTAACTCAAGAAACTGTGGCATAGTGCTTACGATGCAATTCTGGATAGAGTCACTGCAGCAGTTGTATAGAGGAGGGATAATGTTCAACTTGGAAAGTCCTGTAATCTTTTTGTAAATGTCCACATCCACTAGGAACTTGCGGAATTGTGGCTTGGTCATTTCAGTGGTGACAGATGGAGGCTTGACCTTAGCTGTTAGCATTGAGGGAATGTTAAGTGGTCACAATTCAGCAGGGTACAATGAGAGCGATTGGGCTAGCTTAAGAATAGCTAGCTTGTCACCGAGGATGTGCACACCTAATTCAGTGAGTGCATCCTTATCAAGTTCAGACAATACCGCAGTTGTGATGTGGTTCTGCTGGAAAGAATGGATGTACTTAGCAGCGACATCTTGTGGGATACCGGTATCTGAAAAAAAATTTAGTCCATGTATCCTCACTTCGTAGCGCCATGTAGGAACCGGGATAAGTGGTCAATCAAGGGGTTTGTTAATTAATGGAAGACCACCTAACGACACCTGGGTTAATTAATGGAAGACCACCCAACGATACCTGTAATGTAAATAATAGAGTATGAACAAAGTGTCTGCAGTAGTACCCTATCTATGTTGTCTAAGTGAGTTTCCATAGTATTTTAAAATATTAAAATATCATCCAAATACAGTAATGCATAATCTTTTTGTCCCTTTAGAACTATGGACATTAATAATAAAAGTGAAATAAACATCAGTGGCAAGTGAACGAAGTTTCCACTTTATCGTTCTTACTTAATTTAACCTAACTGTACCCTGACTTCAGATCTAAGTTTAGCAAGTATTTTGCCGAGCCAAGCGAGGCTAATATGTCATCAGTGACTTGTAACACTCATACTTCTTCATGATTTTATTTAAAGCCCTAAAATCTATGCAAAATCTTTTACTACTGTTAAGTGTTGAGACATTACGTAAAGATTAACCAGACATGGCGATACCCAATAAAGGATTGAAAGAGACCAGATTTCTTAAGAATTGAAAAGATACAAGACTATGCTGCAATGGATTACTGTTACAGTGCACAAAATTTATAATTAGGCGATTAATTCAGAAAATCTCCAAGAATGAAAAAATTTATGTAATCTGAATTGAAAGTTTTATCTGAAAATAATACATATGAAATGATGGCACAACCAAAAGATAAGAATATAATTTCTTCTCGCTGGGTTTTCTCAAAAAAGAATCACAGATTCTGGCAGTGAAACTTTTAAAGCAAAATTTGTTGCAAAAGGTTTTTCACAAATTTCGGGAGTCAAATATTTTGCCCCATTCTCACCAGCAACAAATTTAACGATAATTAGAATTTTATTGCAACTTGCTGCTCAATAAAATTTAAAAATACATGAAATGGATAAAAAAAAATGCTTATTTAAATGCTCTGATTGACTGTGAGATTTATATCCCCCTCCCCCGAGGGATTTAAAATGACAAATAAATGTTTTGTATGGAAACAATAAATCGCTGTACAGTCTAAAACAATGTGCTTACAATTAAAATTTAACACTCTATAAGTATTTAATAGAACAAGAATTCAGGCATTGCACATGTATACCAAAGTATTAGTAATAAATTGCACATGTATACCAAAATATAAGTAATAAATTGCACATGTATACCAAATTATTAGTAATAAATTGCACATGTATACCAAAATATTAGTAATAAATTGCACGTGTATACCAAAATATAAGTAATAAATTGCACGGGTATACCAAAATATAAGTAATAAATTGCACGTGTATACCAAAATATAAGTAATAAATTGCACATGTATACCAAAATATAAGTAATAAATTGCACATGTATACCAAATTATTAGTAATAAATTGCACATGTATACCAAAATATAAGTAATAAATTGCACATGTATACCAAATTATTAGTAATAAATTGCACATGTATACCAAAATATAAGTAATAAATTGCACATGTATATCAAAATATAAGTAATAAATTGCACATGTATACCAAAATATAAGTAATAAATTGCACATGTATACCAAAATATAAGTAATAAATTGCACGTGTATACCAAAATATAAGTAATAAGTTGCACATGTATACCAAAATATAAGTAATAAATTGCACATGTATACCAAAATATAAGTAATAAATTGCACATGTATACCAAAATATAAGTAATAAATTGCACATGTATACCAAAATATAAGTAATAAATTGCACATGTATACCAAAATATTAGTAATAAATTGCACATGTATACCAAAATATAAGTAATAAATTGCACAAGTATACCAAAATATTAGTAATAAATTGCACATGTATACCAAAATATAAGTAATAAATTGCACATGTATACCAAAATATTAGTAATAAATTGCACATGTATATCAAATATAATAAATTGTTGATTTTGAGTTTTGGGGTTGACAATATATTACTCACAACACTTTTGTGACAACGCTTTAAAAGATGTTTAAATAAATTAAATAAAAAAGTTCAAATGGCCGATTTTTGACAATTGTCATGGTTTTATAGTCGAATTTTGCTAACGACCTCAAAATTCCAACATCTTTTCATAAATAGTGTTCTCTTAATACGTCCATCATCACCTCTTATAATAAGAGACAGACTTCTATCGTTTAAGCATTGAATCAGTTCTGCAAAAACAGTTTAGGAGTTTATAGTGGAGATTGAATAACTGTGTACTTCTTGTATCCTTAGAAATTTCACAATTGCCACAATTCGAATTTAGATTCTCATCCGTCAAAGCAAAGTCAATGGCTGGGTGCATAACCTGTTGGGTGTTGAGACATTATGTTGAAGAAAGATGGCGGTAGTGAATCAATGTAGTCACGTAGATCTCAATGTTAATAATAGATTGTTTTGTAACGAAGGACTTGTTTGTCACGAGTTAGTTCTTTAATTGATTGTCCTACCATCATTGATGTCATACTCTCATTAATAATCAAAAATATTTAAACATCCTTTTTTTAGTTGATTAATGAAAAAGACCTTTTACACTCAAATTCCTTTGATATTGTAAAACATTTTTTTTTAATTATTTATGCTTTTTTCTTCTTTTTTTCTTTTTTTAATTTGTCTTTATTCTCAAATTTTATCCAAAAAACTATATCAATATATAATGTGTATAAAACAATCCATTTTCAATCACATTAGTTTTTTTAGTTTTTCGTTTTTTTAATACATATAAAAATACAGATATTTGTCACATATATATGCGAACAAATACACATACTTTTCAAATATATACTAATACACATACTCTTCAAATATATGCATATTTGAAAAGTACATGTATTTTTTGTGTGTAAGTTTTATATCTGTAGGAAATTGTGTATATATATATGTGAAAATTATGTATATCTATATTTATATGTATTAAAAATACTTTAAAAAACAATGTGATTGAAAATGGCTTCTTTTGCACACATTATAGCAATATATTCATGTATTCTTTGACGAATGAGAATAAAGACCAATTGCAAAAAAAAGAAAAAGAAGAAATAATTTGTTTTGAATTTTGAATTTTAATTTTATTAAAACAAATATCAAAATAAATTGAGACTGAAAGAACTTTTTCATTAATCATTAAAAAAAGGTAAAAATGTATTGATCATTAATGAAGATATGACCCAAATGAGGTCGACGATCTTATTCATAAGTGAGGGTGGGACAATCAACCAATGAGAAGCTTTCAACGTCATTATAAAAATATCGAATTTGTTGTCAACCCCCGTTCTTAAATGACTGAATCGTTACTACATTGGTTCTTTGCCGATTTGTCACACTTGTATTTATATTCTCTGCAACAAAGAAAGACTGACTTCCTATTCCTACTCTTAATAGAGGAAGTCCTTCTACAATTAATGGGGACTCATTAGCTGTTCTTAAATTTTTCATCACATAGTTCAGACTCCTGTCGAAGTGCTTTAAAAACACTATTTATTACTGATATCTCTGCTCCCCTATCCAGTAGTAGTAGTTATATAATTATTTTCCTAACTTCTAATCGAAACAGAGTTTGACGTGCCCATGTTATCGATTATGTGCCCTTGTTCGATTCATTGCATGAATGGAGATTCCCTGATTTCCCTGGATATGCTTCTTGTAGAATCTCTGTATGTTGCCCACCACAACAAGATAGTAACACCTAATTAATCCCCTACTCTCTACTTGGTTCCCTCTTTTACATCTGTCTCCATATCGTAGGGAACGAGCTGGACTCATAGCCTCAACTAGCATCTGCCGTTTCGTGTGAAAAACGTATATGGGATAGTTTTCATATTCCTTGCTTCCATTTGTAATAGGGCTTTCTGATAAGCCACTTGGAGTTCCTGTGGCTCGTGTCCCATCACAACCATCTTCACTCTCCTTTGAGACCCTCTCGACAGAATCACAGTGCGTGTTTTCTGACCAGTCTGCTTCTCTTCTCTATCCCACTATAAGCGCCTTATTCTATTCTAATTATCTTGTTCATATAGTCATGTACCTCTTCTAACCTACCCTGTCTCACATTTGCTAATCCAACTTTGTTAGCGTTTGTGACAATTCCATAGTAGTATTCTGGGGACCTTTTCAATTCTATCCATTTTAAACTTTCATTGTTTAATATGAGTTTAGTTATGAACTGTTTGGCCAGGCCCCATGTGGTTAAGAGAGCTATCTGACATTTTTCATCATCCACTCCTCCTGTTACCCTAAAATACTTCTCTACATCGTCTATCCACCTCCTGTAGCCACTGTCTTTTCTATTTTCCAACAGCATTGTTTTCCTTAGAAGATATTCCACTCTTCTCAATCTTCTTACTGACCACACTGCCTTTTTCAATTCTCTACATCATCCATCCACCTCCTGTAGCCACCGTCTTGTCTATTTGAAAATACCTGCTACTCCATCATAAATATAGCAAATGCTACTGATGAAAGAACAAGATAATAATACAACTTACAATCAATTTTTGTTAAGATGGAGAGTGTGGACTGCGATATTGATTTGTTTTTTTTATAAAAATATAAATAATTTTATTTTCTATTTCTCATACTGCGTGTGTGCTTAGCTACAGCTGGAGAGTGTGAATTGGTAGATGGAGCAACGTTTGTATTCTTCTGACTGTAGGCCTCTCATTTTTTCCTTTTTCGTTGGGCTTTATATATGACATCCTTTTTGCAAGTGAATTCACCTTCACCACTTGCATGTGCGTCAAATAGTTGTGCTTTCTCTAGTAACGATATCAATTCTAACAACCTTACTTAATCGTCTAGTGCATTTACTACCAGCTGTCACACATTCGTTTGTGTGTGTGTAGCTTCAACACATGATACCAAGGAATTAACTTCTGGTCTCTTTTACTTTCCAAGTCATGTTAGACCACGGTGACATCATTAAAATACTCTCATAAGTGGCAACGTTAATAAACATAATGTTCACATTTGGGGCAAAGAAGATCCTCATGGCACAGTTGAACACGAGAGAGGCTCACCAAAAGTTAATGTGTTTTCTGCAATATCCAAGAAAGCAGAGTCACAGGCACAACGAATCGTTAATCGCAATTAAAATCAACCCTCTGAATAGCGTTTAGGGATACTACTATAATTTTCACTTTCTGTAGTAAAAGGACAAGAAAAAAAAATAAAAAATGTTCCAAAACGTTTCACTTTCTGTAGTAAAAGGACAAGAAAGAAATAAAGGGTGTTCCAAAACGTTTGACCCCATTTCGTAGGCCAATAATTTTGACAATTTTTTTGGAATGACCTCAAATTTTCACAGCTTGTGTACAAACGTTTCAAGTTTTTGTGTGCAATATGAAGCCAGTATCTAAACTTCAATTCTCACAATAATGTAGTCCGTTTTCTATAACTCTGAACAAAAGCGCCATGTCATTCACTAACAGTAAGGTTAGAAAAACATTGAAAAACTGGAATATGTTTATCAAAATCAGTTATGGCAAAAAATATATGGATGGAGAATAGGGTAAAGTAAAAATTAGTTATGGCAGAATATATATGGGATGAAGTAAAATTATAGAGAAGAACAATGAAGCGTAAGATATCTTAAAGAAACAGCACATAATCTGGGTGATGATCAACTACTAAGCCTACCTAATATATAATGCGATAGAGGAAGCATTAATAGTAAATAATATACATATAGTAATATGTAGTAAAAGATGTCTATATATAAATACATATATGATATGTAGTAATAAATAATGATAATATCTAGAAACTAAATTGTTCCTTATATTCATACTAGGATTGCTTGCTAGAACCGGTGGTGCTGTGGTTATAGTACTTGGTAAAATTTAGTCGTAAGTTACATACTTCTGAGTATTGAAGTTTCAATCATCAGTGAGATTTAAAATAGAATTAAAAATTACTTAGGAATTTTATTCAATCATTGCTAAGAATACGAGAGCATGCTACTCTCAAATACTAAATAAAGGGTTCCATTCAGAATTCTGCACAGATTTCTGAGTTCTAGGGAAAGTTTCCAAAGTTCGAGAAAATACATCTGAGTAAGATCGGAGGTAACATAGAAACGTGAAAATGACACCCAAGATGAGAACATTATTCTTAAGAATGAAAATAATATGAATAATAAATCCTCATCTCTAAAATAAAAAACGTAATTATTTTAAGTTAAATACGAAAATATAAAAATATTAACTTTGTTAACAAACCAGTATTGAATAACACTATACTGATTTTTTTTTAATTACATTAATAACAGATTTTTCAGATATTTTTTAATAAAAATCAACATAATAAGTTGAATTTTTCAACATGAAATTTACAGTATTCTGAAGAATCCAAATAATATGAATAACGTAAAGATTTTTAGTTAAATATTTGGAAATAAAAGTTAAATAATCAGTATTGCATAAAACTCTACTCATTTTTTTATTTGATTAATAATAGATGTTTTGGATATTTTTAATAAAATCAACATGAGACATTTAAGTTAATCACATGAAATATAATTTTCCCAATTTATTTTATATTTTCAGAATTTGAAGCAATGGTAAATTCATATGTAACTTACATACTCTTGAACGTTGAAGTTTCAATCCTCAGTGAGATTGGAAACAGAATTTTTAATAAAACTTTTTACCCAGTCATCACTTCCAACTGGAAAGCCACTCTAAAATTCTGTACAGATTTCTGCATTCAATAGAGAAAGGTCACCAAGATCGACAAATAAAGATCGGAAGTAACATAGAAACGTGAAAATGACACCCAAGATGAGAACATTATTCTGAAGAATGAAAATATGAATAATAAATCCTCATCTCTAAAATAAAAAACGTAATTATTTTAAGTTAAATACTAAAATATAAAAACATTAACTTTGTTAACAAACCAGTATTGAATATCAATATACTGATTTTTTTAATTACATTAATAAAAGATTTTTCAGATATTTTTTAATAAAAATCAACATAATAAGTTGAATTTTACACGATGAAATTTATTTTTTCAAATTTATTTTATACCTTCAGAATTTGCAACAATGAAAAGAAATTCATTAATGGATAAGAGTCACCTTTCTGCATTGTTGATTTAAAAATCGTTAAAATAATTGTGAGTTTCTTCATATAAATTTTCCAACATTGAAATTTATTAGCGTGTCTATCATCAAAAACTTCATTGCATTTTTACTTTTTTCTAGAATAATGCAAGCTAACATGAGAGCCAAACAACATTCTTGTGAAATTTGTGGTTTTTGTTTTGCAAGGAAGTCAGATTTGTTGCGTCATATGCTAACACATACGGGAGAGAAACCACATTCTTGCGAAATATGCGATTCTTCTTTTGCACAGAAGTCAACGTTGTTGCATCATATGAAAACACATACGGGAGAAAAACCATATTCTTGTGAAATATGTGGTTCTTCTTTTTCATGGAAGTCAAGTTTGGTAAATCATATTAAAACACATACAGGAGAAAAACCACATTCTTGTGAAGTATGTGGTTCTTCTTTTGCACAGAAGTCAAATTTGTTGAATCATATGAAAACACATACGGGAGACAAACCACATTTTTGTGAAGTATGTGGTTCTTCTTTTGCCTCGAAGTCAACATTGTTAAGCCATATGAACACACATACAGGAGACAAACCACATTCTTGTGAAGTATGTGGTTCTTCATTTGCATGGAAGTCAAATTTGTTGGATCATATGAAAACACATACAGGAGAGAAACCACATTCTTGTAAAGTATGCAATTCTTATTTTGCCTTGAAGTCAAATTTGTTGTGTCATATGAAAACACATACGGGAGAAAAACCACATAATTGTGAAGTGTGTGGTTCTTCTTTTGCATCCAAGTCAAACTTGTCCAGTCACATGAAAACACATACAGGAGACAAACCACATTCTTGTGAAGTATGTGGTTCTTCTTTTGGATGGAAATCAACTTTGTTGATGCATATGAAAAAACATACAGGAGATAAACCACATTGTTGTGAAGTATGTGGTGTTTCTTTTGCAGTGAAGTCCCGTTTGTTGAGTCATATGAAAACACATACGGGAGAGAAAACGCATAATTGTGAAATATGTGGTTCTTCTTTTGCCTTGAAGTCAAATTTGTCGAGACACATGAAAACACATACAGGAGACAAACCATATTCTTGTGAAGTATGTGGTATTTCTTTTGCCTTGAAGGCAACTTTATTGAGTCATATGAGAACACATACAGGAGAGAAACCATATTCTTGTGGAGTATGTGGTGTTTTCTTTGCACGGAAGTCAAATATGTCGAGTCATATGAAAACACATACTGGAGAGAAACCACATACTTGTGAAGTATGTGGTTCTTCTTTTGCATGGAAGTCACATTTGTTGTATCATATGCAAACCCATATTGGAGACTAACTCAGTGTGTGAGTGATAAAGAACTTAAATGGAACATTCGAATATTTATGTATCTCATATAGAGTTCAAGTGGTAGGCCCAGGTTGTTGGCCCCTTGATTTCTGAGAACTTCGACTGAAGTAAAATACATCAAAAGAGAGAAACCACATTCTTGTGAAGTATGTGGTTCTTCTTTTGTATGGAAGTAAAGTTTGTTGAATCATATGAACATGCATCCGGAACGTCCCTAATGATGAGACAAATTGCACTTAACGACATGAAAAAAATGAAATCTTAAGATATTCATAATTCCAGTCATTAAAGGAAAAACTGGGCTAATGAAAAAGAATTTCAAAAACTATCTAGGTAATATACCCGGTGAATCAAGTGCAAGATTCGAAAAAGCGGTCAAAAAATAACATTTATTTGTTGTATATTTTATCAGTTGCTGTAAAATTACATTACAGTATTTGTTGGTGTTTTAAAGATGATTTAAACGCGATTTAATTTCAAATAATAAGGTTTTACGAATCCTAATAATTCAAGATGGAAAAAACTGACTAACCTCCCCCTTGTTCGTTGAGAACAGCCTAGTTTTCAAATTTTAGTTGCGCACAATTTGGTGGGAGGAGTCTGCCTCGTTTTCAGCTTTTCTTACGCACATGTCTGCAGACATTTTTGAGTATACATTTTTTGTTTGCATGTTTAAGAAGTTCCGTCCTCCTGAGGAAAGAATTAATATTCATCCACTGTCCCCCGTCAATGTAAACAAGTTTTGTGAAATATTAAACTGGTCTTTTGCTCACGTAGTTTTCGCCATAGAAGTAAGTTGCAGAGTAACTTTTTTAGCCACTGGTAAAATTTATTTGTTGTATATTTTAGTTTTCGAATGTGTATAGTAATACAAACCCAATAAATAAACTTTAAAATATCAATTATTGAATGGATTTTATTGTTTCCTTTTCTTTCAAGACTCAGTTTTATTTTTATTGATATATGTGTCCAGTGACACCGATATGATGACGAAAATCGCAAATTATGGTCTTTTTAAAAGTGAATTGCTCCAAAAAATACAAAGTTTTAGAAATATTTTGTGTGGTAATTTCTCATGTTATTTTTTCAACTTTCTTTAAATTATTTTTTTCCAATTTCAAAATCGACTTACAATTTAAAGTTTTAAGAACTAAAAAAACAACACATACATTTTTGTTTGCTTTTTTTATATAAAAATAAAACATGGTGGATGTTAACAATTAAAAATGGTGGTAAAATTTTACATTAAGGCCCGTCTCACGTTCGTATAGAAAAATATTTTTCTTTGTAGATTTCTTTGTGCTTTAAACGAATATGAAAACCGTTTCTGTTGGAAATTTACCATTTGCATGGTATTAACCCCTGAATCCCGGGACTATTTTCAGGCATTTCACAGCTTGCATTTATGCTTCATGTGGGCGCATAAATGAAAGCTGTAACATGGCTATTTACACATGCAATCGAATGCAAAACTGCCTTGTCACATAGCGTAGTTATCTCTTGCAGACAATTTAAAATTAGCTGAAAAAGAAAAGCATATGATTTGGGGATTTTTTATTCAGAACATAATTTTATTTTATTTTTTTCAGTAGTGGTCCACCATTTAGTGAGTGTACCCGTGGCCTTGAAAGGAATGGTATGCACCCCATCTCCCACCGGTCACTCACTATAGTCGACCCAACATGAACGTATATTAATATAATTGAGAGGAGAATCCCTCTATCCCTCTTTTCACTGAAAGAACCAACAAGTGGAATAACATTTTTTTTTTTGCTAATTCTCTCCATTCCACTAAACAGCTAAATCTGGGATAGGGGACGGCCTTTATTATATTTACTATGTACAACCTACGTATCATCTATTTCTACAATGATATTAGAGCCACCGATTGCTTACTGTTTCGGAAACCAAAAATCGGTGACCTCACTGTTCAAAGACCACTAGTCAATGGACGTTGTGGTGGATATCTGTAAGCACTTTACCATTGTAACAGGGTCCCAGTGCTTACTAAGCCGATGATAGACGTGCAGCATTATTTTCCATGGAGAAATTCGACAATCCTGAAGGAATGTTCCTTTGAAGTCGCGGTATTATTTTACTTGAAGGCATATAGAAAAATACATTTTTTATGTATATATCTTCGTGCTTTAAACGAATATGAAAACCGTTTTTGTCGGAAATTTACTGTTTGCATGGTATTAACTGCTGAATCCTGGGGCTGTTTTCGGCCATTTCACAGCTTGCGTTTACACTATGCACGAGCGCAGTAGCATACACAAAGGCTGTTAAATAGGCATTGGTGCATGCACTCTCATACCAAACTGCCTTGTTATATAGCGTAGTAATCTTAGGCGGACAATTTAAAATCAAATGAAAAAGTAAAGCACTTAATTTTTTATTTTTTTCAGCGACGGACAAAACATACAAAAATACATTATAGCACTCTTCAGGAGGGGGGGGTAATATCGGAATAGTTTAACATTTCATATAAATTCTGTTTTGTGAAATGTTAAACAATGTTATAAATTAAAAGATAGAATGATTTTTAAAAATGTCAAAATGATTCACTTACATTAATTATATTTGTTGTGTGCTTTCAAAGAATTTAACTATTTCCGTCACAATTTAACCCTCCCTCCATCTCATAGCAATATATACGCGGAAGAATCCGTTTTTCAAGGTAACGAACTGAAAGAGAAAAAGAATGTATAGTTATGAGGGAAGGGCCTCACTCATAAGGGGAAGATAACAAGGCACGATAGTTAATCTCGATAAGCGACGTACGTGTGTACCTGTATTGGGTCTCCCATTACAGTGCTTTTCTCTCTCCTTCCTGGAGAGCTCGGGTAAAGGGTACATAACTCGGTATTATGTTTACATGTTATTTTATTTCATTTTTTTACTTATTATTTATTTTTATCCAAGCTGGAAGTCCTTAAATTTAGACGGTAATCGTCTGTTACGGATAGTTCTAGACCTAGCTTCAGATCTTTCGTTCTGTATTATATCTATCACTTTTTGAGTACCTGGTGTGGAAGGTGGCGTTAGTGTTTTTTGTATTTGAGGGTGCTGTTTGGCTCTCTGGGTGGACTGGGTTTGGTATTATAGGTGATTGTGGGGAATGCGTCCTGATTCTGTTGTTTGGCAGGTCATCTGGTAGGGTGTCATCATAAGTCAGGTTGCGGCTATCTGTGCTTATTTTGCGAAGGTAAATGCGGTTTCGGAGTGTGGTTATCCTGCTGCCATCAACTAATATGCGGTATTGTCTGTGGGGGAGAGTTTCAACAATCGTGCTAGTGTTGTTTGTGTCCATGTTGGTTTTGAATTGACACGTTTCCCGATTCTTATTGGGTTGAGTTGTTGCCTGTTTTCAGTGTGTGTTGTGTTGTTGAGTAACCGCTGGTTAATGGCCCTCTCGTGCATGTTGGTGAGTTCCAACCATTCACTGTGAAATTTTGTGAGGTTTGGTAAATGGCCATTCAGGGGGCGAGCGAATAGAAGTTCTGATGGTGACGCACCTATGTCAGGTGGTGGTGTGCTGCGATGGAGTAGCAGGACTTTTGCCACTTCGTCCATATCCAATGAACCATTGGGGCTAATATTTGTTGTTAATATCCTCTTCATGTGCTTGACAGCTGCCTCGGCTTTGCCATTGCTTTGTGGATAATATGCCGACGAGACTCGAAGGGATACGCCCCATGTTTTGAGAAATATCCTCCACTCATCAGAGTTGTATGGGGGTCCACCGTCACAAGCAATTTCCTCCAGCACACCATAATTCACGAAATATCTGCGTAAGATGTTGCATACTGTGGAGATCCTGGCATCTTGTTGCATTGAGGATACCTCTGTCCAACCTGAATATCTGTCAGCATGGATCATATATTTCCGCCCAACCATGTTTAAAATATTTGTTACTGTCGACTAGAAAGGGTAGTCTGGGTGGACAGGTTTTATTGCGGGTTCTTTATGGTTTGATGGGGCACTTTCGTTACAGCGCTTGCACTGATTGCGTTTCCTGCAACTGTGCTCACATACCAGACCAAAAAAAAACGTTGCTTGGCATTGCTTCTTATACTGTTGACCCTTTGTGGCCAACACGAAGTTGGTCAATGAGTTCACGACGTAGGCTTTTTGGAATTAATATGTGGTCTTCCTTGAATACTAGAGACTGAACCGTGTATAGGTCGCTTCGCATATTCCAGAATTCTCTAACATTTGGCTGTAGAAGAGCCTTGTGTTCAGGGAATCTCTTTTCTATTGTTTCCACGAGGTTCAGGTATTGGGGATCCATCGTGGCTTCTTGCTGTATGCGTGCCATCTTGATAGGACATGTTTCTTGGTTGTATCGGGATTCTAATCCAGTTTGCAACGCTTCTTCCATGCTGCCTGATTCAGCAGCTGCGACTTTGGTGGTAGGTGTAGGGATATGGGACATGGTATTTGCTCCACCGTTGGCGTTGCCTGGTATTGATATGGCCCTGAACTGGTACATCAGGGTCTGCTCCCTGATATCTTAAATCCTGGGATTTTTTATTTCGTCCAAGCTACGATCATTGAATATAGGCACAACAAGGGGTTTGTTGTCAATAGCACATATCAGGTGTGGGCAGCCTAAAACAAACATTTTGCAGCTTTCCAATCCAAACTTTATAACTAAATCTTCCCCTTCAATTGGTGCATACCGATTTCAGCAGGTCTAGCGAATCGGAAGCCAGCATATACAACTTTCCAGTGTTCTGGCCCACAACGGTGGTCCATTGTGGATGGGTATGCACAATGTTTTTGGAGTAGGGTAAATCCTATTTCTGCTCGACTCCAGTCTGTAGTCAGATATGTTGGACGATTTATTTCAAATGTTCGAACGCCATCCTGGGTGCTCTCTAAAATTGTTTCCTTGGATTGCTGGAAGAATTGTTCCAATGTCTCTTCCCAGTAAAACCTGCTGTAATGTTTCATTAGTTTTCTGAAGGGCGACATGATGGGTGCTTTGGCACACACATATGAAACTTGGTTCATCAGACAAAAGAAAGATCTAACTCATGTAATGTTTGTCGGTGATGGGAAGTTTTTGATGCCCTCAAGTAATTTCTGAGATGGTTTGTACTCTGTTTGGCTGATGTCAAAGCCAGCAAACTCTACATTGTCTTATGCAAATTGGAAATTTTCTGGGTTAAATACTATTCCATTTTCAGAACATAGCATGATGTATCTAATGGTGTGCCAAAAGGATAGTGCCATATCATCATCCCACAAGATAGAGTCGTCCACACAGTGAGCCACACGAGGAAAACCTTCTGTAATGGTGTCGAATCTGCCCCATTCTGTTATGAAAGTGTTGACATCCCGGGTTTCCACAGCCAGAGGTTTCTTTTTTCCTGGGGGTATCGTGTTAACAAGACTGAATAGAGAGGGTGTATAGTGTGTTTCTCGTCTTATCGCTGAATTTTAATTTTGGAGGTCGACCGTTCTACGTGGGCTTCCGTTTTTTTTTGGGGGGGGAGCACTGTGATCATTCTCGAACACCATGTCGTTGGTGTCCCTGCTGGCACTGGTTCAATGATGTTCAGTGCTACATCTGCATCAAGTTGGGATTTCTCAGCCTCTTTCCAGTGGTGGGGGACAGGGATTAGTTTGTGAACAGCCTTAGGTTTTTTGGTTGTCGGGAAATGTGATAGTAAGCGGTTCTCCGGTCATGGTCTTCAATTTCCGGTGTGTAGATATATTAAATGCACTGCTGGCAAAGTGACATTTGATCCAGCTTTCTATCTCTCCTCTATATTCAGATATAGCGGGAAATGGCAGCTTGTCTGGTAGTGGTGGGCATGATGATCTGTATGGGCATCTGCAAGGCGCTAACACTTGGTCAGTTGGTTTGGAGTCCATCTTCGTTGTGGCTACCAGACTACTACGTTTTGCTGGAAAGTCGTCATTGATAATTTTTAGTTTTTTCAGGACCGTCTGTGATATATGTAGCCCCTTAACCCTTGGGTTGATGTATATCAGCTCCGAACATGCTGCCTAACCGAGTGACATTGTGCCAATTAAGGCCCCCATGATGGACAGGTTGTCATCATTAACGGCACGTAACTGGTGCCTAGTGTGCAGCAGATGTTCAGAAGTGCACCCAAGATTGTTTAATAAATCTGCACCAGCTGTACTTGTCTGAGATCCCCTGTCTGCCAAAGCAGGCAATCGGACGGGTTGGTGTTTCATATTTGTATGTCTGAATCGTCCGAGGTGTTGATGATTGCAATATTGAAAAATGGAGGTCGCTCTGGTCGGCCTGGTGTGAACTTATTGTTGGTCCATGCACCATGCGGGATTCCCTCTTCTTCCTCTAGTCATTCAGGTTGCACAGTCATTTTCGATATGAATGAAGAATCTTCATCCTCGTTGTCATTTGGGTAGTCTCCCATTATGGCATTTGACGATGCTGTGCTGTGGCACGTAGTTGAGAAGTGGGTCTCTTTGCCACGTTTGTGGCATGATTTGCCCTAAGCGGGGCATTGTCTTCGTCCTTTTGGGTGTGTCTTGTGTCCACAACCTTTGCATTTGCCATCGTTATGTCTCGTCTGAATTGGTGGTAGAAATTTTTTGATGCCACAGATTTAAATTGGGCCACTTGTGTGATTTCTGCTGGCCGGAAGTGATTTGATGCACTGGCGGTATATTTCAGAGTCAAGAGGCGTCTACTTAAATCATTCAGAGTTGGCAGGGACGTAATCTCTGGTAAAATTTTGCTCTGGTGGGAGATGTCCCTTAATCTGGCAATGATTTGAGATTTGATCATGTCCTCAGAAAATGACATTGCACATTGCTGGTTGCCACAATTGAAAGCGCAGAGCATCGCTTGTGATTTCAACTGGGAAATAAAGAACGGGATAGTCTCCCCATCACTATGCTTCATTACAAAGAATTGCTGACGGTATACCTCAGGATGGACGGTTTTCACTGCGACGGATTTAATATATTCTAGCAGTTGTTCCTCTTATTCAGGGCATCCGGACCAACGAAGTTGGGTAAAATCCATTGAAAGCGGTCGGTGGTTCTATGAGAAAATAAAACTGTGTACGCTTTCAATGGATTTTACCCGAACTTGAACAACATTTTGTTTACAGATGAACTGGATACAACTTGTAGCTCATTTCGGATTTCTGTGGGGTCGGAAAGTTATTGCATTTGTAACATGAAAGAAAGTGGGTTGATTTCTGTGTGTTTTGATGAAGCTTCGTTTGTGTTAGACATATTTGTTTGTTTAACTAGAATGTCAAAGTGTATAGAATATGTATAGTGACTGGATATTAAATAAGTGGATATTAAAAACAAAAACAAACAAAAAAAACAAAGAAAGAAACAAATAAAGTTTACCACTAGGTGTGTCAGAAATTTCGTGAAAAATATTGAATAATTCCACCCCATCTTTCCAAGCTTATAACTCCTCGAAAAATGTAATTCAAGGTCTATTTTTTTTTCAATTAAAGGAGCAAGGACCAAGGTTTCATTAAAAAAAAAAAAAACAACAAAAAAACGTTTTAAACTTTGGACTTTACAGGTAAATTTCTAAAAAAACACTACTTTTTTTGTTTTAAATTTGAATATATTATTTATTGACCTTTTCTCTTCAATTTGTGATATATAAAACTTTGGTGAGTAAATTAATTATTTACTTTTTAATAGACACTTGAATATGGGAGGGGCGTGAATTAAAAAAAACGTTTATCTAAAATATTATATTCAGTTTAATGGAAAGAGCATAAAATTTCACATTGACCCTCAAAATATCGTAAAAATAGAATCAATAGAAAAATTTTGATAGATTTTTAAAGTTTAAAAATTGAAAAATATTGAGTTCGTAAAATTCATTACTGTTTTTTAAAAAATAAAAAAGAATATTTCTATTACTTTTAAAACAACTTTAATAGTGTATTTTGGAAGTATAATCCATAAAGAAAATAAACAACCCACTTTTAAAAGAGAAATTACGAGATTTTTATATTTTATTCGCAGTTTCGTGTTAGGGGTGTCAAAAATTCCTAGAAAAATTCTGATATACCTAGTTTACCACGTGGTAAGGGTACGTCCTTTATCGTTCGTACGTATTTTCAGGTTTCTTATTTAGGTTGGGTCGTTGTATTTTCCTTTCTTTCTTATTTTGTTGTTTTTACAGTGCTTTTTCTCTCTCCTTCCTGGAGAGCTCGGGTTAAGGGTTGTGGGAACATGCAACCGGATGCTAACGTCTCCAGCATAAAAGACAAAATAAAAAATCTTCGTTTGCACATGGCTCCACGCATCGCTTCCGTTTGGAAAAAGAAAAATAAGAAACCATAAAAAGAATTATGAACCAATGGCAGAGCTCCCCGCCGAAAATAAAGGCCCAAATTATCACAGCCGCTGGGAGCCGGTTTACGACTATAAAAGGAGGGGACCAGAAAGAAAAAGGAAGATAGATTCGCCTAGCTGCGTCAGTGAACGCACGGACAGTCTTCCACCCGACCTAAAGAAATGAAGTAGAAAAAGAAAAGAAAAGGAGAGATTCGCCTAGCTGCGTCAGTGAACGCACGGACAGTCTTCCACCCGACCTAAAGAAATGAAGAAGAAAAAGAAAAGAAAAGGAGAGATTCGCCTAGCTGCGTCAGTGAACGCACAGACATTCTTCCACCCGACCTAAAGAGATGAAGAAGAAGAAGAAGAAATAAGGCACCAGTGAACTGAAGCCAACTCCGCTCTCACGTTATAAGCCGAGACGCCTTCAACTCTAACAATGCCTATCTTACACAAACCAAAGAAGAAAAAGAAGAAAAACACAGGAGGCAAAAACGCCGCGCTGCTAGCTTGATAAATGTAGTCGTCGCTCTCCAGTTAAAAGCCTGACACATATCACCGAAGTAGCACGACTGGCCGCCACTTACCACCCCCCGTCGTCTGAAAAGATAAGTACGCTTTGTTTAATTATAATACCCTACAAAAGTCACTCCTGATCAATGCATACACAAGCTGGACTACTATTCTCAATTTTCCTACAACAATTATTTCTCTTCCCACGCGCGAACAAACAATAGTGACCCGAACTTCAGATGAAAACACATTTCCCTTCTTGCAACAACACCAGTCCTGCAACGAACATTGGCCACATACGCGCGGACATATTGTAACTAAAACGTTCATTTCTTTTAACAGCAAATAAACAACGTTTATCTTATCCATTAATTGTGTCTTTGTTTCCTTCAATTCCCATTCGTTTCATTATTATTTTGTAACGGGATTGGGGTATTTATATATCCTAGTCCCCTACAAAAATGGTGACCCCGCCCCTTTATTTAAATGAGATGGATGAGGTTGAACGAAGCATGCATACACACCTACAAACATTCTAGGAACACTTTACCTCTTCTAAATGAAACTATCCAAAAAAAAAAAAAAAAAAAAAAAAAAAAACCTCCTCAACCTCCTCAACCTCCAAAAAAAAAAAAAAAAAAAAAAAACCCTCCGAGTCATAAATGGTGAACCAACCAACGAACTAACCCACCAACGAACCAACAAACAAACCAACCAACCAACCAACCAACCAACCAACCCACCAACGAACCAACCAACGAACCAACCCACCAACGAACCAACGAACCAACCAACCAACCAACAAACCAACGAACCAACCAACAAACCAACCCAACCAACCAACGAACCAACCAACCAACCAACCAACCAACCAATCCACCAAAATCCTCTCGGGCACTCTCGGAATAGCTCCGCTATTTCGGGTGGCGATGTGTGTGGGAACATGCAACCGGATGCTAACGTCTCCAGCATAAAAGACAAAATAAAAAATCTTCGTTTGCACATGGCTCCACGCATCGCTTCCGTTTGGAAAAAGAAAAATAAGAAACCATAAAAAGAATTATGAACCAATGGCAGAGCTCCCCGCCGAAAATAAAGGCCCAAATTATCACAGCCGCTGGGAGCCGGTTTACGACTATAAAAGGAGGGGACCAGAAAGAAAAAGGAAGATAGATTCGCCTAGCTGCGTCAGTGAACGCACGGACAGTCTTCCACCCGACCTAAAGAAATGAAGTAGAAAAAGAAAAGAAAAGGAGAGATTCGCCTAGCTGCGTCAGTGAACGCACGGACAGTCTTCCACCCGACCTAAAGAAATGAAGAAGAAAAAGAAAAGAAAAGGAGAGATTCGCCTAGCTGCGTCAGTGAACGCACAGACATTCTTCCACCCGACCTAAAGAGATGAAGAAGAAGAAGAAGAAATAAGGCACCAGTGAACTGAAGCCAACTCCGCTCTCACGTTATAAGCCGAGACGCCTTCAACTCTAACAATGCCTATCTTACACAAACCAAAGAAGAAAAAGAAGAAAAACACAGGAGGCAAAAACGCCGCGCTGCTAGCTTGATAAATGTAGTCGTCGCTCTCCAGTTAAAAGCCTGACACATATCACCGAAGTAGCACGACTGGCCGCCACTTACCACCCCCCGTCGTCTGAAAAGATAAGTACGCTTTGTTTAATTATAATACCCTACAAAAGTCACTCCTGATCAATGCATACACAAGCTGGACTACTATTCTCAATTTTCCTACAACAATTATTTCTCTTCCCACGCGCGAACAAACAATAGTGACCCGAACTTCAGATGAAAACACATTTCCCTTCTTGCAACAACACCAGTCCTGCAACGAACATAGGCCACATACGCGCGGACATATTGTAACTAAAACGTTCATTTCTTTTAACAGCAAATAAACAACGTTTATCTTATCCATTAACTGAGCCTTTGTTTCCTTCAATTCCTCATTCGTTTCATTATTCTCTTGTAACGGGATTGGGGTATTTATATATCCTAGTCCCCTACAGGGTACATAACTCGGTATTATGTTTACAACATCAAGTTCCGCTTTTTGATACAACTTAGAGACGAGATTTGTCGTGGAGGCCGGTAAGAAACCTGTCAATATTACCATTTACTTTATTAATGATCTTTGAAATAGTGCCAGAAAACTCGTATTTATTTTTCAAGGGTATTTTGTATCAGGTAATATTGACAGGTTTCTTCGTAAACGAAAAGAAACTTCTTCCGTTTTTTTCAATTATTTTTTCTGTATCTTCATTTGGAGGGGAGCAAAGATAGCACCATTTATTGGTTTTGGAGGTCCACCAAAATAAAAACAAATAAAGCTGTTTAGTTTCATTTGAATGATAAGTCACTGAGAATAAATAAATAAATTAAATGGGATAAAGGTGCAGTATCTTCCACCCTAAAAAAAAATATTTAAAATTTTTAATTAATGTTTTTGGTTGCACTGAAAATGAAAATAACGTTTTAAATTCCAGGAAACAAATAGTTTCTAAGGTATGAAGAAATTATAGTTTAAAAAAGTGGCGGATCATTTTTCTATAATCATTTAACGTACAATGAGTACCCACTTTATGGCCACCTTTTTTGGGAGGTAAGGGGGGGTCTGGTAATTTTTTTAGGGACGTATTTGGTAATTGTGACCTAGACCAACACAAAACCTATTTAAAAAAAAAAACAGACACTCATCAGACAATGAAACACACTATTCATACTTAAATTCTACTCTGCTGAAAACGAACATCGGCACTTGTAAAGCTTAATTAAGACATTAAAAAATGAAAATATCGAACAAAGGTTATATTGTACGTATCCGTTTTGGACTGAGGATCTCCAAAAAAATTTCACTTAATTTGATCGAGTAGTTTTTTTTTTTTTTTTTTTTTTTTTTTTTTTTTACAGCAGAAAAACATGTTTTTATGACAGCACGTTGAAGGTAGACACCTTTGAATTTTTTAAATTTTTGTTTGGATTTTTAGAAACGCCACAGGAGATAACTCAATTTAAAACGCCGACACTCCCTCCCCATATTTAACACGAGCTTTTATTCCTAAAAATCGAACCGTTTGCTCGGTAACATAACAAATTGTTTTTTCGATGTAAAAAACAAAAAACAACAACAACAAAAAACTACTTGATGAAATTAAGTGAATTTTTTCTGAGAACTTCATTCCATAACGGATGCGTACAATTTAAACTTTTTTCGATATTTTCATTTTTAATGAATTGATTAAACTGTACAAGTACTCGAAGATCTATTATAAATTTAATAAATGAGGAGACAACTCAGTTCGAACTATCGAGGCCTTATAATGGATAAAATCAAATTTTCACGCTACTGAAAAGATACTTTTCCGCATGTTTCATGTAATGTAATACGGCGGCCATAAGCGATTTTTGTGCCGAATAAAAGCATTAAAATACATTAACATACATAACTTATCCAGGTAGGTAGAAGAGTAACTCATCTTGCTATGTCACTTTTTGGTTTGCTGGCTTCTCTTAACAAAACTCCCCAAAACGTTGAATTATTTTAAATTATTTTGAATGCACCTAATATTTTTTTATTACAAAATATTTGTCTACTTTATTTTTTGTTGCGGTGAAAAGTGAAGATACAGAAGAAAATAATTAAAACTAATTTTTGCAGTATTTTTTTTTAATAAAGGTGGGGGGAGATGTCAATAATATATAAACAATATTGGTATTTTTAAAGTTGTTTTTGAAAACAACTTTTAAAAAAACAAAAAAAAACTTCTTTTTATATTGCTTTTAATTAAAATAAAAAAGGTTTTCGTAGGTTACAATTATGAAAAGTTCTATTCATATTTAAATGTCTTATATGTTCCGTGTTTTTTTTTTGTTTTTTTACACAATCAATACCTTTTTTGAATGAAGGTGCTAGTGCAGAGAGTGATCCGCGCTATTTTTTAAATCGTATTTCCAAGTTTAATTAAAGTTTTATGATATGTTTTTTATTCAATTGTAAGGTTAAAGTATAGAATATGTACAAAACACTCTCCCCTCCCCATATTAAGAATGGCTTTTTAAATATAACGTTATTATTTACGTCCGGATCGCTCTATGCACTAGTACCTTAATGATAAACAATACATAAATAGAAATAATAAATTATCAGACTTTTTAAAGTTTAAGTTTAAACAATATTTTTTAATTAAACATTGAATCGCGTGATTATTATTACATTACGTGAATAGTTATAAACGATACAAATTAATATTAAACACGCGTAATATCTTGCAATTTATTATTTCTCTATTTCAAATTTACATTTATTAATTATAAAACCTTCGGTACTTATGTATTTTTGTTACCGTTCTAAAAAAAAAGGTGCTTAAGATATCATGGAACGTTCTGGTTAAAATTAAAAAATGTTGTTTAAAAATAAAGAAGAAAGAAAGATATCGTGAAAAAAAGATCGTGAAACGTTTTAAAATAAATAAGTAAAAAGTTGGGCTTCTTTAAGTTGTTTTCAAAAACAACTTCTGAAATACCTATATTATTGACATAGTAACGTACCGGTGATTAGGGAAATTAGTTCCTTTTATGTGATGAAGGGTTCGAGATTATTTTTCCACCTAAACTCCAATCTTGCCAAATTAGTTTTTATTTTTCAAGGGATTTTTTGGTTTTACAAGGAATTTATGTAACTTCTTAATTTAGATGAATTTGTCAGTTTCTTCCAACGTGAAAACAGTTTTCATTATAACTTTTTTTCACGTGAAATTTTTTACATTTAATCTCTTTAATTAATTTTTTCTCGTATAGATTAACTTTAGATTAATCTTTTAAACACAATCAAGAAATAATCGGAAATCGATATAAAAATAAATAAATAAATAAAAATACGAAAAGGCGACTTTCAAAACTATCAGTTTTCGCTATAAATTGCACGTGCAACGAATTAGAGAATTAATAAAGATGAAACTTGTAATCTCTTCTCTCTCATGTAAATATTAAAATGTTAAATAAAATAACACTAATTTTATCCGTGATATTCACCAAATAGATCAGATCAGCCAGCTCTATTTCGAAATGATTTATTTCTTTTTTTTCCTCTTCAATTTCGCTTTCTGCGACCTTGCTCTTCCGTTCGTGATCTTGAATGTTAACTTGGGCTTTTAAAGTCAATCACATTTTAAAAATCGTTTCCTTTGTAAAATCAGATAAATTTAATCGAAAGCAGATTATAAAACAAAAACCTAAGTATTACTACATGGCGCACGTATGTGTATTTTTTATTTTCATCTTTTTTTTCATTTTTTCATCGGATTATTATCGAATGATCACGAATCTATCAGATTTTGTTTTCAATACTGACTTAAATGTAAATTGGGTTTGTATTACTGTACACATAGATTCGAAAAAGTTGTCAAAAAAACAAATATATAACAAATAAATATTATCAAAGGCAAGATAAGTTACTTTTCTACCAAACTGGATACATTTTTTTTTATTCAATGTAACATGTTTATTCATCAAATTTATTAAACATTTATTAAACATGCAGTGTTTACCGATGTATTGGAAAATTCAAAATGGCGCCCGACACTCTCTTTAACATGGTAAGTTTGGGAAAAGGTGTTATAAATAATAAACTAGACAAAATACTATTAAAAAACACCGAATATATGTCAACTTATGTCACGGTAACATATAATGAGCGAATTTCTAACAGTATTTATTTGTTATATATGTTTTTTTTTTACAACTTTTTCAAATCTATGTGTACAGTAATACAAACCCCAAAAAACTGTCAATACGTAATTCTTTATGTTATCATTGGTAGCCAATTCTGTATGCGTTTTCACGTACAGAATTGATAACATTTTTATTGATTTTTGTTCTTTAATTTCCCTGTGTCTTTATTGAAACATGAAATCAGAAAAAAAGCAAATAATCCTAAGGAAAATGTTGATTTATTGCTGAAAATTTTTCGCTGTCGATTGTTTTTATTTTAAACTGGCTTAAACTTTATCGATTACCATAAATAAATAAATAAATGATTTTATAAATGTAATTTTATATGTTTTTAACTGTTTCACATTTTGTTTTCACTAATGACTTAAACATAAAAAAGGTCAATTTCTAAAATCTTTCAAAATTACAAATATTCTTTAGAATGACGACTTTTATAGGTTTTCAAGGATGCTGAAAATGAATAAATATTTCAAAATTGGTACAGAGAATTCGTTTTCATCACATGAGGAAATTATTTTTTTCAAAAATGAGGATCACTTTTCTATATAAATTTAATGTAAAATGAGCACCCACTTTCTGGCCACATGATGATATTTGGGGAAGGGGCTGCCTTAAAGCCGTTTTGGTAAATTGTTACTTACTTTCAACATTAACAGTCATCTTTACCATGACGAATTCCATAGGTTTTCGGGGATGCTGTAAACGAATATCACATTTAAAATTGCCACAAACAAGTAGTTTTATGGATATTAAGCTAAATAATTCTTTATGTTATCAGTGGTGGCCACCATTCATAACATAATGATTTACATTGCTTAATCAGAAAACTTATTATTGTCTTGTTAACTAAATATTTTCTTTCCAAGAATAAGTTTCTTTTTTTCTTTTATTAAATGCATCTGATAATTTAAAATTAACATCGGTAGATGACACTCGATGACTTCAATGCTCGAGTTGATAAACAAGAAAAAATTTCTTTTGACTTTCTTATAATCTTTTCTTTCATAACTTCTTCCTAACGCTTCGCATGCTCTGACAAAATGGTTAACCGAAATCATCTTCCAAAGTGTCACGTATAGAACAAACCCTGAGAAAATAATATTTTTTAAAAAAAGAATATAGATCTTACCCAACCTAAACAATTCCCTCTCACTGGTTCTTCTTCCCCACTTCCAAATTCCAAGCCAACTCTTGGCCTTTCCAAATGGATCCTATTATTGTGGTTGACAACACAATTGATGCAAATGGAAGATAATTTGTGTCCAAAATATTTGCAGTTTTTGATGTCATGCTATGTGTCCCATTGATGTTGACTTCTCCATATTGGGATATCAGCTTGTTCTGTGGCTCAATCACTATCCAACTCATTGGACTTTCCTCAATCAACGTTTCCCACAGTTGTTCTTGTTCTCTATCAGTTTTTTCCTAACTTCCTGAATGTTATTCCTTACCAAACCTTCCACTGTATAACTTTCAACCTGAGGTTGTTCTCATGTAAACTGGCGAGATCTATGTGATCCAAGTGACTTTCCATAGAATCTTAAAATATGAAAACATCATCCAAATACAGTAATGCATAATCTTTCTGTCTCTCTAGAACTATGGACATTAATTCCTGGAAGACCACAGGATCATTTGCAAGGCCAAACCGCATCACATTAAAGTACCCAGACTTTAGATCTAATTTGCAAAGTATTTTGCTGATCCTAGCGATGCATATATTTCATCAATGACAGTTAACGCTCAAACATACTTTTTTGTAACTTTATTTAAAGTTGTAAAATCTATGAAAAATCTTTTATTAACATCCTTCCTTTCTAGTAACATTATCAGAAAACTCAATGGACTATTGGATCTTTCAATTACATCTGCTTACATCATTTCCTCGATTTCAGAATCTTTTTTTTAAATTACGTTTTCACCCTAAACAAGGCGCATTGCCACTTTGGTGTAGGAGGCTACTATCAGGGGCAGCAACTATGGGGTGGCTATGTTGAGATTTGGGCAGCAAGATGTCGGTTCACTTTACTTTGAACTTCTGCAGGTCAGTACAGTTGGGGAAGCAGGAACTTGGAATGGAATTCAAGAGTCTAGCGGTTCTGGGAAAGAAACTACTGGAGTAGAAAGATCTTTTACATCTAAGGATCTCTACTGTGTGGGGGTGGGATTAAGCTGCATGTCGGGTTTGGCGAGGGTGTCTACGTCGTGGGGGCACAAGTGTCTGCAGTTCGTCATAGCATTCACCATTAAAGTACTTGTAGAACAGGCAGAGGGATGCAACGTTTCGTCGATGGGACAGAGGCTGAAGCTTAGATGCCAGTTCAGGGCCTATCAGATTTGCGACTCTTTTTTTAACCTTGTCTGGGAGCGAGAGACTAGTAGCAGATGCACCAGCCCAAACGCACCAGCCCAAATGTGACAACAATACTCCATACATGGGCGAATGGTGGCCTTGTAGAGGTACAGGATACTTTCAGGTGTTAGTAGTTTTCTAGCACAGTATAATTTTTTTTTTGTTCTAGCAGTGTTCAATACGGACATCTCAGTATGGGTTTATGCATTCAAGTTTGTATACACATCTCCACCATATCGATTCTACCCAAGTCCTCATTCTCCATAACAAACCCTATTTTGCTTCAACAACGTATGAACTTCGGCATGGTAATCTTGGTAATGTTACCAGCCACATTAGACTCAGCAATTTGGCAGCCCTTCTCAATGTGACTTTTTGTTGGTGTTGTTCATTATGAGAAATGGAAACTTACGAGACCCTTCAATCTTTACCACTACATTAGTTACTGATACTCTGCTAAGATTGCTAATGAATCCACTATTTGTTCTATCTCATATTTTAATCCTTGACCATTTGTAAAACCCACACAAGCCATGCATGTATGCAGATGCTGTTGTTTTAACATAATTTCCTAAATGAACTATTTATGAAATATGAGCATCATCTTCCAGAGCTATATACTCATCAAATATTCTTATCGCTCCTAAATCTGAATACATCCTCACTGCTTTTTCTTGAGCCAGTAGTGATATAGTATCACATTTGTGTTGCAGCAGAGAAGTCTTGGTGGATAGACTGACCTGCTATCCCTATCTTACAATTAATAGGGACCCATTAGCTGTTCTTAAACTTTTTTCTCACATGGTTCAGGTAATTGTCTAAGTTCTTTAAAAAAATTGTTATTTATTACTGACACTTCTGAAACGGTAAATTCCTTAATATATTTTAATATGTAAACGGTATGTAAACTTCAATTGTCACAATCTATGTTATGTAAACAAAGTAATAGTCTGTGTCATACAACACAGAGCAAAACAATATGTACTAATAACAATATCAAAATTAGGTGGAATGTTTTAGAAAACAATCCACCAGAGAGCTAGACACAAGATATTATTCAAGAGTGATTCAACTTTACAGAAACATGTTGTGCATGTAAAGCTGCTTATTGAAAAATCATGACTTAGAGATTTCATGTAAATGTGGAAAATTATACAAATGTGAGCCATGTCAGAATATATATGGATGGAGAAAGAAAACCTATCTTTATTAGAATAGTGGGATAAAGTATTTAACATATGGAAACCATTAAGTATAAATAATATATATATATATATATATATATATGTATAGTAAATATTAGTAAGATGTGTCTATACATATATATATGTATAAAATTTAATTTTAAAATTAATTTTGGTTTTAATATTAAAATAACTTAACATAAATTGAAATTAGATTTTAAATCTAATTTAATTTAACTTTAAAGTTAATAAAATCATCACCATCCAATAGATATAAAAGAGGGGGGTTCACAAAACGAGAGTAAAACATGAACTCGTGATGAATATATATTTCTACTTCTGGTTATAAAATAGATGAGTATTGGTTGAAGAGAGCTTGAGTATCTAAAACGGTCCTAATTGTTGGGTTTGAAACCGACGGTACCAATGACTTGTGTCATCTAATAATTTTCAGTAAATAAAAAATATATATCAATACACTCTTTTTTTCGGATTGAGCACTCTGCTGGATTTCTTTTTCCAAAAAACTAATTATAATATGTAGTAATAAATAGTGATAACAAAATAGTTCCTAAAATTTATACTAGGATTGTCTGTTAGGACCCGTGGTGCTATGGTTAGAGTACTTGGTAAATTCAGTTGTAAGTTAAATACCACTGAAGATTGAGTAAGATTTAGAATAGTTTTTTAAGTTACTTAGAAATTTTACCCAGTCATCGCTAACAATACAAGATCATGCAAATCTCATGTACTAAATAAAGGGTTCCATTCAGAATTATGTACAGATTCTCAAATGCAAGAGAAAACTTCCCAAGTTGGACAAAATACACCAGATCGTAGATAACATAGAAACGTTGCTAAAATAGCACCCAAGATGGAAACAGTATTCTGAAGAATCCAAATAATATGAATAATGAATCCGAATCTCTAAAATGAAGAAACATAAAAAAATATTAAGTTAAATATTTGGAAATAGAAACAGATTTATTTTGTTATTAAAAACTATTGAATATTCATTTTATTTTGAATATCATTAATAAATGTTTTGGATATTTTAAATAAAAATCAGACTAAATTCAATTTTACAACATTAAATGTATTTTTCGAAATTTGTTTTATATTTGCAGGACAATTTGAAATTTATGAGCTTGTGTATCATCATACACTTTACTGCATTCACCTTTTCTGGATACATATGCAAGCAAACATGGGAGACAAACCACATTCTTGTGAAGTATGTGGTTCCTCTTTTGCACGGAAGTCAAATTTGTGGAGTCATATGAAGAGGCATACAGGAGAGAAACCATATTCTTGTGAAGTATGTGGTTCTTCTTTTGCATGGAAGTCAAGTTTATTTGTTCATATGAAGAGACACACGGGAGACAAACCACATTCTTGTGAAATATGTGGTTCTTCTTGGGCACAGAAGTCAAATTTGTTGAATCATATAAAAACACATACTGGAGAGAAACCATATACTTGTGAAGTATGTGATTCTTCTTTTGCATGGAAGTCAAATTTGTTGAGTCATATGACAACACATACCGGAGACAAACTTCATTCTTGTGACGTATGTGATTCTTCTTTTGCACAGAAGTCAACTTTGTTGAATCATATGAGGAGACATACGGGAGAGAAACCACATTCTTGTGAAGTATGTGGTTCTTCTTTTGCACAGAGGTCACATTTATTGAATCATATGAAAACACATACTGGAGAGAAACCATATTCTTGTGAAGTATGTGGTTCTTCTTTTTCATGGAAGTCAAGTTTGTTAAATCATATGAAAATACATACTGGAGAGAAACCATATTCTTGTGAAGTATGTGGTTCTTCTTTTGCACAGAAGTCACATTTGTTGACTCATATAAAGAGACATACGGGAGAGAAACCACACACTTGTGAAGTATGTTGTTCTTCATTTGCACAAAAGTCAAATTTGTTGCGTCATATAAGTTCACATACTGGAGAGAAACTACATTCTTGTGAAGTATGTGGTTCTTCTTTTGCATGGAAGTCAAGTTTGTTGAATCATATCAAAACACATACTGGAGACAAACAATATTCTTGTGAGGTATGTGGTTCTTCTTTTGCACGGAAATCACATTTCTTCACTCATATGAAGAGACATACAGGAGAGAAACCACATACTTGTGAAGTATGTGGTTCTTCTTTTGTACAGAGGTCACATTTATTGAATCATATGACAACACATACTGGAGAGAAACCACATTCCTGTGAAGTATGTGATTCTTCTTTTGCACAGAAGTCACATTTGTTGACTCATATGAAGAGACATACGGGAGAGAAACCACATTCTTGTGAAGTATGTGGTCATTCTTTTTCACAGAAGACAAATTTGTTGAATCATATGAAAATACATACTGGAGAGAAACCACATTCTTGTGAATTATGTGGTTCTTCTTTTGCATGGAAGTCAAGTTTGTTGGATCATATGAAAACACATACTGGAGAGAAACCACATTCTTGTGAAGTGTGTAGTCAGTCTTTTGCATGGAAGACAAATTTGTTGAATCATGTGAAAACACATACGGGAGAGAAACCACATTCTTGTGAAGTATGTGGTTCTTCTTTTGCACAGAAGTCAAATTTGTTGCGTCATATGAAAACACATACGGGAGAGAAACCACATTCTTGTGAAGTATGTGGTTCCTCTTTTGCACGCAAGTCAAGTTTATTGCATCATATGGAGAGAAACCACATTTTCTTTAATGTTGTGGGTTTTCTTTCGCAAGGAAATCAGGTTTTTTAAATAACATGAGAACACATCTGAGAGAAAGACTACATTCTTTAGACGTATGTGGTTCTTCCTTTGCACAAAAGTCAAGTTTGTTGCCTCATATATAAAACACGTACATAGTTATATAGAGCAAGAAGGAGAATGTAGCGACCCTAGTTGAAGTAAGCGTCCCTAATAGTGCTGGCCTTAACTAAGAAGTGAGGGAGAAAATAACAAAATACCAAGGACTTATGTACTACATGAAAAGGAACTTAAATCTTAAGAAGGTATCAATCATACCTGTCATTATAGGAGCAACCGGGCTAATGAAAAAGAATTCTATCAGGTGAATATACCTGGTGAAAAAAGTGCAAAAAAATACAAACAATAGTAGTTTAAGTGGGTGTTAGAATCTTTCAAAGATTTCTCGGTTGGAGTAACTAAACTAATGGGAGAATGTTTGGCATCAGGTAGAAGCCCCATCCCCAGGAAAAAAAAAAGTGATAAGAAAATCAAAACAAAAAAGACATACCACATTCTTGTGAAGTGCGTGGTTCCTTTGGACAGAAGTCAGATTTATTGCTAACACATATTGGAAATAATATCTTATTATCTTCCAAATTCCACACCTAAAAATTGTATACCAGCATCATGAAGCAAGAGCCAGTAGGACAACCTCTATCACATTGTCAGCCAACTATTTGGCACAAGACCGTCTTACAAATATGGCAGAATCAGAAAACAAATCTGCTACAGAAATCACTAAAATGAGTCTTTAAAAATACTCCAGAACTGTCATTACAGAAAATTGGACAAATGAGCCAAACAATAGGATGACAAATATTTTCTGCATTTATTCACTCAGGACTTTTTAAATAAAGAATGTTTTATAGACTGTCTTACAAGAGGATAGCGCAACTATTATCAGGACAAAATTATGATGACTGCTTACGATCAAAGTTTTATTCCCAATGCTTCTAATAGGATGAAGGATCTCAGCATGACAAGTGTAGTTTGTGCAAAAGAAAAGTTAGTTTGAGCCATTAGACATTTGCTAGAGTATGGCTACTATACAATGAAATACAATGGATTGTGTAAATATATCGACATCATCTGTAAAATGTTGAATATTGAATGCTGCAACAAGTCCTGGGAACAACAGTTGGACATATACACCATCGACTATTACTCTACGATTCATGCAGCTACATGTTTAGAAAATGGAACCTTTTACATTTTAATATTATGTGTGACAATCGAGTGTTTTACATTTTGATATCATGTGTGACAATAGCTACAATTGCATTTAGCTATACAATATAACACAGGGATATGGCATTAAAATTAGTAACAAAATACAGTACAGTATAAATTCATATATATATATATGATATGCAAATTTTCAGCGTTGGTTCCTGCCTAACTGTGCATTGAAGTCGCCACCGACAATAATAATTTTATGTTTTGGAATAGATATGATGAGAAAATGGAGAAAACTATTTAAACAAAAACTAGGTTTTTATATACACCATATACACCATTGATGATGACTGTACGATTCTTACAGCTATGTGCTTCGAAAATTACGGTTTTATGTATGACATAGACAAGAAACTGTAATCTTTAGAAAATCTGTATCCCAGTAATTATGGGAGGAACTTAAATTAGACAAACATAACTTTGAAAACTATCTGGCAAATATACCTGGTGAACCAAGTGCAAGAGAGATTTGCATAGAAAGAACATTTGTTGTGTCATATGCAAAAATATACTGAATACAATAGAACATACAAATATTTTTGTATCTCTTATAGAGTTCAAGTGTGAGCCCCATGTAAGGAGCCCATTGATTTCTGAGTACTTCGACTTATCAGGTTATTTCGACACTCCGTTTTTAAAAACTTCTAATTCAAAAATTCACCATTTTCTTATTAAAACTTGCAACTCCCAAAATTTCTACTTTGTTTTCAAAACATCCAAATCCACAAGACACCCTGTTTTCAAAACATCCAAATCCACAAGACATCCTGTTTTCAAAACATCCAAATCCACAAGACACCCTGTTTTCAAAACATCCAAATCCACAAGACACCCTATTTTCAAAACATCCAAATCCACAAGACACCCTGTTTTCAAAACATCCAAATCCACAAGACACCCTATTTTCAAAACATCCAAATCCACAAGACACCATGTTTTCAAAATATCCAAATTTACTAGACACCCTGTTTTCAAAACATCCAAATCCACAAGACACCCTGTTTTCAAAACATCCCAATCCACAAGAGACCCTGTTGTCAAAACTATTAACTCCACAACTAAACATTCTGTTGTCAAAACTATTAACTCCACAACTTGACATTCTCTTGTCAAAACAACCAACTCCAAAACTGAACACATTTCAAGTTTACTTACACATGCCTACATACGTAGCACATTTTCTTTTAACTCGTCCTCTATTCTGTACACGTCTTTTTTAATTCATCTGTTTCTTTTTTGCATAGAAATGGCGACATTCTGCATTGCTGTCATGACCGTTACCCATAAAATAATTGGATGTTACCGTTTTAAGCTTCTTTTTATATTCTTGTTACACAACCGACCCTTTGAAAATAATGTGATCCTTTGATTTAGTTAATAATATTCTTTAAAAAAAGCAATTT